>NC_043706.1:21238021-21252987 GCF_006229205.1 Suricata suricatta | reverse complement strand
ATGAGAGGGAATGACATATGGCCCTTCGTAGGAAAGTGGATGGACCTTGAGGGTGTCATGCTGAGTGAAGGAAGCCAGGCAGAGAAGGACAGAAACCATATGTTTGCACTCATAGGTCTAGCAGGAAAACAAGAGAGACCTAATGGAGAACCAGGGGGAACGGAGGAGGGAGAGAGAGTTGGGGAGAGAGAGGGATGCAGAACTTGAGAGACTACTGAAAGCTGAAAATGAACTGAGGGTTGGGGGGGAGGGGGGAGGGGGGAAGACAGGTGGTGGTGATGGTGGAGGACACTTGAGGGGAAGAGCACTGGGTGTTGTATGGAAAACAATTTGACAATAAAATATTATGGGAAAAAAAAAAAAAGGAAAACATAGGTGACAGAAATCAGCAACCCGGGTCCATAACTTCTGAATAAGGACTGGTCCTAAGAAGGGCTGGGTCAGCACAGCTGAGGGTGAAGCAGAGCCATATTTAAATATGTATATACACAGAGTAATAGTAAATGGATTAATAGAATAAAATAGAAAACTCAGAAATAAAAGTACAAATATATAGATATGATTCCAATATAGAATACGATTCCATTTCAGTTCACCAGAGAAAGGATAAGCAACTCAATAAAAGGGAAAACTGAGGAGGAGAGTAGTACCCTATTTCATTCCAGGTATTTCTAAAAAAAACTGAATTATAGGAAGTAATAGGCCTGGCATTAAAGTGGGGCAAAGAAAGTAAGCCTTGAATGCAACACTGAAAGAGGCACACATTTCCATGGTCATCCAGGCGCCCTGAGATGCTCCACTGTCTAGTCCCAGACCTGGGAGGTAAAAGCACCTGTCGAAGATTTCACCGCCGCATTGCAGGTAATAGGAGGTGCTTGGGAGCAACCTATATGTCCACTAGGGAATATAGGGCGCCTGGGTGGCTCAGTCGGTTAAGTGTCCAACTCTTGATTTCCACTCAGGTCATGATTTCATGGTTCATGGGATCAGGCCCCACATTGGGATATTGGGATTGGGATATTCTCTCTCTCTCTCTTTCTAAAAAATAAATAAATACGCTAATACAGAAATTAATACAGATCTTCTGCAACTTACAATGAGGTAATATCCAATAAACCCATCGTGAATTAAAAATACCTTAAGCCAAAAGTGCACTGAATACACCTAACCCACCAGACATCCTAGCTCAGCCTAGCCAACCTCAAACATGCCCGAACACTTATAGTAACTTCCAGTTGGGCAGAATCATCTAACACAAAGCCTCTGTTATAACCAAGTGTGGACTCTCACACGTACCTGACTGAATGCCATCCTGAAGGTGACAAACAGAATGGATGTGTGGGTGCAGAGTGATTGTCAGCGTATTGGCTGTTGGCCCTTGGGATTGTGTGCTGATTGGGAGCTAAGTCTCACATCAGGAGAGTGTCTTTCACATATCTATTGGTCGCTCAGAAAAAGATCAAAATTCAAAATTTGATGTACAGTTTCTACTGAATGTGTGTCGCTTTCACATCAGTGTAAAGTGGAACCATCATACATCAGGGATAATTTGTACTTACTTTTCTGTTAGTCCATGTGCTGTGCAGTGATGTCTCTCCTCATCCACCCACATCACCCCAAATCACCGGTTAAACTCTACTACATGCAACTATCTTTTGAGGCAAGAATAAAGGACTCTGTGGAGTTGATGTAAAGTAGAAAGATGACAACAGACACTGGAGGTGAGAGGTGAGATTAGGAAATGAACATTTTTTTTAATGGCACAAGAAGTAACCAGAAGTACTAAGGATGACCACTGTCAAAAAGTGGCAACGTAACAACAGTTGGCAAGGATATGGAGAAATTGCAGTCATACATTGCTGGTGGGAATGTAAAATGGTGCAGATGCTTTAGAAATCAGTCTGGTTCTTCCTCAAAACATAATAGGATTCAACAATTCCACTCCTGGGTATACCCAAAATAAATAAGAACATATGTCCACCCCAAAACTTGTACACAAATGTTCATAGCAACTTTAGTCATAATATCCAATAAGTGAAAACAATCTAATGTCCATCCACAGATGAATGGATAAATCAAATGTGCTGTGTCCATATAATGAACTATTTGGCAAAAGAAAGAAAGAAAGAGAGGGAGGGAGCAGGGAGGGAGGGAGAAAGGAAGGAAGGAAGGAAGGAAGGAAGGAAGGAAGGAAGGAAGGAAGGAAGGAAGGAAGGAAGGAAGGAAGGAACAGATGAAATTGATACATACTACAACATGAAGAAACCTCAAAACATCATTAAGTAAAAGAAACCAGTCACATACTTTATGATTAGTACTAGACAATATATTGTATGATTCCACTAATATGAAATGTCCAGAACAGACAGATCTATAGACAGAAAGTAATTCATGGTTGTGAGGGCTGGGTGAGGAAGAAATGGATGTGACTTCTAATGAGTATGGGATTTCTTTTTAAGGTAATGAAAATGTTCTAAAATGAATTGTGGTGATGGTTGCACAGCTGTGTAAATACACTAAAAACCACTCAACTGTACACTTTAAATGAATTATGTTGAATGTGAATCACATCTCAGTGAATTTGTCCAAAGAAAAGTAACCAGAAGAAAAGCAAGCCCCGCCCCATCTCCAGTATCCTAAGGGATTATGGAGCTGCACACCTACGGACAGGATCTTCCACTGAGGGAGGAGCCAAGGTAAAATAATGGAGATGTAATATCCAAGTGTGACCTGTGGGGATAGAGAACTTGGGCCATCAGGCAGCTGACATCAGGGACGCATGTGAAATGTGAAATGTTTGGCCCAAGGTCTGACCTGCAGGAAGGACCCAATAAGTATTGATCCTTCTTAAACACCTTATTATCTTTTTCTATGCCATCCTTAATCATACTCCTATTTTTCTAGCTCCCTTTGACCATAACACAGGCATGCATAGGACCACACTACAGAAACGTATGAATAGGCTTTTAGCTCTACTTATGGTATGAAAGAACTTGTATCTTGTGAAAAGAGTTTTGATCGCTGAGTAATATTCCATTGTATATATATACAATATCTTCTCTATTCATCAGTCGATGGACATTTTGTCTCTTTCCAAATCTGGCTATTGTTGATAGTACTTCTATAAACATTGGGGTGCCTATGTCCCTTTGAATCAGCATTTTTGTATCCTTCAGATAAATACCTAGTAGTGCAATTGCTGGGTCATAGGGGAGCTCTATTTTTAATTTTTTGAGGAACCTCCATACTGTTTTCCAGAGTGGCTGCACCAGTTTGCTTTCCCACCAGCAGTACCAGAGGATGCCCTTTCTCTGCATCCTTGCCAATGTCTGTCACTTCCTGAGTTGTTAATTTTAGCCATTCTGACAGGACAGGTGTGAGCTAGTATCTCACTGTGGTTTTGATTTGTATTTCCCTGATGATGAGTGATGTTCAGCATCTTTTCATGTGTCTGTTAGTCATCTGCATATCTTCTTTGGAAAAGTGTTCATGTCTTTTGCCCATTCCTTCACCAGATTATTTGTTTATTTGGGTGCTGAGTTTGATAAATTCTTTATAGATTTTGGATACTAACACTTTATTCAATACGTCATTTGCAAATATCTTTTCCCATTCCATCAGTTGCCATTTTGTGGTTTCCTTCTCTGTGCAGAAGCTTTTTATCATCAGGAACCACCTCATTTGATGGGGTGGGAGGGACAGGGTGCCTTCTCTTTGCACAGCAGAATTCACAATAGTCCCATATGCAGCATTAGATGTTTGGGGTTGGATGATCCTCTGCTGTGGGGACTGTCATGTGCATAGTAGGTTGTTTGGTCTCTAGCAAAGTAGCATTCCTGGTCTCTACCCACTAGGTGCCAGTGGCACCCCCTCCAGTAGTGACAAAAATGTCTCCAGACTTTGCCAAATGTCCCCTTAAAGGCTCTGTTATGCTATCTTGTTTTCTCTCTCTTTCTCTTTCACCACCCCCACCCCCACCCCCACACACACTCCTACCTGCCCATAACTATGGCCCTAAAAGAAGATATGTAATGAGCTTTGAACTTTCGTTAACATCAGAAGGCAGTAGATGGTGCTCGGGCAAGTCCCAGACTTAACAGAGACCCCAGCCCCACCCCACCCCATTTGCTTCCTCTGTTACATACTTCTCCACACCCTGCTCCTAGACCCATCCTTAATCTGTCTTCTGTGCTCCCAAACATCCCCAAATAAGCCTACAATTGTTAGCTATGATACTGACCTTTTTTCATTCATCCAGTTGTGAGACATCTAAGACTTCCAGCTCATGTGTGCTGGGATTGCAGAAAAGAAACCACATGATAGAAGCCTGGTTGATGGGTGTATTTGGGCAGAGCCACGGGAGGGGAAGGAAGAGTGAACTGCCATTTATCGAGCAGACATTTCATGTATCAGGCTTATGTTAGCAGTTTTTTTACACATGATTGCACTGACGTTTTTCCGAATCACCTTGCCTAATAGGTATTTTCCCTTTTTGACAAATGGAAAATTTGAGCTTCAGGGAAGTTGTGGTAGGTCACCTGAAAATATGGTCACCAAAAATCCCTCTCATCCCTGGTGTGTGTGCAGCCCTCTATTTCTCCCTCTTTGAATGTAGACTGGCCTTGTGACATGCTCTGAGCAAACAATGCAGCAAAAGCAACATCTGGGGACTTCTGAGCTCAGGCCTTAAATGGACCAGCAGCTTCTGTTTCCTCCCTCTTGAAACCCCGAGGCCACTGTGAGGAGGCCCAAGCAACCTATGCAGAGAGGTCATGTGGGCAAAACCAAGACTGTGGTCAGCAGCTCCATCCCAGCCACCAGCTGAATGCAGCAACATGGGTGACGAGGCTAGACCAGCAGAGAAATCAGGCAGGCAGCCCACGCAGCTATGACACTGAGTAAAACATACACTTGTGCTTGTTTTAAACCACTAGGTTTTGAGGTAGTTTGTTATGCAGCTATTAATAACTGATTCAAGAATGATATAAGTTGCTCAAGATCACATAGCTGTAACTACAGAGGACCCAGAGGTTAAATATGAGCTTGTGGTATATCAAAGCCTCTTTTCTCCCATGAAGATACACGAATTTGTCCTCTACTGTGTAGACCTACCTACTGGGTTGGGGTGAAATGGTGTGTGAGGGTCAACTGAACACAAAGGATTTCAAAGACATCAACAGTTGACAATAGGTGTACCTCCTAACAAAACAGTAACAAGGCTAACCAGGGATAAGACTTGACTGTGGAAAAGTTATCCTCATTAGCTCTATTTGTGGAATCTGTTTACATAGAGGCCTAATCGACATGCAGCACATATTGTTAAACATAATTAATTATGGTGTGGCAGTAAATTCTAAATATGTGCCATGTCTATTTCCAAGTTAGTGACTTTGGCCTTTGAAAAGGAAGAGAAAAAATTGGTTAATAGGTTAATCAATATTTTGAGTACCTGATGGCAAAGTCAGAATGCTAATTTCCAATCTTCCTAATCATTATCCCTAGAGCAAGGAGAAGGCAAGCTCTCTCTTATTATCAACCTGCTGGGTCCTCTCCACAGCAGACTCCACCCCCACCAAGGGACATTCAAGCATCCTCCATTCCAGGTCAGAACTAGAAAATATGGAAGCGTAGGCTCCTGGGCTTACAGTCCCTGACTTAGAGTTTGAACAATTGAGAGTGAATGAGGAGATCAGACCATTCCTTCAAACTCACGTCCCCTTACTCACGCCATATTCAAACATTCATGGATCAAGTTCTTAAGCCCATCAATGTTGTGACACTAAACAATAAATGTTCAATAATTGGCTCTCATGGAGAAAAAAAGTTAAAAATCTCTGATGTGCAGAAGTTGCCATTTCTGTGGGATCCATATTCCCACCACGGCCAGTTCCAAGCTACCAAGGTGACATTCACCAGCATGCAAAATTCATGAAAATTTAACAGTCAGCCCTCTCCTGTATGCCAGCTCTGGCTCAGCACTGATGCCCCACCCACCCATGTGCACAATATTACATCCATTAGGATTATATTCAGCTGCAATGATGGATAGCCCTGAGAGATAGGGGTTGAACAGAGAAGTTTAACTCCTTTCCTTTAGGTAAAACAAAATCAGAGGCAAACCATCCAGGGTGAACAAGCAGTCCCACACAATTATCCAGAACTTAACCTCCTCAGCCTCTTGGTTCTGCTCTCCCTAGGAGATGGCCCTCATCTTTATAGTTGCAGATGCCTGTCTTCCCATGCAAGTCTGAGTAAGCAAAATGGACTTCCTAGAAATTTCACCAAAGATTTTGCGATCTGTCATAGTCTAAAACATAATCCCGTGGTTAGATCTATCTGCAAGGAATCCTGGGAAATGTAGTTTTTCTGTTGCATGTCTAAATGAAAATCCCCGTTCTCTTACTATGAGAGAAGGAGAGGGCTTAAGTAGGAAACTAACTGTGTCTGCCACCATGTCTACCACAAATATGACTACCATTGATGACTATGATGGGGCCTTATGCCAATCTGTGTATCCATGTTATTTCCAGTTTTTGGGCCACAGTTCTCCAAGTGTAGTGGTACCAGAGAAAACTGAAAATGAATATAGATAAGGATCTTTTAAAAATTTTCTGAGAGTTGTGTACTTATTTTAATGTGAAAAAAAGAATACATCAAACCTATGCCATGTCAAAGATACTTTTTTTAATGTTTATTTACTTTTGAGAGAGTGCAAGCAGAGGAGGGTCAAAGAGAGGGAGACTGAGGATCCCAAGCAGGATCTGCACTGACAGCAGTGAGCCTGATGTGGGCTTGAACTCATGAAACACGAGATCATGACCTGAGCAGAAGTCAGACGCTCAACTGACTGAGCCACCGAGATACTCCCTCACAGATACTTTTGCTTAGGACTAGGTAGGGTAAGGTAGATAATAGCTGATTAAGTTAAGTTATTAAATTCCAGAAAGGTGAAGTAAATAATAGTACTGGTATCCTGAGGATATGGGAAAAATTCTTAAGGTAATACCTCCAAGCATGAGATTAGGAGAACACTGAGATAGCAAGCTGTCATTATCCCCACTTCCCAGAAGGGAAAACTGAGGCTCAGGGAAGTAACATAATTTATTTAAGTTTGCACACAGTTATGTTGCCAGGCTTGATAATCTTGTTCTTGAGCAATGACTAACTTCCCATAATATTGCATTTGAGAACAACTGTGATGTGGATTCTAGTACTTTTAGTAAAGTCTCTTCCTATACATGTATCATTTTTAATTGTAATCTTTTTTACATAACTACGAACATAATGTTATAATTTATATAAATGCAACTAAAGACCGAATTTACTAACACTTTTTGCAGAGCTCTGTGGGGTGTCTCTAGTGAGTCTGATATCTCCACAGGCAATACCTGACAAAGGGAGAATCAGCTCACAAATGCCTCTTAATGTCCTTCAGGACTGGGTTTCACAACAAACAATCATGATGCGTTTCTTAAAAAATTAGAACAGATTCTGGGAAATGGAGGACAAATTAGATGAACACAATACATTAGTTACATAACCAATGGAACCCAACATGGGTCTAGAGGAGAAAATATAAATTATAGTAAATAAGTTATTCTCATGTTACTTTACTTGGAAATAGAGCCTTATGAACATATCATGCAAATTTGTGCCAGGTGTATGTAAATTATGCCCAGATATGTGCAAATTTGTTTTCTAAACTAAGACATCTGAAGACAAAATGCATATATGTAAATGTACATTTTCTTCTTTAACTAGACTATAATTCTGCCATATGCCATGGTTTTCCCATATGTGGTCTTACCAGCTTGCCCTTCATAGAGTGCCAAGGGCGGGTCAAACATCTGCAGGATGCAGTATCTAAAGCAAGCAACAGGCTCTGAGGGACCGAAAGACCACACACTGTTGGAGGTCTCAGAAACTCTGGACCGTCCCTGGCGGTGAGGCCTCTGCACTCAGAGGTGGGTAACAAAGCAAGGTCACAGAATCAGCCTTGTCCATGGAGCTCCTTTCAAAGTAGACAGATGCCTTTTCTCTGCTAGGCTTGTTTGTGTACCATTCTGTTTGGAGGAGAGAGAGGGGATAGGATAAGGGTTCAAGGTCTCTTGGCCCCTACGAATGGCTGAAGCCTCCAGATCAATCTGTTTTTCACTGGTGGGTGAGTAATATACTGACTGACAGGGTGTGAGGGATGAAGGGAGGTGACACAGGAGGGGGATAGTTTAAGGGTGGCAGAGGGGAATACTCCTGTTTCTAGTTAACACTTTGTGTGCACTATATCATTATAGGGGGAAAATATGCAACCTTACAACAGCCTAAACTAATTATGAGTGGGGAATATGTAAAATGATATGATGCTGCATGGCCTCTGGGTAGTGCCCTGCTGTATTTCTACATGTGACATGTTATAAATAAAGCCCAAACCAAACCATAAAACTTGAAGGAAAAAAATGGGGAGGAGAAAAGCCGTTGTTCATCCCTAAAACCCACCCTGTGCACATGCAAAACAGATGAGCTAAGAGAGACCCAACTCAAAATCATCTCTTCCTAATGTAAATGTAAGAATGGTTTCCAGATGGAATCAGAGATACACAGCTTATCATTATTTCAAGGAGCAGGCCCACTTCTGACCACATCCAAATGAACCACCAAGCCGCACGTGTATGCATGGGCAAGTTTGGCTTTTTCAGTTTGCCTGGAACGTTCCTGGTCCTGCCACTCTGGTTCCTGGGCCTGTCACTGGGATTATGTTGAACGACTTGGAGCCAGGCAACATTTCAGGCTAAAGACAATTACAAACCTTTGCCTGCCTCGTGATAGCATCCCTCTTGTCCACCTTCCTCCCTCATTTTATTGTCCCCAGGTTTGCCAAGTGGGACAGGAAATTACATCACAATGCCATGTTGTCATCTCCAAAGGGTTAGGTTTCCCCCTTCCTCTCCAGCCCTGAAACTGCAGGAAACTAAGTAGCCCTGGATATTTAAGAGTACGTAAGTTGGAGAGTATGTAAAGACTTAACTGCCAGTGACTCAAACAATAAGGAGCTGGTTGGTGGCTCACAGAGAGCCTGCCCAAAGTTGCAGAGACGCGGGGTCCTTCCCTCTTCCTGCTCCCCCATTCTCAGGACCATGTCTCTATAGCTCATCCAGGACGGCTGCTTGACTTTTAGACATCCCATTCAGAGCCCAGCCAACAAGCATAATGGATTATTTTCAGTCCAGTGAATCACACCTCCTGTGTCTACACACCTTTGCAATGTCAAAGACACTTCCTCTCTTTCCATCAAGACCTGGGGTCTGTTTCTCCATCCTTGAATCCAGGTTGACCACTACAATTTGGCAGAAGTAATGCTGTATGAATTCTAGAGCCTAGGCCTTAAGGGATCTTGATGCTTCCTCTCTCCCCCTCTTAAAACCCTGAGCACACCATGGGGTGATAAAGCCCATCTAGCCTGTGGGAGAATGAGACCCCTCATGGAGAAGAACCGAGGAGCCCCAGCCGCCAGACATGACAGTGAGGCCATCTGAGATCTTGTGACCCAGCTAGGAAGTCCAATGAGACAAGCTAAGAAATCTCCCAACCCACAGTATGACAAAAAATAATAAACTGAAGTGGTTTTAGCCACTAACTTTTGGAGTGAGTTGATGCACAGCAACAGATAAACTTAAAGAATGGCAAGCAGGAGGCAAAGAAGAGATAAAAAGCTTGTGCACTGCTATCTTTGATGGAACTGTACATAAGCTTCCAGGCAACATGGCTGCTTTTGTGTCGGGGCCACAAAACAAGGTGCAAGCTGCAAGGGGCGTTAAGGAGTGTGGTCTCTGGGCAGCCTGGTGCACAGCTCAAAACAGCAGCAGCAATGACAATGGGAAGATCTGGTAATCAGGGTAAAGATCCAGCACTCTGAGAGGGAGAGAAGATTGCAGAATAGCAAATGTACGCATTTTCCATGAATATCACAGATTTTTTAATGTTAGAAAGTACCTTTAATGTGCGTTTTCCTTTTTAATCAGAATTCTCTCCAGCTCAGAATAAGAGAAGGTAAATGAAAACAACTTCCAAGAACATGGTACATCTCTGAGACAAAAAAGGAACATAAGGTTCTCCACTCCCAGGAAGGGAGGCTGGGAGGAAGGCACAGCTTAGTGATAAAGATTAAAGTCACTGATAGGCTCCTGGGTGGCTCAGTTGGTTAAGGATCGGACTTCCACTCAGGTCAGTATTTCACAGTTCATGAATTCAAGCCCTTCATTGGCTCTCTGCTGTCAGCATGGAGCCTGCTTTGGTTCCTCTTTCTCCTTCTCTCTCTGACCCTCCCCTGTTCCCTTTGTCTCTCTCTCTCTCTCTCTCTCTCAAAAATAAATAAATATTTTTTATTTTTTTAATGTTTGTTTATTTTTGAAGGAGCCGAAGACAGAGTATGAGCAGGGGAGGGCAGAAAGAGAGGAGACACCGAATCTGAAGCAGCCTCCAGGCTCTGAGTTGTCAGGCGTCTGAGCCCGACGTGGGGATTGAACTCACAAGCCCTGAGATCATGACCTGAGCCGAAGTCGGAGGTTTAACCGACTGAGCCACCCAGGTGCCCTTAAAAATAAATAAATATTTAAAATAAATAAATAAAGTCACTGACAACGGGATCAACCATCCTTGTTTTGATGGAAAGCAAGCTGCCATTTATGTTACACATAGGGAAACATTTCCTGTACTCCCCGGCTCTTACACCCTGGAATGGGTCAACATGTGGTATTATTGTAATCTTTCTCTTGCTTTTCAAGACATGGGTAAATTCTCAGCTGCCTTTGAGACTTTGAATTTCATTTCACCAGATGCACAAGAGGAAACTAAAGAACTCTAGAGGTCTCTTTGAGCCCTTCATTCCCATGATACAGAGAAGTCCATCGGCTGCATGTTTATGCAGGTCTAGCATGGGCCCCGCACAATCCTGTCCCTCTGGGGGCAAATAAAAAGAGGATATATGTCTGCACTCAGAACGTGTGATCTACTTAGAAAAGCAGTTTCTGTCGCTTCTCAGCACACAAGCCCAAAGAAAGTGCCCAGAGTTACCTGAGATGTCCCCAGTTCTCCTGCACATCCCCAAGTTATAGGGATAGTGAAGTTCCTTCTTTGATAAGAACTGTTTGTCCTCGGCACAGTCCCTCTTTACTCTGATGACCTGGAAGATCCCCTAATTTACCAGGCATCTGGTAAACTTTGAGGAACATGAAGACTTCTCAGGGGTACCACTTGAACAGTCTTGAGAATCACCTTCCAGATTCTCACTTTCCACATGTGTTCTCTCCCCTAAAGTGCTTGGGCTAAGAAGGTGCTAGAGTTCCCTAGAGCCTTTCTTCACTTTATGAAAAAAAGAAACTTTCTGCTCCTGAGCTCTGACACATCTTACCATGATTCATCATCCTGTGGTGGGAAAACTCCAAGGCAGCCAACAAAAGGGAAGCCTCCTATGATGAATAATGAAGGTTTTGTCCACTCACAGGGCTTTTGGGATTTCCCTGGTTTTGACATTTGCTCATTTGCTTGTTAAGGAAAAGCCCATCATTCAAACTGAGTGTTTGGCCCATGTTGGGATGTCTGAATTCAGTCAGATGGTACAGTGGGGAGATGGGGATAGAAACAGCTTTTTATCAGCCGTCACCTCTTCTACTTTCTCACCTCTGTCAAAGAAGGAAAGGAAGACAGGGAAGGGGAAGAAAGAAAGAAAAATCACCATTGTTGAGGTTGGTCCTACGAGAAAAAAATCAAGAAGAACATCTGCAAGAATTATTTAATGCTAAAAAATACTTTTCCTCTCCACAATTTCAAATACAAGAAATTCTTTGCAGCCAGTCTTAAGACTCATCCCTAGGAGGTGTCATTCGCTGAGAAGAAAGGAGCACTCAAAAAGCTAAAGCCATAGAACTGTTGGAGGGTTATAATTTTGGTCATATGCTGGCCATTTTAACTGCAAGTGGAATGTTTAAAACAACTTGTAAAATGTTCAACGTACATTAGCTAAAGCCCTAGGATCAAAGTTTCATGCGATTTCTTTCAGATTTGATGTGCTATTTAATAAGATAGTTTAAAACATCTTCTTATCAATTTTATAATTAAGATCTGACTCCAGAATAGGAACTAGAATACTTTCTAATTTATTCTATGAGGCCAGCATTACCCTACTACAAACCAGAAAAAGACAGTACCAGAAAACTACAGACCAATATCTCTCCTAAACATAGACACAAAAATCTTCAGCAAATCTAATCCAACAATGTGTAAAAATAATTATACACTCAACCAAGTGGGTTCATCCCAGGCATGAAAGGCTGGTTAACATTCAAAAAATGATTAATGTCATCAACAGACTAATAAAGGAAAATTGCACAGTCTTATCAATAAATACAGAAAAACCATTCGACAAAATCCAACACCCATTCATGATTTTTAAAAAAAAGCCCTCAGCAAACTGGGAATAGAGGGAAACCTTTTCAACTTGATAAAGAATTCTACAAAATTCCTACAGCTTAACATCATACTTAATGGTGAGAAATTCAAAGCTTTCCCACGAAGATCAGGAACAAGAAAAGGATGTCCCCTCTCACCACTCCTCTTCAACATCATCTACAAGTCTTAGCTGCTGCAACAAAGCAGGAAAAGGAAATAAAAGGTATCCAGATTGGGAAGGAAGAACTAAAACCGTCTTTGTTCACAGTTGACATTATTATCTATGCAGAAAATCTGAAAGAATTGAAAACAAACAAACAAAAAATTCCTAGAACTAATAAGCAATTACAGCAAGGTTGCAGGGTGCAAGGTTAATATACAAAAGTCAATCACTTTCCTATATACCAGCCATGAACAAGTGAAATTTGAAATTAAAAACACAATGCCATTTACATTAGCACTCCCCCCCTAATGAAATACTTTGTATAAATCTAACAAACTACTGTCCCTGCAATGTGGCCTTGAAGCTTTTCACATTAGAGCTAAGTCTATTTTCCTGCCCCTAAGTATAGGCTGACCTTGTGACTTGCTTTGGCCAATGGAACGTGGCAGAAGTGCAGCTGAGTCAGTCTGAAAGCTGTGCATGAGAGGTTTTGTTTGGCCACACCCACTCTTGGGATCCCGCCCAGCACCCAGGAAGAAGCCCATTGGAGGGTGAGAAATCACGTGCAGCAGAAATAAGGCATTTCAGCCATCCAAATGGATGGCTGTGGACATTTGAGCCAGCCCAGCCCCATCAGCTGATCCCTTCTAAAGAGCCACTCAGCCAGCCCACCGACTCCTGAGCTTACTGTTTTAGGGCTGTGATTATTTGTTACACACCATTCTTTCTCTTTGCAAGAGAAAGCAAATATATCTTATTTTGACAAGTTCGCTTCTATTTATGCTGGTGCTCATTTAATTCTGAAGAAAAAAAAGGCTTTCAACATTTAGCAATTTGTCACAGGAAACAAAACAAATATAACATTGCAATGTACACACAAAGATTTGATAATTATGAAACCAATAAAAGACTTTCAAACAAAAATCTATTACATTAGGATAAAAAAAATCTATGAAGAAATATAATAAAGAGAGGAATTCAAGGAGAAAAAGAGGAAGACAAAAAATGTCTGAATGTTAACAATAATAACTGTTCATGTAATTTAAAATATGGCCAGCTGATGCCAAATCATCGCAGCATTTAAATTCCATTTGGCCCATATTTTAAAGATGTGTAATATTTTTATTTTAAAATGCCAACATTTTACAATATGCCAAAAGTTACATCTTTGGCAATTATTTGAACTTCTGATTTAAAAATTATCATAAGATGTTGGCTTATAAATGTTAGGGAGGGTTTTTTCAAAATTCCTTTAAGAGGTATGCAAGCTAAAATTCTTGAAAGCTGCTATTCTAGAAAACCCACAGATACAGTTCCTGTTTAACAGGTGAAATATATCTACTGTCTAGCTCATGTAGCTCCCTGAGTGGATGTGTAAGTATGATCATATGCATTATATTCTTATGTATGTATGTATATAGATTTGTGTTGATGTTTAATTTTATTCAGAGCTATATAATTCTATTTAAATGTGTAATTTCTCTGTTGTCGGTCAACCATACCTTTCTGTTTTTTTGAAATGAGATGGAATGACTCCTGGTGCAGGAAACTGAAGGGAAGGGAGAGCATTGGACCCCAGCTGGGAAGCAGAACAACATCAGGGAAACAGAAGGGGGTCTACTCCTTCAGAGGATGCTGGGATGCGTGTGACCAAGAGATCTCAGATAGTCCACAATATCAGGAAACCAAAGGTAATTTGTTGTGAACAAGAACTAAGTCCCATATTTTTAAGGATCTTCTAGCCCAGTAGATGTCCAGAAATCAAAACCAGAGACACACAAATAGTTCTGGAAGCCCCACTCGAGAGACTTTGGATTAAAGTTAGGGAGAGGTGCGTCTGGGTGGCTCAGTTGCTTAAGCATCTGACTTTGGCTCAGGTCATGGTATCGTGGTTTGGGAGTTTGAGCCTGCATCAGGCTCTTTGCTGTCAGCACAGAGCCTGTTTCAGATCCTCTGTCTCCCTCTCTCTGCCCCTACCCTGCTTGTGTGCGCGCTCTCTCTCTCCCTCAAAAGTAGATAAACATTTAAAAAATAATGAAGTCAGGGAGAACTTTTTCTCTTGTAGTGCTGCCCAATGCCTCTGAGCCTCTGTACATGCTAATCTCTCTGCAGAGAATATTCTCCCCTCTTCTTCTTCTTTTTTAATTCATTAATTTTTGAGAGAGAGAGAAAAAGCACAAGCAGAGGAGTGAACAGAGAGGAGAGGGAGACAGAGTCCAAAGCAGGCTCCTAGCTCCAAATTGCCAGCTCTGAGCCCAACTCAGAGATCGAACCCACAAACTGAGAGATTATGACCTGAACTGAAGACAGATGCTTAACTGACAGAGCCACCCAGGCACCCCTTCCTTTTCTTATTATACTT
>NC_043706.1:21167955-21237921 GCF_006229205.1 Suricata suricatta | reverse complement strand
TATGTACTCTAACTCTACCTCACTTTTCTTAAACAGAACATAGCCAACTGTATATGCTCACTGCTCCTTGCTTTTCTTCACTTAATAGTATATTCTGGAAAGTGTGTCCTAGCAGTGCACAGACGGCAACCCCTCTCTTTTTCCAGCTACATAGTATTCCACCATGGGAATCCATAGATTCTCCAGGACTCTGTAGAAGGACACATGGGTTCCAGAATTTCCCTGATCTAAACAACACTGCCATGAATAACCATGTATGTGCATCCTTCCACACGTGTGCAGGTGCCTCTGGGGGATAAATTCCCAGAAGTGCCACCCCACCTTTTCTTCCTGGCAAATTCTTACTCACCTGCTGACACCCACGGCCCAGAAAACCAGACATAAGAAGAGGCATGCCCAGAGAGCAAAAGAAGGTATGTCTGCTTTCTCTGTTAGCTGGGATCATCTTAAGGGTACGGACCCCTCTTCGTTCCCCTCTACATCCCACGAATAAATAAATAAATAATGTTCCAACTTGGGTTTCTTAAGGAACTCTGGAAGACAACCCCTAAGACAGAAGTAAACTCTTTCTCTAGGTACCAATTATTGCTTACCACCATGAAATCTATATTAGTATACAATCTAAAGATTAGTAACCCACACAGGGAAGGCAGTCAGCGAATTCTAATGACCCACTCTTCTAGATACAATTCATCCCTCAGTCTCGTGTCTTCAAGCAGACAGTCTTAAGATACAAACCTTGACTATGTGTGCATAAACTACATTTTGAATGTTTGTCTATTGTTTCTTCTTGTGACATGAATGAAAGTTATCAAATGAACAAGTGAATAATAGGAAATAGTACAACTCTATAGTTGTCTCAGTATGGAGAGGCTAAGTGTGAACAAACATGTGGATCGAGTCGGTATAATAACAATAGCTAAAGGACCTCTGGGTGGCTCAGTCGGTTAAACGTCCAACTCTTGGTTTCGGCTCAGGTTACGATCACATCGTAGGATGGAGCCCTGCATCAGCCTACGTGCTGAGCCTACTCAGGATTTTCTCTCTCTCTCTCTCTTTTTCCCCTCCCCCACTTGCTCTGTCTCAAAACAAATAAATTTTTATTTATTTTTTTAATGTTTTTATTTATTTTTGAGAGAGAGAGAGAGAGAGACAGTGTGAGCAGGGGAAGGTCAGAGAGAGAGGGAGACACAGAATCCGAAGACAGGGTCGAGGCTCTGAGCTAGCTGTCAGCACAGAGCCCGATGTGGGGCTCGAACCCACAAACGTGAGATCACAACCTGAGCCGAAGTCAAACGCTTAACTGACTGAGCCACCCAGGTGCCCCAACAAATACATTTTTAAAACCTAGTAATAGCTAATATGTATCAAATATTTGCTATGGGTCAATCACTGTTCTATGTTTTTAAATGTATTCTCTCATTTAATCTTCTCTAAAAACAAACAAAAAAAACTGCAGAATTGTTATTATCATCCCCATTTTATAAGTTTGGAAACTGAGGCTCAGAGAGGTGAAGAAACTTGTCCAATGGCACATGGCTAGCAAGTAGTGGAGCCAGAATTTGAAGCAAAGCAGTCCAACTGGAAAGTCCATGTCCTTCATTTCAGTTGTGTTCTTTCGTGTGTGTGTGTGTGTGTGTGTGTGTGTGTACTTTCCATGGTAGATTAGTTATGAGTGGGTTCATAAGTTTCAGAAAACCCAAGATAACTGTGGTTTGTTACCAATACATAGTTTGTACTTCACTACATTCTTTACTCTGTTCTCACAAGAAGAAAGGTGAGCAGGTTGGAGTTGTAATGACGGCCACAATCCTCAGGATCCCAGGCTCCTTATCAACATAGAGCTTCTGCCTTATGGCCCAAAACGACTAGTGTGCTCCAGCCACCACATCCACATTCTAGCCTGCAGCAACAAAGAAGGGGAAATAAGAGTATACCCCCTCTCTTGACTACTACTTCCCAGAAGTTGAACTTGCTATTTCCACTTTTAGTTCGCTGGCCACACCTTTAGCCTCTGGCCACACCTAGTGCCCAGGAAGGCAGGGGAAAGCAGACCTTGTTCCATGCAAAAGGCATGTTACAAAGATTGGGTTTTAGTACTAAGGAAAAAGTGCAAAGTGGATATTAAGGAATAACTAGAAGATTCTTCCACACATAGTAGTAGAGAAGCAAAACAGCACGGAATCCCAGTGTGAAAAGGGGTTTTTAAATTATCTAGTAAAAGTGCTTCTCTGATGCTTAAGCACTCCTGCCCATGGCTGTTACCCCGCCTCACACCCCCAGAAAGAGGCCTTGACACAACCCATCTGATGTTTGGACAGTGTTTCCATCAGTTGAACTTACATCCAATTGGCTCTATTTCAACCCTTTAAGCCCATTCAGAAAAACTCTCAAAACTAAGCCCTCTTGCCCTTATATTTCAGACACTTGAAGAGAACTATCAGGTCCTCACCTCCCAGACTCCTCTTCCCCAGGCACCCGCTGTTCTCGCAATATACCTCTTCTGTGCTCACAGCACTCTTTAGGTGTCTAATCTAGGTCTGTACGTGAAGTGTGGCCTTGCCCAGTCAGAGAAGGATTACAACTCTCAGATAATTGGCATCTGTGAACACACTTCTAGAATGGCTTCTCAGATTGCTTTAGGATGTTTGAAGATGGCTTTACACATTTAACTCAGGTTGTGTTTGTCACTTACTAAGGCTACATATCCCCAATTCAATTTTTGCAGTTGATTTTTTGGCTTTGACATAGAACCTTATATGGCTCCCTATTTACCTTCTCCTATGGATAGGGCCTCTTGGCTTGAACCTACAAAGATAGGGTTTTTTTTTTTAAATCTTTTTTAATGTTTATTTTAGAGAGAGACAGAAACATAAGCAAGGGAGGGGCAGAGAGGGAGACACAGAATCTGAGGCAGGCTCCAGGCTCTGAGCTGTCAGCACAGAGCCCAATGCAGGGCTCAAACTCACAAGCCACGACGAGATCATGACCTGACCCGAATTTGGATGCTTAACCAAATGACCACCCAGGTGCACCATATAAAGATAGTTTTAAATTCTGAATCTATCCAATCAACAAATCATCTATTCTTCCCACCTCCATCTATACTTTTGTTAATAACTCTCTGTAGCTTCATCTCTGTTACTGGGCAGGACATTGCACAGGGCAGGGTCAAAGTCAATGCTATATGATACACCACTGAAGTCTTCCCTCCAGTGACATGGATCCATTAGGCAGTCCTTTCTGTGGCAACAAGGAAAACTGGTTTGGATGTGTGTTGCTGCCACAGTGACGTCCAAGCAGACAGCTAACTTGGGTTGCTGGTAGCATCTGCGACCACAGCTTCCCTTCAACACTGAGAAGACTTCACAAGCCCTTAAGAGTCAGGACTCAGCTGCGGGGAGATAGGATTCATTCATGTATCATTCATTCATTGCCCATTGGTAAAACATCTGTTGTGGTCTTCTATGAGACAGAATACTTCTGTCTGAGAATAAAGTCCACCAGCATGATGCCTGCCCTCAGGTCTGCCTAATAGGAAGTAAGAATACAGCCAGGACGCCTCCAGTATAACTCAAGTCAGCCCGTGCCACTCCTCTGCTCAGTGAGAGCTACATGGGCTCTCATGCTTCTCAGAATAAAGGCCAAGGTCTGCACAGCCCCACAAGGTCTGCCCTCCCCACCCTTGTGTCTTCCAACCCTCCTTCCCTTTGTCTCCCCTCCAGCCACACCAGTCTGGTTTTCAGACACAGCAGAAGATGGACGTGCTCTTGCCTTCCATCTTTGTGTTTAAGTTTCTTTTGTCTCGAATGCTCTTCCCCAAATACCTATGTGGTTCCTTCCCTCCCTTCCTTCAAGCCTTTACCCCAAATCACCTTCACAATGAGGCCATCTCTTGTCACCCCATCTAGAATGTCAACACTCCCAGGGTATTTCATTTCCTCCTCCCTGATTCATCTTTTTCCACCTTAGGGTATTCTCCTCTTTAATATTCTCTATCCTACTGCTTAATCTTGATTCATTTCTATTCCTCCACCAGCCTATACATCTCTGAGAACATCAGGGAGATTGGGATTTTTTTTAAACCAGACCCCCTTTCTAAACCAGACTCCTATAGAAGGCATGCATGCGTGAATGAATATGCAAGTCACTATAACAAGATTTATCTTATAAAGGAAGAGTTCTGGAGTGCTACGAAAGCACATAGAAAAGGCTCCTAACCCAGCGTGGAGAAGTCAAGAGGCTTTCCTGAGAAAGGCAGAATGAGAGCGGGTCAGGAGAGGAACAGAGAAAAAGGTCAGTCCAGGAAGAGGAAACAACTCAACCTTGGGAAAGAGGCCCAGGTGCCTTGGGAACGTAGTGCACTTGGAAGCCACATGCGGTTGAACGTGGAGCCAGGTGGAAGAATCCAGCAAACCATGAGAAGGTATTCAGAATCTGTCCAGAAAGCTCGAGGAGCCAGTGAAGCAAATGGCAAAGTACCGTCAGCACATTGTTATTTTAGGAACACCCGAGTGCAAAACGGATTGGAGGGGAGCCAGACAGGGGATAGGGCAGCATTTGGAAAGATGGTTCAATAATCCCATTATAAAGGAGGATAAGGATGAATTAGGGCAGGAGTTGGCAAACGTTTTATGTATAAGGGCCAGATAGTAAATATGGGGCACATGTTCAGCTCTGCCATGGCAGCAAAAAAGCAAGCAGGGGAGGTATGCAAATGAAGGAGGTGGTGATTTTCCCATAAAACTTTATTTACAAGCAGGGGTGGGCAGACCTGGGCTGCGGGCTGCAGCTTACAGTCTCATGAACTGGGGGTAATGGAAAGAAGTGGATGTTCAACAAGAATGTTGAGGAGGGAGAGCCAGTAGAAATGGGGTTTAATTGGCTGTGGGTAGGGAATGGGGGGAGAAGCTGGAGAGGCTGGGTGGGGAGGGGGTGTGGGGGAGAGGGGGGGTTGACATACCAGAAGCTGTCCCGCTCCAGCGCACACACTCCTGTAAGTGCAGGCTGACTGGGGGTCCACCTAGGAGAATCTCTGTATCCCCTATTTCCAATCTGAAAGACTCCAAGAACTCAGCAAAGAGCAGCACAGTGGCCCAGGAAAGAACCACTAAAGTCAGAATGATGGAGAGGAAGGGTCTCCCCACCCCCCATCCTCCTCCCTCGGTGGCTCTGGAGCCTGCCTTAAATGTAGGGACCCCTCCCACTGGGACCTTACAGCAACAGCAATGACTCTGACCTCTCCCTCCTCAGAAAGGGCTCCCTTCCCCCCATCACCCACAGGCAGGCAGCTTTTTCCCCCTCCAGTGCCAGGTCCCATCAGTAACACCCTGCATTCTCCCTTCCACCTGACTCCTCTCCCAGGCAGATAAGGCAGGGAGAAGGCAGCTCAGGGAGCCCCACTGAGCCTCAGAAAGTGTCTGGGTGCATGTGTGTGGGAGGGGACAGTTGCCAGGGAACCGGGTGTCCCTGGAGGAGAGAGCAGGGTCAATGGGAGAAACAGGGTGTGGATCCTGGGTCTTCACAGAGATAAGGAGATGCTAAATTCACTAACACACACGTAGAAGACAGCTGAGGTAAAATAACAGTAATAACTAGTAATAGTAATACAATAAAACCAGATACCAGGTGGCCAAGCAATGGGCTCCGTGTCCGACTTAGGGACCAGTGGTGGGCCATCTTAGCCCATGAGGCAGGCAGGCATGTCCTTGAGCGGTGGATGGGGGCAGGGAAAAGGGTTGCTCCTCATGAGCACATCTCCAGAAGTGGCTCCTTTTCAACAGTTTTAAAGGTCATATGCTGACATGACAGTTGCTAAAGCCTATGATGAAAACACGCGCAGGAAGCATTGTGCAAGCTAGCTCTGGAGACCCAGAGGCTCCATAGACAGAAGACAGCCTTTCATGGGGGCCTTCTCCCCACCATGCCAGGCATGGCCGCCACCCCAACTTCCCCAAGGCCTCCCCAGCCCCACCGCCCTGAGGTCAGAGCCTGGCCAGAAGGCAGACAGCTCTGGGTGCATTTCAGGGGGCACTAAACAGGCAGCGGAGGTGGGGACCTGGGCCCAGCGCCAACCCCCACCAGCTGGGGGACATCTCCGAGCAGGTACCACGACAGCGCTGCAGCAGGCCCGTGACCCATGTCCCACAATCAGCCTTGGGGACTGCACGAGTGAGGCCAGCCTCAGATGACCTTTCCTGACTGGCAGAGCTCGGAGAAAGCACGGAGAGCCTCCCGCACTAACAGTATGTCTGCCTGTGGTTAGAATGTAAATGTGCACCAACGATTTTACAAAATAGGGACAGAGGGAGTAAAACCAGACTCTGCTGGTCTCGGATCCGTGTTGTGCTGTTCAAAAAGGAACTTGGATTGGCACTGAAGAGGCCATCTGTCTGAGCCCCGCCCTCAGGGCAGCAGATTGGACACTACTGCCAGGCCCACCCACCCCTCCAGGCCTGACAGCCAGAGGCCTCCTGTACCGCCTCTGCTCACGCCCCTACCCTCTTCCTCCTCCCCTCCCCCTCCTCCTCTTTCACCCCTCACTCCTCCCCTCCTCCTCCGAGGCTAGGCTCTCCTGCTCTTCCTCCTCCCTCTCCTCCTCCTCTTCCTCCCCTTCCTCTCCCATCCTCCTCCCCCTCCTCCTCCCCCTCCCCCCCTCCTCCTCCACACTCAGGCTGCACAGCACAGGCCCAGGGCTCCTTTACCTGCATGCAAGCTCCAGGCCTGACAGCCAGAGGCCTCCTGTATCCTATAAAACAGGCTGGATCTGCAGGGCTCCTGAAAGGCTGGGAGCAGATCCAGGCAGCCAGGACTTCTTCCCAACATCTGAGGGAAGGTTGGAACCCACACGTTACTGCTACACGCACACAGACACACACACAGATACACACTGATGCATATAGACACACAGACACACATGCATACATGCACACATATGCACATACATACATACACATGGACACACATACATGCATGCACATGCACACAGACACACACAATACAGACATGCACATGCACACATATACACACAAACACACGCATATACATATATACATATACATACATACATACTTGCAGAGATACAGACACACATACATGCATGCACAGACACACACAATATGTACACACATATACACAGACACGTCCATACACACAGACACACATTCATACACATACTCATGCATGCACAGGTACGTATACACATGCATGCATAGACATATATACACATATACATTATTTATTTTTGAGACAGAGAGAGACGACACGAGCAGAGAGAGTGGGAGACACAGAATCTGAAATAGGCTTCAGGCTCTGAGCTGTCAGCACAGAGCACGAAGGGGGGCTCAGACCCATGAACCATGAGATCATGACCTGAGCCAAAGTCAGATGCTTAACCAACTGAGCCACCCAGGTGCCCCTCTAGTTCTGATCTTGTGCCCATTTCTGACTGGTTAGATGGATTAAGGCCCTACATGCACTTCCACCGAGAAGCCTCTGCAGACCCCTGTGTCAACAAAGCTCCAGGGGCCTCTGGCACATTTTAGAACATGGCGTCTTAGAGGCGGCGGTGCCCTAACCCGGGGCTCCCTTTTCCATGCTCAAACTCTGCCCTCTTCCCATGGGTGCACAGCATGCCATGTATGCACAGACACACTCACAGCAACTCACAAGGGCTCGGTAACAAGAAGAGAATACCACCTGGATGACGAACCCAGACCATGGCCACCACCTTCCCCTCCTCCACCCCAAAGCATGTGTTTCCCATTCCTACGGGGGAAGCTTTTGGAATGGGCAGTGTTCCTGGTGCCGAGCATAGCTGTGGGCCTCTAAGAAGCTGCAGCAGCACCAGGTGGATGTCAGGACCTGCCCTGATGCCACCCGAGGGCTGGGACCAGATCAGGGTCACCAGACCCAGCTAGAATCCCAGGCTGATCTCAGAGTCGACCAGTGTCCTCCACACTAGGCTGGCCGGGTGAGGCTGAGACCCTGCATGTGCAGGGCTCCTCCCGCAGGTGCCCTCTCACTGAGTGAGCCAGATGGGGTCGGAGAGAAAAGCAGGCCGAACAGCAAGAACCAGGCCCCTGTCTGAAGGTGGCAGGGTCAAGAGCCAGACCTGGGCTTGTGCCAGAGCGGACATTTTACAGCCACCTCCTTATAGTCAGGTGCAGTTTGAACCAGACGTACCAGGATACCTCCCAAGCTGAAAGGCTCAAACTCAACCTCGCTCTGGGTTCTAAGCAAACCTCAGCCACAAAGCAAGACTGCTTTTCTTTGAATTAGCTTTGCGACCACGTGCACATCCTGTCTGTGCCTCCCTTTCCAGAACAGTAAGGCAGGATGACGAAAGCCCTCACCTGAATGTTTTGCCATAAGCACATGGAACAGTGCTGCCCCACGGAAGGGAGGGATCGGGGTATGAAGACTCTCTCTTTTTTAAATTTAGACTCAAGTTAGTTAACATATAGTATAGTATTGGTTTCAGGTGTAGAATTCAGTGATTCATCCCTTACATACAACACCCAGTGCTCGTCCCAACAAGTGCCCTCTTTAACGCCCATCACCCATCCAGCCTGTCCCCCCACCCATCCCCTCCATCATTCAGGATATGAGGACTCTCTTGGCCATAAAAGACCAAAGACCTCACAGACCCAGATCCAGCATCTCCCTTCCTGTCCTTTGAAGGGGACACACACACCTTCACATAAAAAGTGAGAGAAGGAAACTCAAAACTGTTTCCTTTTTCCATTTAGAACCACTGAAGCCCAATTAGAACCTCAAATCTAAACTTTAGCTTAATCATAGTTTCTCTAAGCCAGTGCTCCTGTTAAGGCCGGTGAATGGAAAGAGAGATCATCCACCATCCGCATTCCAGTCTGTGGCTCCACAATGACCTCCCTACACTTTTTTTTTTAATTTTTAATATCTATTTATTTTTGAGAGAGGGAGAGAGAGACAAAGTGTGAGCAGAGGAGGGGCAGAGAGAGGGAGACACAGAATCCCAAGCAGGCTCCAGACTGAGCTGTCAGCACGGAGCCCGACAAACCATGAGATCATGACCTGAGCCAAAGTCTGACGCTTAACTGACTGAGCCACCCCCGACACTTTCTGATGCACCCACACACTCATACCTGTTCTTACACACGCATGCACATTCACACTTCTGCATGCATACCCACACCCACAGGCACACACTTTCTCATACATATTCACAATTCCACACCTGCTCATATGCTTATGCATGTTCACACTCACCTAAGTTCACGCACATTCGTGCTCACACATGTACACACTCACACAGGCACTCACTGGCATGTATTCACACCCTCACACTCACACACCCGGACTGAAGGGCAATGCTGCTGAACTGATGAAACACAGTAGTAACACCTACCTCGTGATTAATAAGTCAATTATTAATCTCCGGCAAAGCTAAAGCACAGGTGTGGCTGAAAGCTCAAATGCCACCAATGAGCAAGCCATGGCCTGCCTGGGGCCCCCTCTGGCCTCACGGCCAAGGCAGCCACGACCTAAAAGTTTCCAATCTGTCATGCACCCCTGGATGTAGACTGACTGAGCCTGTCATGCACCCCTGGATGTAGACTGACTGAGCCGTCAACTGCATGGCCATATGGTGTGAGAACCAGCAGCCCATGAGGATGCTCTTGTCCTCAGAGCATTCACGTAAAACTTAAGCAGAGGGAAGAGCTTAACAAGAAAGGACATCCCTCCTCCAAGTGGAGGAACCTTGAGCACATCGTGCTAAGTGAATTTAACCAGTCACAGCAGGACAGGTTCTGGATGATTCCTTTTGTACTAGATCCCTAGAGTCATCAAATTCATAGAGACCAGAAGTCTCTATGGGTGGTTGCCAGGGGTGGGGGAGGGAGAAACAGTGTTTAATGGGTGCAGTTTCAGTTTTGCAGGATAAAAAAGTTCTGGAGATGGTTGCACAGTCGTGTGAATGTACTTAGTGCCACTGACCTGCACACTGAAAACCAGTTAAAATGATAAATTTTACTTAGTATATTTTACAACAATTAAAAAAAATAAATTAGAACAAATAATCCCACCAAATAAGAGGTAAAGAGCATGGCATGGACCATGAGCCCTTCTGAGGTTTCAAAAATGGGGGAAGTCTTCACGGAAGAGGAAGAGCTTGCCTGGCTGTCCACCCCCTTTTAGTAAGCTGCAAAGTGCTGGCAAAATGGACAGTTCAGACCAGCGAAGTCGAAAGGCTGTGTTAAATCCCAATGATATCTTCAGGAATCAAGAGCCAGGTCTCACCTGCCAAGGAAGCTCAGTCACCCAGGGTATGGTGGGTGTGCCCCTTGATGATTTGTAAAGCTTTTCTTTATTTTGAGAGAGAGCCAATGGGGAAGGGGCAGAAAGGGGCAGAAAGTGGGGGCGGGGGGACAGAGGATTCAAAGTGGGCTCCATGTTGACAGCAGAGAGCCCGATGCAGGGCTTGAACTCACAAACCACAAGATCGTGATCTGAGCCAAAGTTGGATGCCTAACTGAGCCACCCAGGTGCCCCATGACCCTGCAGTTTATATCCCAAGACCCAGTTCTTTTGAGATTCAAGCAGCACCATTGGTAAGTTCAGCAGGCAGGGTATGTTGTCACCTGGGACACAGCAGGAAGAGGCTGGACTTGGGAATGAAGCAGACCTGGGCTCCAGTACCAGCTCATGCACTCGCTTGAGAAACTTACTTTCTGTCTCTGTGCCTCAGTTTCCCCACCAGTAAAATTTCTATCTCAAGAGATTATTGTGAGAAGCAAACATCAGATAAAGAAAAAGCTCCCAATCCAGGATCTGGCACTCCCTAAATACTATAAGCCTGTAATCTCTTATCTGCAAGTCTGAAATCCAACAGTCTCTGAAAACTGAAAACTTTTTACACCCATTTGGTGGCAAAACCTATGACTGATGCATAGCTATTTAGAATCTTTATCCCACTTTGTGTAATTTATGTCTTGCTATAGAAATATTAATGAGTTTGATGACAGGCTAGGAGTGTGTTATCTTTCCAAAGTCCAAACTTTCTGTATTAGGTTGGAGGGATGAGGACTCTAATTATGGTTTCAGTGTCCTATACAGATTTAAATCTCTTGTCACCTATAGATACAGTTGTGGAATATTCTATTACATGAAAAATGCCATGCTTAGCTTTAAAAAAATATAACATAGGGGCACCTGGGTGGCTCAGTTGGTTACAGATCTGACTCTTGCATGTCGGGCTCTGGGCTGACAGCTCAGAGCCTAGAGCCTGCTTCAGATTCTGTATGTGTGTGTGTGTGTGCGCGTGTGTCTCTCTCTGTCCCTCCCCTGCTTGTGCTCTGTATTTCTGTCTCTCAAAAATGAATAAATGTTTAAAAAAAATTTTTTTTAAGTTTATATACATAAGCTATCCAGAGACCATCTCCAGAACATTCTTTTGGGTGGAAACGGTGGTTGTCTCTAGAAACAGAGACACAGAGGTTGGAAAGAGGAAACAACTTGGTGTTGAAATTTTTATTTCACACACAGAACACATTTTTAAACATTAAATTATAAAGGTAAAGATGCTTCATAACCCATTAGGATGGCTGTTGTCAAGAAAAAAAAACAGAAAACAACAAGTGTTAGCAAAGATGTGGAGAAAAGGGAGCCATCAGGCTCTGTTGATGGGATATAAAATCACGCAGCTATGGGAAACCAAATATCAGGTCCTCAAAGAATTAAAACCAGCAATACCATGCGATCCAGCGATTTCACTTCTGGGCATACACCCAAAAGAATGGAAGGTAGGGTCTCAAACAAGTATTTGTATGCCATGTTCATGGCAGCACTATTCACAGTAGCTGGTAGGTAGAAGCCACCCAAGTGACCGTCGGTGGGTGAATGGATAAACAAAATGTGGCCTCAACATGCGGTGGCATATTCTTTAGCCTCAAAAAGGAAAGAACTTGTGACACAGGCCACAACATGGGGGAACCTTGAGTTCAGTGAACTAAGCCAGACACAAAGGACAAATACTGGATGAGTCCACTTAAATGACGTCCCTGGGGTGGTGAGATCTGTAGCAACAGAAAGTAGAGTGGGGGGTGCCCGGGACTGGGGGTGGGGAGCGGAGAAAGAGGAGGAGTTAGTGTTTAGTGAGGGCCTCTGAGTTCCCTTTTGCTGTTTCTTGCAGGGCTTCAGTTTGGGAAGATGAAGAAGTTCTGGGGATGGAGGGCGGAGACAGCTCAACGACAGTGTGACTGGACTCAACGCCACTGAACTTTACTCTCAAAACCCGTGAAGATGGTAAATTTTATGTTATGTGTATTTTACTCCAATTTAAAAAAAAAAGTTAAAAGAGAAGCTTCTCCTGTCAAATCCCTTTGGAACTGCCTGTGCGTGCAGCTTGAGCTGAACCTTTCCAGGAGCTGTGCAGGCAGCAGGCAGGGACCTCTGAATAATGCATGAGTCAAAGGGTGGTTGTCAGGGAGGGCCCCCTCTAGGGCTCTGCTGGCCCTGCTGCCCGCGGAGTGCCCTGGGGAAGGTCTGGTTGGGGGATGGCTAGAGCAGGTTCTGGGCGGGAGTCTGATGTGGACCAGGCTGTTGGCATCCCAATGTCAATGCAAGCTGCCTGCAGCTGGGGCCTGCTTGGTGACAAGGGTCAGGCTCTTAAACATGCCCCAAGGAGTCATTACAAGATGCTCTGGACATGGAGGGGATGGGGAGCGCACAAAATGGGTGAGGCGCACTGGGAGATACAGGCATCCAGTTATGGAATGAATAAGTCATAGGTATAAAGGGCACAGTGTCGGGAATACAGTCAACGGCACAGTTACTGTGTTGCATGGTGACAGATGGTTGCTACCCTTGTGGTGAGCACAGTGTAGCGGATAAACTTACCAAATCTCTGTGTTGTACCAGAAACTAATGGAACACTGTGTGTCAGCTAAACTCAAAGAAAAAGGTGCTTTAGACAGAGTCCTGAGTGCCCCCCAGCAGCATCCAGCCCTCCCAGAGAAGGGCTGAGGGGCCTCTGTTTCTCTTTCAAAGAGAGATCCCCAGAGTGCCTGGCTGGCTCAGTTGATTAAGCATCCACCTCTTGATTTTGGCTCAGGTCATGATCTCACAGTTCATGAGATTGAGCCCCACATCAGGCTTCACACCATCAGCTCGGAGCCTGCTTGGGATTCTTGTCTTTCCTCTCTCTGCCCCTCCCCACGTCACAAAATAAATAAATAAAACTTTTTATAAAAGAATGAATGAAAGATTCCCCAGCCCATGGCTCCTCCTCAAAATCTAAAGAGGCAAATAGAAAGAGAAATAAGAAGATCTGTCTTTAATACCTTGACACCCAGTTTCTCATAAAGGAAGGGCCTGTCTGGCTGATTAGAATATCTGGTCCATTTCTGTGCGTCAGCTAGCAATTTCAGCTTTATTCCTGGGTTTCCCCTAATCAGTAAGATGCGGCCCACTGGCTCGGATCCCCTGCACGAGGAGGCTCACTCCCCCTGTCTGTACACAACACTAGAGTAGGGAGGCAGGGCTGGGCTCCAGCTTCACCTCTGACCCAGGTTCTACGACAGGCCCACAGCTCCCCTGGGCCCTAGAGTCCTCATAAAGTGGGCCAGGCACCTCTAGAAGTTCCATCCATTTATCAGTTAGGGAATCATGCCTAGCTGGGAAACAGAGGAAATGCAAGGTGGGGAGGACTGGTTACAGAGATGTTGGCAGAGCTAAAAAGCCAATCCCAGGCAGAAGTAATGAGAGCCCAGCACCCTAGCTTTGGAAAGGGACTGTTGCTAGTACCTGAACTCTGGGCCGTCTGGTGGAGCTGGGACCCGGGCAGCTCAGAGTGAGAGCACGGGAAACATCTCAGCTTTTCCCTTCCTCCAGCTCTGATTTATCCTTGTTCACTGAACCCCCTCGGGCTGAATGCAGCTGGAAACCAGGCAGTAAGGGAGCCTGGGAGATGTAGTTTGAAAGACAGACTGTTGCAACCCAAAGTAGGGCAAGGGAATCCAGGCAAAAGACCAACCAGCCCAGCCATGGATGTTGCAACCATCCCGGACTCAGAGGGGATTTTGTCACTTTTTTTGTCCTGTCCTGCCATTTCTGCTTTAGGGGCCTCGTATGCAAAGGAATTGAGTTAAAGGTGGACAGAATGGAAACATTTTAATTAGGCTGTAAAGCTCACACTTTCCAGGCTACCCCATCCCCTCTGAACCCCCAAAGTGGCTCTGCGTCCTCTGGCTACCCCCTTGCCAACCTGAGCACCCCGTGACTAGCAGCTCTGCCCCATGCTTCCTCTCGGCAAGGAGCAGACCATGCTGGGTAGGTGTAAGCTGTGGGCCAGACACAAACAGAGCTGGATTCGACCCAGCCAAGGGGGAGGAGGAGGCAGCCTAACAGGTTTCTATTCCACCTGGGGAAGGAGGAGCTTTATCTCATCCACCAGCACTGGTCTTCCAGGTACAGAGAGCAGAGGTCACTGTGGTCCAATGAGCTGAGCACAGGTTAGGAACTCAATTGCTCTTTGTTTAGATGTAGCTGAGGCACCCAAACCTTGTGTGACCTTGTGCCAAACACAATTCTTCGGCTACAACCTGCCCTATGAGACCAGGAAGCCGTGAGTAGGAACGCCAGGGGAAGGAGGCTGAAAGGTAACCATTGTGCACATAAATATACAAGGATGGCCATGCCCGGCATTCACACCATGCCCTTCCTGAGTCATGACCTTCTGTCCAACCTTGCTAGTCGTTCAGGCCATCCTCTTGTGAAGGAAGGGGGGAGGACTTTTATCTACACTTTATGAGAGAGAAACCCAGGCTCTGAACATATACAGTGACCAGCACAGTGGGTGAAGCTGGCATCAGATTCAAAGCCTCAGGAGTGTCAGCCTCGACCTGCTTCGACTGAGTCATCGAGGACCACTTACTTCCTACGCCCAAGGGCCCCGCTGCCATTCAGGAACATCTGTAGGTGAAGCTTTTTGTCTTTAGGCCTAGAAAGGAGAGGAGGAACAAATGAAAGGAAAATGAGGGAGGTAAGGAAAAAGGAACAGAGAGAACGCAGAGATAAGGAAAGGAGCTATGCTATGATAGAAAAGGTAGATAAGAACATGTGATTTAGGGAATCCCTCTGCCCTGACTCTTTACTGCAGCCTGTGAGGGTCTTACCAGCCCTGAAGGCTTCGATGGCTTCCAGCATCACTCAGCGGGGCTGGAAATTCACCAGGGTTGCTTGAATAAAGCCAGTCCCCCTTGCACTAAACTGGGGTGGCTTCCATGATCAGCTGGCCTTTTCCTCCCCGCAGGGCCCAGCTGACGACACTTGAAGTCCTGGTCGTTTTTCTGTAAGGTGCTATTGTGTAAGGTGGGAGAACAGATACTCATGTGGGTGTTGCTGAAGCTCAAACATGTTTATCTGCACCTGGACGATGGAATGCCTTCACACAGATGGAGAGCGGCACCCGCCACCTTTCTTGAGGATTGCCAGGGTCCTCTTCATCGTGCCCACATATCTGGGCTCCTGTCAAAGACAAGCTCTTACAGAAGCTGGGCAGGTGTAATTGACAAGGCACGTCAAGCGCTGGAGAAGATGTAACTGAAAGTCTAGCTCGCTCATGGGCCTTATACTCCCCTCCCTCTGACAGTCACACTCCCAGGGACATAAAAGCAAGGAATGCTGGCCAAGCCTTTGGCTAAAATGAGAGAGATCTCTTCTACTTCAGACATCCTGACGCATGCCACCAGATCCAGACATACACACCAATTCCACTTTTGCTCATCTTCAATCCATGGGCTTTTCCAGAAATAGAGCCTTGTAACAGAAGAGCTTCCTGGACAGCAGGCAGGGGCTGATCGAGGCATCCAGGCTAGACTTCTGGTGGCACCCTGCAAACCAGCAAAACTCACTACTCAGTATGCCCACCTCACTCTCTGCCTTCACGAAAACCTACTTAAGCTGCTCAGTGTTGCAGCTGCAGTGCTTTTTGCCGGGTATGTAGGGAAAATCACATGTATTCTTTGGTTCCTGCCGTCTGCCTCAGCCCCCAGAGTGGGTAAAGAAACAAGCTGTCCTTGGAGCAAATGCCTCCCCTCAGCATCTCCCTGCTGCTGAGCCACAACAGCTCAACAATGAGGCCGACAGCCCTCCATCAGGCCGTGTGCAGAGCGGGCATTCTTGGCCTCTGAGTCTTGCCATCAAGTTATTGATGGAAACAGGTGCCCATAATTCAGCATAACCCACCGAGCCTTACTTCACTTTCTCTGGAAACCTCTTGATTTAGGAGTGAAAACTCCTGGCTCCTCTCGTGCTGGCCTGTAAACATCTCCGTCTGGATTTGCCGAGGTGGGTTGCTAAATTTAATTACTAGTTTCCATCCCATGTGATGGTGTGTGACAGGCCAGCTCACCCTGTGAGTTAGCCAAGGGGTTTTAAATAAATGCTTTCTGACGGAAAGGATGATAAAGATCCCTGTTTATTCACCAGCGAGCCTGGAGCGTGAGCTGCTCTGGGTTTTACTACTGAGCTGCGGCCCCGCTAATCTCCTGAGCTCCATCACCACTTCCCGCTGGCCACTGAGAGAGGCGCAAGGGGCTGTGGAAAGAGCTCCAGCCAGGTCAGGAGGCCTTCGCCAGCCTGGGCTGTTCCAGGTCTCTGTGACCTTGGAACACAAATAGCTCTGGGGGCCAGCCTCATCTTCTCCATCTGGAAAGAGGAACTGTTAACAAAAAGTCAGGAGTGGCAGCGAATGTTTGGAGCTTTCAGGAGGCAAGCTACAGACACACAAATACGGCACTGTTCCTGAACGTGTCCACAGAACTCCAGACAACAAGCTCTTCAAAGAGAGCGGCATTAGTCTTGCCCGTGGCCTTGAAAATGAAATAAAACGCTGACAAGATTTGCATTATTTCCTTAGGAAGCCCTCCCGTCATTAATACGTACTCAATCTGCCTTTTGCAGTGACTCCATGTGATCCGAGACACAGCACGAGGGGCTCACCAGGGAACTTGGGGCCCCACTCCATCCTTGCTGAGTGAGAATGTGCTGCGGAACCCGCTCCCCAGGCCAGGCAGATGTACTTTAGATTTTGAAAAGCACTGGTCTAGAGCAGTGGTTGTCAAACTTTAGCACACATTCGAATTCCCTGGAAAGCTTGTCAAAACATTGCTGGGCCCCACCTGCAGAGTTTCACATTCAGTAGATCTGGGATGAGCTTGGATCATTTGCATGCCTGCCGGGTTCCCTCATGATGATAAAGCTGCTTGCCTGGGAACCACACTTTGAGAACCAGTGGTAGGTATTCCTCGGACACCTTACTTGCCAGGTCACTGAAGGTCCGTAATGCCTTTAGATCTCTTTGTCTCCCGGAATTGCTGCATTCTGCTTTACCATGTACTCATTTCTAGCTCTTTCTTTAATCATCTTTGATCTCCTGAATTCAGTCCCTGTTTCTCTCTCTCTCCCTTTCACTAGGAAGCTCAGCACTTCCTACTGACATGGAAAGCCAGAGAGTGTGTACTATACCAAAATGGGAAGAGTTCCTGAAATTCTCCCTTCTTCCTCCTCCATGGCTGTTCTAAACTTCCACCTTTTTTTGAGAGAGAGAGAGACAGAGGACGAGGGGCTGAGGGGCACAGAGAGAGAAAGAGAGAGAGGGAGAAAATCCCAAGCAGGGTCCACACTCAGTGCCGAGCTCAACACGGGACTCCAACTCACAAACCAAGAGATTGTGACCTGAGCCGAGACCAAGAGTCAGATGCTTAACGGACTAAGCCAGGCACCCCTTCACTTGTTTTTTTCAACTGCAGTTATGCTGCTGGTTAAGGAGCTGATTATGACATGACTAGCACAGGATAACCAAGTTTATTTACTACAGTACTATTTGTATTATTAGATTTTAATCACACAAGTAAAACAGGGACACATTTAATTAAAACAATCAATACTGGGGCGCCTGGGTGGCTCAGTCTGTTGGGCGTCCAGCTTCGGCTCAGGTCATGATCTCACAGTTCGTGGGTTCTAGCCCAGCATCGGGCTCTATGCTGACAGCTCAGAGCCTGGAGCCTGCTTCGGATTCTGTGTCTCCCTCTCTCTCTGACCCTCCCCTGCTCACACTGTCTCTCTCTGTCTTTAAAAAAAAAAAAAACATTAAAAAAAAATTTTTTAACATAAAAAAATAATAAAATAAAAAATAAAAACAATAAATATACTCTACTTCATACATTTTAAAACTGTATGCCTATATTCCATAATATAGATATACATATTTAACCATTCTACTGATGGCCATTTATGTTATTCCCAATATTTTGCCTTTACCGACAATATTAAGGTAGCATTGTCATGAGAGCAGCTGAGAAGTGGCCTCCCAAAAGGTGGTATCAATTTCCATGACCCCCAGCCACCTAGAAAGTGTTGATTTCTGGGTGCGAGACAGGTGTCCTGATTCAGAATCACTTACCTTCTATAAGCCTCAGTTTCCTCATTTGTGAAAAAAATCACAATACCTACTCATGGTTAAAGATCAACAATCAGGGGCACCTGGATGGTTCAGTCGGGTTAAGCTTCTGACTTTAGCTCAGATCACCATCTCACAGTTGTGGGTTTGAGTCCAGCATCAGGCTCCATGCTGACAGCTCACAGCCTGCTTTGGATTCTGTGTCTCCCTCTCTGTCTGCCCCTCCCTTGGTCATGCTCTCTCAAAAAAATAAATAAACATTAATAATAATAATAATAATAATAATATAAAAGATCAACAATCATGTATATTAAAAATACCTTACGATATCTAAAGGCCTAAAGGATTATAAAGTAATAATCATAATAACCATAAATGGTACCAGCATACAGGCCATGCTACCATTGGTGGCTTTCCTGAGTGGAGCTCAATCTATCCACGGTGGGAGGGTCTCATTCGTTTTTAGCTTTTGAATTCAGTTAGCACTTTATTTCTTCCTCTTGCTCTACATCCTACTTTCCATCTTATTTTTGAGACCCAAAGCTGCCTCTGTAATGCGAAATGCTGAGAGATTTGTCGGGCCCTGCAAGAGCGGTTTAGAAAAAATTGCGTGCAGAGGGCTGTCATCAACGGGGCGTGGCAGTGGGAAGACCCAGTGCGGTGAGCAGTTTCACAGGGGAGCATCCGGGCCTTTCACCGTGAGCGGGACATTCTGTCGGTGAAGAAAGCAACAAGACACTGTTAGCAGACAAAGGGACACACAGGCCGCACAACTCTGTGGGCAGAAGCGCTGGTGGCTAGGAAGCTACGACAGTTACATTTAGCACCACAGATGGGACTTTGAGGAGATTAGCCCTTCATTTCCCAGAGGAGGGCACTTCCGGGAAAGACGGGTCACCTCCCTGCCACGGCGCTTGGCAGTTCCTACTTTGATCCGGAAGAAGCTCTGAAGTGTACCAAAAGAGAGAAGTGACCCAGATTCCTTTAAAATGAACGGATTCTAATTCAAAGAAAGGTAGAGGGCCATGACTTTGAGTTTTCCCAAGTTAGTCCATTCATTTTCGGTGCCGAAAACCAACACCAATCTTAGGCGGCAATCCACTTGCTGAAGTAAGGAACCCAAGGTGTGGAAAGTTATGTGTTGACAAAGTTTTGTATCAACTCCTGCCGCTAAACAATATGCAAAAGCGTATAGTTTAATTTTAACTTTATAATAAATAAGTGCTTTCCTAAACCCACTCTGAAGCACAGGCTGTCACTAGGTCTACAGGTGTGCTCTGAAATCACATACCACCAAGAGATTCCATCGTGCTAAGACGTGTAAGGCCCAGGACGAAACAAGCCATCATTTTTTATGTTTCTGTGAACTGTCCTAACAAGTGTGAGTACCTTGAAAAAATCATTTAGTCAAGTTCACTGTGTATTTCCAAAGCCAGTGTGTGTATATGGGGGCAGGGAGGTGAGCCTGTGCAAATGTGTGTGTGTTCTATATTAAAAAGTGTCAGAAAAAGAGTGATAAGTAAAGAAGTGAGGCACCAAAGACCATAATTAAAGAAGCTTGGGAGCACTCAGATGGTGTTAGGTCATTCATTCAACCAACCCAATTTTTTTGCGCTCCTTCTATGTACCAGAAGTAGTACTGGATTCCAGAAGTGACTTAGACACAAAGCCATTCTTAAGAAACTCCCAGCCTAATTAATACATGAACAACAGTGACACCAAGCAGAAGAGCCAGAAGGCTGGGCAGCTTCAGAAGCTCCGTGGAGGGGCATGGGTGGTTCAGTGGTAGAATTCTCGCCTGCCAGAAGCTCCGTGGATGATGGTTATTGCCACAGGTCACCTTCCAGAGGTTCTGGGGCTGCCTGAGGAGCACCTTGTAGAACAAATCTTTCTCTCAGGGATAAAGGCTATTGAGTGTCTTTCAAAGAAATATGAAGTATGTAGGCAAAAAGAATAGGTTATGTGGATGGATTTATGAAGTGTAAAAAAAGGGAAAGCATTGCATTTGGATAAGGAATACCCAATGACTTCTCTCATTCTTAGCCATAAAACATATAATGCAAAATTAAATCCTCTACTTATGATTAAGAATAGCACCTAAGGCAGGAATGAGTCTCAATGTGTCCTTTCCCTCTTGACGTTGGACACAAAAACCATCATCATAGAGGAGACTCTTGGAAATAATGTTTCACCTAAGCTTCTCTTTGGTATCCTCAACCACAACCTCATCATGACATTTGGAGGTTAATAGAGAAACTGGGGTGTCTGCAAGCCCAGGGTACTGAACTTTCAGTTAAGAAGTCACCTTCTGGGGCACCTGGGTGGCTCAGTTGGTTAAGCATCTGACTTTAGTTCAGGTCATGATCTTTGGTTTGTGGGTTCGAGCCCCACATCAGGTGCTGTGCTGACAGTGCGGACCTTGGAACCTGCTTCGAACCTGTGTCTCTGTCTCTGTCTCTGCCCCTCCCCCACTCACCTCTATGTGTGTGTGTGTGTGTGTGTGTGTGTGTGTGTGTGTGTGTCTCAAAAATAAAATAAAACTTTAAAAAAATTTTTTTAAAGTCACCTCCTCCAGGGGCACCTGGGTGGTTCAGTCAGTTGAGCAGTGACTTAGATTCAGGAAACGATCTCATAGTCCATGAGTTTAAGCCCTGCGTTGGGCTCTGTGCTGATAGCTCAGAGCCTGGAGCCTGCTTTGGATCCTGTGTCTCCCTCTCTCTGCCCATCCCCCACTCACATTCTGTCTCCCTTTCTCTCTCTCAAAAATAAAATAAAAACATTAAGAAGAAGAAGAAGAAGGAGAAGGAGGAGGAGGAGGAGGAGGGGAAGGAGAAGGAGAAGGAGAAGAAGGAGAAGAAGAAGTCACCTTCTCCAGAAAACTACCCTGAACCAGTTTCATTCCTTTGATGATTGTGTGCCTACTTTGGGCCAAGCACCATGCTAGAGTGTGGCTGGTGGCCAAGGCTGCTTGAGTCAGCATCCAGACCCCCACTGACATGCCTTCCCTCTTTGCTCCTGAACCCCAAGCAGCTAGATGTTCAGAGCTCTCACCACCCTCTTCTCTGATTGTTGAGTTGATTGTCTGAATCCCCTGCTAATCTGTGAAGTCCTTGGACAAGGACGATGGCTTTTATCTTTTTATTCCCAAAGCCTGGCACATTGAAACCGGGAATAGAAGCAGCTCACCTTACTCCTATTTCTTCTTATTTATTAAAGCATTTTAGTTTACATGCTTGAGACACACAGATAGAGTGTGACTCATTACACAAAAATTTTAATATACTTTGTATTTTTCTTTTTTATGAATATTTCTTTTCACATGTGAATATATTTAAATCTTCCCATTCATCTTTATCTTGTACAATGATCATTTTACATGCAAACACAACAACGTTTGGCCAGTATGCAGAATCACTGAAATTATACAACTGGAATTTTATAGCTTATATATGTATTTTATTCTTATCAGAACAATGGAGACACTGAACAAAAGTAAGCAAACTGTGTTTATTGCCCCTCTTGTTATGTGCACATTCTACCAACACTTTCTGTCTTCAGCTTATTGATAGATAAGGAGAATCAAAAGAAAAGAGAGCTCTGGAGTTATCTTTTCCTATTCTTCTATACCATCATTATCAGCAGAAACAGTGAGCTAATACAGGGAAGTAACATTAACAAGAAAAAATATGATAGGGTTCCCTGGTCTCTGGTGCTTCTTGGAACACTGTTGCCTTCTTTCTGCTTTGGAAGCACATTCTGGTTCTACCTGGAAAGCATGGCCTCTCTCCCTCTCTCCCCACTTCCTTATCTTCCCCTTCCCAATTTACTCTGTCATGAATATTACATACTTGTCTTGTACTTATTTTAAGTGTTGCTGGCTTCCCATGTGTGTGGTTTGGCTGGGACTCTGTGCTCGTGGAGCACTGTGAACAACTACACGGGGGCAGCAGGGAAGGATAGACACCCACGTTACGCCTATCTCCTCTGATCACGTGTATATTCCAATGTCCTTTGAACTTCACTCACAAAACACAACCACAAAGACACATTATTAAGAAGTTCAAGATGGCTGGGCACCTGGGTGGCTCAGTCAGTTCAGCAACCAACTTTAGCTCAGATCATGATCTCATGGTTTGTGAGTTCCTGCCCCTCAGCAGGCTCACTGCTGTCAGCAGAGAGCCCACTTTGGATCCTCTGTCCTCCTCTCTCTCTGCCCCTCCCCTCCTCACATGCTCTCTTTCGAAAATAAATAACATGCAGAAGAAGAAAGAGGAAAAAAAAAAAGAAGAAGAAGGAGGAGGAGGAGGAGGAAGAGAAGGAGAAGAAGAAAAAGTTGTTCTAGATGGTAAGAGCCAACATTATCCAAAGGTGGGACTTTTCTGGACATAGGACCTTATACAACTTCAGAAGTCACATGTCCATGAAGTGGTCCGTGGGTGTACTGAATGGTCACAATCAATCTGACCTCATTTTTTTTAGCAACAACTGGATTGAAAATAGCTCAAAGAGAAAGCCAATAACTTCAAGATTGTAACAATAAAGGAGAACACTATTCAAAGTCAGACACACTGAGAATATTACAATGTGACTTTACAAGCCATCAGACATAGCTCACAGTCTGTTAAATTCAACAAACATTTATTGTGCTCAATATTACACAAAAACCTACCAGGACAAGAGAGAGTGGGGGAGTATTCCTTGAATGAAGAGATACTCTCCCTGACCTCAGGAACATTAACCTCACGGGCGAGACAGAGAGCTACAGAACGATATTGCCAAAGAGATTATAGCTGCTGCTAGGATGGTAAAAATAAGCACTATGGAGGCAAACTGAGGGAGTATTTGACTCTAACTCCCTAACTCAGAAGATAGAGGTTCATGAGCAATAGATGACATTTGAACTGGTCCTTAAAGATGAGTAAAATGTTGCTAAAGGATAAGGAAAGAACATTTGTCTTAGCTTGGATTCTTCTAAGAAGTAGAGTCTGAGACGAGGGTTTGCATGCAAGTGGTTTATTTTGGAAAGTGATTGAGAAGAGATCATATTACTGAACTTGTTAGTGCTTTGGGCAAATGGAGCTCAGTTCCACTGGAAACTACTGAGGAACCATGTAGAATGCACCTTCACCGCAGGACCAGGGGAGAGTGATCTATATCTACTGGCTCCCAACCTCTGTTGGTCTACAAGACTGCCCCAGGACTATTAACGAACACTTTAGCATTTACAGGTTTGCACACATCCAGGAAGAGTTGAGCAGGCTCCCCCAGTTATTCCCCACTGCGGTGAAAGAGAAGCCCAGAGGTGGAGAAGATATATGTGGTGCAGCTGAAGCGAGGTGTGGTCAGGCTACACCTATGCACCGCTGGTTGCCACAGCAACACCTGGAACAAAAAGGTGTTGTGTAAGAGAAGCATCAGAGATGTTCTGCACAACATCTTGCCCTTTGCTTCTCAAACTTGAGCATATGGCAGACCCCCCAGAGGGCTTGTTAACACAAATCAGTGGGTACCCTCCCACCCCTGGGTTTCTGGGTCAGTAGATGTAGTGTGGAGGTTGAGAATTAACATTTCCAATACATTCTTTGTGTGGACATCCAGGCTTTTAAAGACAGTTGTCCACTCTGTACAGGGACATCAGGCTGATCAAGCAGCAGAAAGAGAAGTTTCCTAAGACAAACAAAACTATAAACATATCTCTAGGAAGAGCAAAAATTGGTTTCATCATAACAAAAATAGAATTGGCATGCACTCATGTGTACTCATACCAGTGAGAATCTACTGAGAGTTACTCATCTATTGATACCCTAATGAGAATTTCAACAGCCAAAAGTAAAGAAGAGGTTGATGTTGGTTATTGTTTGGGCCTTATTCCTACTTCAATCCAGCTCTATTTGCTGCCCTTCTCTGTGCCAGGGAAGCTAATCTCTCCGGACTGGATCCTCCAGATTGGCCAATCAGAGGCACCATCAGGAAACCAAAAAGTGGGAGAAGAGACGGTTGGGGGGGTTATTCTCTCTGCTCCTTTCGTGTCTCCCCAAAGGGCTGTCAGTGGTTGTATTCCCACATAGCTATTGTCCTGTTGGAGCCCCCTCTGGTACATTTCTCATCAGGCTCTGACAACCTTATCCCCACCCCTCCTTGCCCCTCAGGCCTCAGGGAGGTCATGACTCCTCACTGTTCCTGTTTTCTGGGTGCGTTGCCATCCGGGGTTGGTTCCTTTAACTCTGCCCAAAGAACTTCGTTAATATTCTTTTCAACTTAGCCACTGTCTTTCTACTGGGATCCTGACAAATAACAGTACCTCAAGAAAAAATAAAAATAGAGCCAGATAAAGATACATAAGTACACCAGTATTTCTGAGCTTTTGGCATGAAGAATAACCCTGATAACACTCAAGGGATATTGAAATTTGAAGATTTAAATACAGGATAAAATAAAATATAAAGTAAAAAAGTGGATGAGTAACACACAAAATAAACCAAAGCCTTGAAATGATTGCAAAGATTAAAGATATACCAAAAAAGCTAAAAGAGCTCCATGGAGTCTGATTTTTCTTTCACACCCTGAGAAATTTGCTATAGGCAAGGGAGAGGCCCCCAAAAGCACTAACTTGTCCTATATAAAATGCTTCCCCATCTACTTGCGCCCTGGGAACATGGAATACTGGCAGGAGAAAAGAAAAGTGTGATTTAGGCTGTGGACATGAAAGCCTTCAGAAGCATCTTGGGAAATACAAGATAAGATCAGGCCAGAAATTAATAAGGGAACACAGTGATAAGGTAACATGTTGCAATCAATTTAAAGTTCACATCTTGCTTGATTTATGCATCCATCATGAAATCCATCAAAAGCCAGTGTCTCTTCGGTCAATTTTAACTCTATTCTTTGGGGCTCCCCGTCCTGCACCCCTAGCCCCAGGCTCTGCCTAGAGTTCCTGGTTCAGCATCTCAGAGAACACCAGATGCTCCAGCTTTGGGCTTCTGTCATCAGGAACCATGAGCAACTTACAGTGGGGGGCGGAGCCGCCATGTTCTTCAGCAAGAACTGCCAGTTACTTCCGACCTCAAAGGGACTTTTCTAAGGAAGGCGCTTAAGTGAGACAGTGGGTGTTGCACAGGGAGGGGGAAGGATTTTGGTTAAGCCTTACAGCTCTTCTAAAAGGCCCTCTGTTCTTATTTTACTCTGTTTACACTGGGCACTGTTGTTTTCCAGATTTCCAAGGTTAAATCCGGCACCCCTATTAACACTATTTGAGTCCTTCAGAATTTCCAGAGCTTCTTGGCTAATCCGATGTGTGTAGTGCTTTTCTTTTAGCTGAGCACAAATGTAGGGCGAATCAATGCTTTTGTCTACTACAGCAGACCTCGTCCCCATGTGATAATCTAAAATGTGGTCTTTGTCCTTAATCTTCTTATCAATGAGTCAATCCAGTACACAGGTTTCCATATTTTACCTCAGGTGAGAGGATGTGATTATCACCACAAAAATAGTTGATGTTTATTGAGCATGTACTATGTGCTAGAAGATGCATATTTAAGTACTTAATCCTATAGTAATCTTGTGTGGTAGTCCCATTTATACAGATGAAGAAATTGAGCTCAACAGACTAAGAGACTTATCCAAGATCATGGAACTAGTAGGTGGCGGAGCTGGGCCATGAATCCAGTTAGCCCTTTCTTGGCCAGGAGTGGTATTCCCCTTGGGGCACATGTGGCAATGTCTGGAGATATGTTTTGCTTGTTATGACCAAGGGGATATGTCCAGCAATGCTGCTGAAAACCCTACAAAGCACCCTACAAAGTACAGGACAGCCCTGCACAAAGGATTATCCAACCCAGAAAGTCAAGAGTGCCAAGGCTGAGTGAACTTGGTCTAACCACTATGCTATATGGTAGGACTTGAATGCTTTTCTGTTTGTTTTCATGTCTTCGGATTTGGTAGAATGTCTTTGTTGGAATAGATTCTAATAGTGTCCCTTTCAGAATTACGCTTAAAACATGAGGTGAGGAAGTTCTGCTCTTCCCCACCAGCTTCCTTCATCTTTCTTCTCTTGCCTGAGTTGGAATGAGGGTGTGATTAACTGCTCAGCAGAGCATTCATTCTGTGAGAACAGAATGTCGAACTCGGCTGTTCTGTGACGGGCTATCTGGTTCTGGGGATTGATTCAGTAAGATACACCCAGACAGCTCTGCGGATTTTTTTCCCCAGTTACCACAGGAAGTTGAAAGGCAAAAAAGAATCCTCTCACAATTTCTCTGGCTTTTCCTATACTTTGAACTATCATACCAATTCTACAGTAGCTTAAGAAAAATACAGGAGCAGCGCTGAAAAGATTTACTTTAAGCTTTCTTAGAAAAGTCTTTGATGCCTAGAGGGTCATCTACTTGGGGCAATGCAGCATTCAGCTCATAAGCATTTGCCTTTGGGTATGAGATGGTGAAAGGCAGCACACAGATATCAGGATGTGGCTGTTCTTTCTCCCCAGATCCACGTTCTTATTTCTTTGTGGTTAATACATCTTGGAGGAGGAAGCGTTCCTTCTCATGTTATTTACAAACTGAAGGTAGATTAAATAATGTTTGAAAAGACACCCTACTCTGCCAAAAAAAAAAAAAAAAAAGGAAACCCAGAGGCAACTTTGGAAACTTCTGGAAGGGTAGAGAAACTTGGAAAATTAAGATCACAAATGGGGCTGTTAATGTAATGTAGGAAAAAACCTGACAGAGCAGACAACTATGAGAACAGATTATTACTTCCAAAGGCTGGACGTGAAAATCTGATAATGACCATTTTTAAGCCCTTGATGAGCAGAAACATCTTGAAACATGTCTGTGTCCCTGCTGCTGAGTACAAACACTCTGAGAAAAGCCATGGGAGACAGACATAGATGAGCAGCCCCGGCAGCGGTACAGGAACCACAACCTTCCAGAGAACACCTCACCTGAGCAGTCCTCATCTCCCAAATCCTACCTTCTTGCTCCTCGTGGAGCTCAGCCTTCCAGCAACAGAATAGGGGAGAGGGCAACATTTGTAAGGCAAACTCTCTGGATCCAAATATGCAGTGTAGCCCAGACTGTAATGGTCTAGTGAATTTTGGGGGAGGGGGGGGTCTGAGGTAGGACCTGAGATTCTGCATGGCCCAGAGCTCACTCTGAGCGCCAAGGATCTAAGAAGGAAGTATACAGGACTCTGGGTAGCTGTGAAGCCAGACAAGGCTTCTGAGACACAGATTCTGATCACATCTCACCCCTGCACTCTGCTGTCAGAGTCAAGTTCAAACCCCCCAGATTGGCAGTTCAAGACACTGGGCAGCCTGGCATCACCCAGCTCACCTTCACCATCATCAGCCTGCATCTCTCCCTGCACTGGCTGTGCTCAATGGAACATCAAGCCCCTCCACACCTTCTTGCTTTTATTCTGCTCTGACTTCCACCAGCGAAATCCTTCTCCCGTGGCACCTGTACCCCGAGCTCCTCCTCACCCCATGACACTTCCTTCTCCAAAGCCTTGGCCACTTCCCATGGTCATCTCTCTATACCTCTAATAAAGCACATAAGACATCTTATTATGGTATTTTACTTAAGTGTAGAGGCCCTCCGACTAAACTGTGAGTCCTCAGGAGCAGAACCTCTATCTTCTTTATACAGGTTACCCCATGTCTTCACTCAGTTACCTGGCACCAGATGTTTATTGCCAAAATATTAGTTAAATAAGCAAAGAAAGGAAGTATCATGCCATATCTATTGTTTTCCTCTTTATTTCTTTTTCAAAGGTCTCTAGGGGTCTCAAATGTTTGGGGTTATAGATTTTAAGTGGTTTTCAATAGTCATAGTAAGAGCTAATTTTATAGAACACTTACTATACATTAGATATTATTCTAAGCTCTTCAGTCTCATTAAGGCATTTCATCTTCATAATGATTTCTATGACCCTATGTAGTTATTGTCTTTATTGTTCCTATTTTATATATGAAGATATTGCAGCACAGAGAAATTAAGTAACTTGATCAAAGTCACACAGCTAGAAGTGCCTGCACCAGGATTTAAACCAAGGCAGCATGGTGTTAAAAACAATAATGAGTCAGGGTGTCTGGGTGGCTCTGTTGGTTAAGTGTCAGACCTCGGCTCAGGTCATGATCTCGCAGTTCATGAGTTCAAGCCTTGCACTGGGCTCTGTGCTGACAGCTCAGAGCCTGGAGCCTGCTTCAGATTCTGTGTTTCTCTCTCTCTCTGCCCCTCCCCTGCTCATGCACTCATGCTTGCTCACTCTCTCTCTCTCTCTCTCAAAAATAAATAAATATTTTTTAAAAAGGATGAGTCTTTGGAGGAACCAATAATAAGACAAATGGACCACAACTCTGTTCCACTCTCCCTGGCATTCTCCAGCCTTACCCAGCTTACATAACAAAGAGCCCTCAGTCATATTTTTCCTTTATAGTGGACTCATACTGGAGCTGGAATACACCCTGGCATCTCCTTTATGTGATGCTCACAGACCTCCTGAAGGGTTATTGGCAATGTCAAGTATGACAGCCTGTCTCATCACTCAACAGAGGGAAAGAAGCCCAGAGTTCAAAGATGTGTTCACCACCAAATTGAGAGGTATGTGACTGCTGACTTCTATCTTCATAGAAAACCTTGCCTTCAAGGTATTAATAGCAACCCACAACTTCTGGTCAATAATTACAGCACATTTAGCCATGAATTGGCTTTTAGATTTCTCAAGGTGGTTCTCTTGACCACAGTTGGGTCTTAGTCTAGGTGTAGGACCTGTGTTCACTATCACTGAGGAGGTAATGAAAGCCAACCCTTCATTGGATGCCACTACTCCAACGAGGGTCCTTTAAGAACTTTGAGCAGATAAATTAGTGGCAGGGACTGACTGCCTAAGTATGGCCCACACTTCTAGTGAGGCCCAAAGCTAAGGAGGTGAACAAAACTTCCCACTGGGTTGCTGAAGTTTTGTGGGGTATGTGTTGGAATTAAATGTCTCCCTCTGCCCAAACCTGTTTCCTCTTCCTCCATCAGCCTTGATGGTTAAGAAACATCAGGCTCCCAAACTCTATCTCAGCATCTGGAAAATCCAACCTGCAGCAAACTAGCCTTGGGATAGGATGAATCCTTCCATTTTCTCCTCTATCTTCTTTCTCCTTAGAGCTCCACACTTTAGAATCTCTAACCTTACAAATGACTGTTTCCGCCAACAAAAATCATGCATTTCTGCATGGCCCCACATGGGCTCATTGCTATTCTCTCTGCATAAAATGTCCTACCCCCCCCTTCCCCCACATCATCCATGTGACAACCTTCTAACTATCTTTTATGGCTCAACTCAAATGGCCTGCTCTCCCTAGCTTACAGCCAAAGATTGATTGCCACCTGCCTTCCACAGCACCTTCTGTGTAGTTTATTATGATACTGATTACACTTTTATATTCTCTCACTGAGCTGTGGGGCACCTGGGAATAGATTCTCTTCTTATTCATCTTTTTAGCCCTAGCACTTGGGATACAATAGGAGCACAATACCTGTTTACTCAATTAAATACATTTGAATTTATGATGATCATCTGGTGGGATTTATGTTCATACATGAATGACTATTCCTAAAGCCACTGATTTCTTTAAAGCCCTCCCAACCCCCAGTCCCATGACCAGGGGCCCACTGGCACAGGTGTGACCAGTGTACAGACCTCAAGCTCAACTTATAAAGATGGCTCAAGACTACACACACACACACACACACACACACACACACACACACATGCCCCTCTCCTCTACTGAATGTGTCAGAATCAGGAGTAAAACTCCAGGGTAAGAGAGTAGCCCCCCCTCCATCTCCCCTACATACATGAAATATAAGAGGATGTCCCTACAGTCCTATGTCCAAACTCCTATCAGGAATCAGATGATCAACCTCTGTGTATCTCTGCCTTTTCTTCTCCTCACCCACTCACGACTGTGACCTGGGGCCATCTCTTCCCTATATTAGATCACTTTCCCTTCTATATCATAGCTTGCTCATGGGGTATTACCCCACATCTATCTTCCTCTAGGACTTCTTAGAGAACACCTACTGAGCCACAAAGAATGTATATATTTCTTGGTCCCTGACCAAATTATCATCTTTTAGCCTTACAATGTTATGACTATTCTTGTCGAGTAATGAGGAAACAAGGTCAGAAAACATAAGGACAGATTTGAGAAATTCTAGAGAGATGACTTCTAAAGATACTGGACCTGCTTCTGGAATGTGTATATAAAGGTGGATGTAGGGGCGTGGGGGAAAGACAGGGAAAGCTCAAAAGAAGAGTTATAATAACTGGCTCATTCCATAAAAAGGAGATTTAGAGGATGTTTATCTTTAATGTATATATTTGGAGATCTGTGCCATTAGATTCATGATATATATACCTGGAACCAGAATGGTGGTAGTTCATTCAACAAATATTTATTAAGTGCTTACCATGCATCAGGCACTGTCCTAGGCACAAGGGGTAATCTGGGGGCTGAGAGTGGTAGCCCCATCTTGGTTCAGTATAGCATTCAATTAAATGCTAGTTCAACATCCAAAAATATATTTAGTTCCTTTCTGCTGTTTCTCATGAAAACTGCGAAAAGGGGAGTTCAAATACTCTTCAAATCCTCCTTCTCCCCTCCCCAATTGGCCACTCTTACACTCAACTGCCCAGAAGTCTCTTCCCTCCTCACTCCACCCCCCAGCTCCATTATGGTCAGCTCAGTCCCTCTTTTCATACAAAAGCAAAAGGCTGGGATGACAGAGAGTTAAAGAAAAAGATAAATAAGTCATCACACATGATGTCTCCCATGTGAGGAAGGGACCCACTAGAATCCAGGGTCCAAAACCAGGGAGCCCCATCAGTTACCATGCTTTAGGAAAAAAAAAAAAGAGGGGCAATGATAAATTAAGGCAGCCACTGGCTTTATCCTCCATTGTGGCAATGAGCTGCCTCTCGGCGAAAGCTTCACTCCAGCTGGTGTTTATCAAGGAAGATGGTGAGAAGCAGCAGCAGTGTTTATTACGAGAAAGTGAAAGATCCTTTGTCATTGTTTATTGACCATTCCTGACACATCCAATGGCCGGTATGTACTTCATCATTCTGTTGGATGGATATTAATGTAAAAAAAAAAATCACTTATCAAGAGCTAAAGAACTTTTGCCTAAGGCATTCTACAAAGACTTAAAGTTGATAAATTCTGCCAGGCATTTTCAGCCTTTAGAAACCAGTGAGCTGGACAGTCTACATTTATCACATGACTCGGGGATAGTGGAAAATGAAAAGGCATTTGCTTGAACCCACCCCCCACCACAAACTATTTGATTCATTTTTGCTTTTTAGCTACCTGACCACCCATAATAATAAGGATGGCTAACATTCACTGAAAGTTAGCCCTTTTCCATCGATGTTCTTAGTATTCACCAATCTATGAAGTGAATTCTGTTATCATCCTCCTTTAAGATGAAGAAGTCAGGGCACCTGGGTGGTTCAGTCAGTTAAGCCTTGGACTCCTGGTTTCAGGTGAGGTCGTGATCTCACAGTTCATGAGTTCAAGCCCCATGGCAGGCTCATGCTCGGAATTCTCTCTCTCTGCCCCTCCCCAGATTGCTTGCTCACTCACTCTCTCTCTCTCTCTCTCTCTCTCTCTCAAAATAAACAAATGCACTTAAAATGAAAAATTTTTTAACAAGATGAAGAAGTTATGGTTCAGTGAGATTAAGTAGCTTGCCCACGGTCCCATTGCTAATACCAAGAGAAGCTGCATTGCCAACCCAGGAACTGGGGGCCTTAGCCTCCTGAAATTTCATTCTGCGCCTCAGGAAAGATACAGGGCAATCTCACTTTCTGTGTGAAGCTTGCGCACAGCTCACAGCAAGGCTGTGTCCACAGAGAACTCTTCCAGTTCAACCAAACTGCTGGTCACTTTCGTGGAGAAAGGACATAACTATTTATATACCAAAGACCAATGAAACTGAGTGGATCTAGAAGCTCCCTAGACAGTGACTATTAGAAAATAGGATGTGAAATCCAAGTTCTACGATCTCTAGGTTATCCTTTGGCACACTGACGCTCTGAACCTCTTGTGAGAGACTTTGATCTTTGTGTATTTTGCCAGACCTGAAACTGACCCTACTCTATTGAAAACGTTCGGTTTTCCTCTCAGCCTTCTGAGTCAGTTAAATTTTAAACAAGTGGAATTGTGGTTCTTTTGCTAAACACTTAAATAAAAGATGACCTTATTTAACAGGTGAGGGGTTATTCTAATAGTATTATAACAAAACCCATAAATCATGGCTATTGTAATTTTCCTAAAATCACATATTTTGGGGGTGCCTCAGTGGCTCAGTTGGTTTAGCATCGGATTCCTGATTTCGGCTCAGGTAGTGGTCTCACGGTTCATGAGATCAAGAGTTCCTTCAGGTTCTGTGAGGTGACAGTGCAGGCTTAAATTTAGCAGTAGTTTAGATAATTGAGGCACACACACACAACTTCTTCTAGAATCATCCCAACCTAGCAAGTAAGTTCTTGTTATTTTCCCTTCCAGGTGTACACTTAATTTCACACAACTGCACCCTGTACATTTTCAACCCTGCTAAATAAAAAAATATAACTCATTTTTGTACAAACTACTAATGAGCTCATTTACTTCTTTTTTTTCATTTTTTAATGTTTATTTATTTTTGAGAGAGGGAGAAACAGAGCATGAGCCAGGAAGGGGCAGAGAGAGAGAGGGAGACACAAAATCCAAAGCAGGCTCCATGAGCTGTCAGCACAGAGCCGGACGTGGGGCTCAAACTCGTGGGTTGTGAGATCATGACCTGAGTCAAAGTCAGATGCTTAACCGACTGAGCCACCCAGGTGCCCCTAGCTCATTTACTTCCTATAGCAACTCACTGAGGTATATCATTTTCATGAATGTGGAAAATAGGAATATATGTTCTACTCTGGTCACCAGGTAGCATCAAACTTTTTCTGTAAAGGACCAGATAGTAAACATCTTAGGCCACATGGTCTCTGCGACCACTCAGCTCTACACTGCAATAAAAAAGCCGCCATTGACAATACACAAGTGAATAGGCCCATTGTCAATAAGACTTTTTTATGGACATTGAATTAGAAGTCAGATCATCTTCATAGATCACAAAATATTATTCTTCTTTGGTTTCTTTCAACCATAAAAAATGCAAAAACCACTCTTAGTCTACAGACAGAATACAAACAGGCAGTGGGGCTATCGTTTGCCAACCCTGACCTGGAACAGAGGCTTTTGGAGGTAGGAAGAGGCCTTAAAGATCTCTGCTTTAATTGCTTCTTCTCTCATGGGTAAAGAATCCAATGCTTCCAGAAGGCAGGAGTTTACTATGGCCTGGTAGGACTAGACTCCAGATATTCTGACTCCTAGTTCAGTGCACTTTCCACCAAAAGGCACTGCTTAAAATAAAAGGGAAATAAGAGGCCAATTAAAGAGATAACTGTAAAAGCTACTACGCATTACGCCCAAAGACTAGAACACCCAGTGCTGGCTGCTCGGCCTGTCGCTACTTATGCAGACAGCTTTTGGCATGCTTTCAGAGGGCTTGAGAAATGATAACTGGTTAGGCAGAAATAGTTCCAAGAAACAGCACAGTGACTTTTGCTCTGCTATTTCCTTGCTCTACTACAATTTAACTCTTCTTCGGCCCGAGTTGTGAAATCTGGAAAACCAGGAAATCGACATTTGCCATTTTAACTTTTATGAGAGTTTCACTTTTTATACCAACTTGATCTGTTTAAAAATAGGACGCAACCATCAGAGAGGGCAGATCCCCTCCCACCCCAGCCCCCACCCTGCCTCAGGTAATCGCTAACAAAGCACTTGGTTGCATATCCACTACCGCAGAACTGCATAGCTCTCTCCCCTCCTTCTGTTTCCTTGAATGCCATGTTTTGCTTACCTCTATTTATTTGGTTTCTACTGCCTCAATAGGAACAAAAAGTCACCAGGCAGGCCAGCTGCCGAGAAAGCAGCAGTTGAGATCAGAAAGGCAAGTGAGCCCACTCCCTCCCTGAATCAGACATTCTGAAAGCTGGAGCAGAGGCCATAGTTGGGGTGGGAGGGGAGCGGGGAGGAGTGTGTGCGTGTGTTCACATGTAGGTTTTTGTGCCTGTGTGCAAGTACAGGAAATAGAGACAGAGTTACTCTTCAGGGAAAGGGAGCAGAATGGGACAGGCAGAGCTGAGAAGAATGGGAGAGGAAGTTACCTGAGCCATCAGTTTCACCTTGCCATGTGGGATGAGAAAAGGACATTCTGCATATTTCCTCTTGTCTGAAGCATTTCCTCCTTCTGTCTCTCTGACATGGCTGCCCTGAGTCATCCAGTAGAGACAAAAGGCTCTTAGGGGCCAAGTCACACACCCAGCCCCAGCTGCAGCCCAGCATCTCCTTCTTGGGCCTGTGCATGCTGCCCCACCTCCATGGTAGCCAGGTGTGAGCAAACGCGTGAGTGTCTGTTAGCATGCCCTGCTGGTCTGGGAGCCCCTGAGACCAGGCACCATGTTTACTTTCTCCATCACTATATGCCAACACCTGGCAGAATGTCTGACGCACAGTAGCAGAAGCTGCTCAATGTAGCTGGGTGAATGAACCTGGTTCCAAAAAAAAGAAAAAGAAAAACAAATTCAAAATTATGAACCGATGCTTTTTTGTCATGTTTATTTATTTATTTTGAGAGAGAGAGAGACAGAGTACAAGCAGGGGAGGGGCAGAGAGAGAAAAAGAGAGAATCCAAAGCAGGCTCTGTCTACACTGTCAGATCAGAGCCCTACTCGAGGCTCAAACCCATGAACTATGAGATCATGACCTGAGCTCAAATCAAGACCAACTTGAGGCACCCAGACCCCCTGAACCAACACTTTTTAATAAAGATTTAAGGTTTGTCATATAAGTGCCCACAGTCCTGATGGGAAAGCTGGGCTGAACCCTGAGTCCCCTTGGGTCTCCAGTGGAAGAAAAACAGCAACTAGAAAGAGCCCCTGATCTCTCAGGGGAGGGGACTTGTGAAAGATGGGGTTCATTCACATAGCAGATATACTCAGCAGACAAGAGCCCTTAGCTCTTTCCCAAGACTCTAAGACTTCTTCAAGGTTGTGAGGTCTACCTGATTCTTTGGCATTACCTTAGGTGAGACTTTCAGAAGTGTCCAGAGAAGCAAAGCAAGTAGTACTAGGAAGTCAGAGTTTTACCCACCATATACCCTCCCTGCTGTGCAGGTTCCTCACCCCAAAAATGGGCGTTACCGTCTTTCACCCATCTTCCCCCCTAACTTGGAATGCTACCAGGCAAATTTTGCATGTGGCTTTATTCAGGCTTTGATATGCAAATAAATAGATACATATTACCACTTCCAATATTCATTGAGCATTTGCTATGTGGCAGGTGCCAAACTGAGTTCAATGGAGTAAAGAAAGGTGAAAAGCAGAATGGCCATCCCTTGAAGCTTGTAGTCACTTAGAGGAAGTGGAGGCATTAAGTGATTCATTTTTATTTAACAAACTTTCATTAAGCATTTATTAAGTTCTGGGCACAAAAAAAGGAGTAGGTTAAATGAATTAATTAGGCCCATAATTCAGTGAAAAAGATTAGCCAATCTGCAAATAACCATAATGCATTATCAGTGTACAGCATGGTTGGAATAAATGGATATTAGACACAAAAACTTCACTTTGTATGGGCATCAGGGAAGCTGCCACAGTATGAGTTTTCAATTGGACTTTGAAGAATTAATAGATGTGCAGGGTAGCAGTGGGGGGAGGGATAAAAAAGGGGGGACTGGGGAGAAAGGACCTTATGGACGTAATATACCAATTGGGTAAGGACCTGGGCCTAAAATGCTATCATTTCCAGAACAGCAAGCACATGTGGAGTTAGTGAAACCAGCAGAAAGAAAAGAAGGGGGTGCCATGCAGAAAAAAATTGATAATATACCCCATAGGCAACAGAGAACCATGGGAAGGCTCTGGAATCAAGGAATATAAAGACCACACTTGGGTTTAAGGAGGATGCCTGGTCACTGAAAGGAGAATAAGGACACGAGTAATGTTTTGATCCCCATTCACACAAGTTCAACAGGACCAGCCCAAAAGGAGGCCACCAAGCTTCAGCGCTGGGTGGGGGGAAACCTCTGGAGGGAAGAGAAGTCCGTCTGCATTGGGTACAAGAACAGAGCAGAGGCAAAACTGAATGAACAAGGTGGTTCTGGGACATGCGTCCCAGATGGTGACCTCTTCGAGGACAGGGAATATGTCTTGTATTGACCCATGCATCACAAGGTCTTGCACAGGAAGGAGGTGTGACTTTCCTGGGAAGGCTCGTACTGGAAATTTCCAAAACCGAGCAAACATAGGCTCGAGGAAGAACATGTGCGGTAGGTGAAGGTGGAGGTGTCACCCGTCGCGTTTGTCTCCTACGTGGGGGGCCAGAACCTCCCGCCGCTATCTGCAATAATAACCCCTCTGCAAGTTTCAAAGTGTCACATTCTCTCACACACGGAACTGGCTTTCGGAGCAGATGTTGAGAGGGAGGTCCTGCTGAAATGACTGATCGCCAGAGACTACGCTGGAACAAGAAGTCTTGCTAGAAGGGAAATAAGGCAGAGTTAACATCACAGCAGCTCAAAAAAGAAAGGGCCATTCATGGCTGACAGGTGTGTGACATTTGCAACTCAGGGGTTTATTAACGACGGCTTAGCTCCAAAGCATTCCTACTTGCCCATCAAATAAAGTCTGAAAACAAATGAATTCCACAAGTCTTAGATATACACACATAATAATCGTAGTTATTAAGATCATCCTGATTTGCATTTTACATTTAACCCTAGTTATAAATTGAGAAAGATTCCTATATCACCGTTATATACACTATATACTATTTTTTAAAACTGCTATACAGTAAAACATAGGTTGTGAGTGTTAAAATAACAAGCTCAATAATGCAAACGCCGTGTCACTGGGCATTCATCCAAAAGCAAAGGATTATTAAAGTACCTTAGTCAAAAGATTACAATGCAACTGAGGCCCTGTAATATATTATACTGAATACAAATTTTTAATGTGTTAATTTTTTCAGTGTTAGCTAAATGCTTACTAGACTGTTTTTAAAGTTAAACAATCTAGTGGCATAAACTTCAGCCATACAAAAGCAAGTTGGCAAAATATCATAAAATATAGTAGGGAATAATTTGGTCTTAGCTCTGGGCATGCTAGTGCTTAATTGATAATTGGTCTCATGGGGACATTTGGCTGTTTTATTCTACATCAAACACACACACGCACACAGCACACACACACACACACACACACACACACACACAATTCTTGCCATGTGGTCAGGAACATTTTCTAGATTGCTCATTTCTATTTCTGTCTTCCTATCTCACTATTTCTACTATCAATATTTTTTCCTCAAAAAATATACTGCCATTTCCTTGCAAATGCCCTCCTGGAATGGGAAATTCAGTATAAAATGAATTCAAATTGGTCCAAAATTTAGCCACATAATTATAAACAGAACTGCATCAAGTCATTGACTATTTTTATAATTTTTACAATATTTTTACAATTTATAATTTTTGATACACATGGAATTTTTACAAAAGTTATACCCATTTTCATTCCCACCTGAAATATAAGAGAATATCTCACTGCATTCATGCCAGAATTCAATAGTTTTATTAAAAATCTTTGCTTACTTCAATGTAACCCATAAGCTCATTTTAAAGCAGCATATGATTATCATGTTCATTGTATTCCTTCCATTCTGAGTGATGCTGAGCATACTCTCGCCATTCTGTCCTCCTTTTGTGATTTTTCTTTTTTTTTTTTTAATGTTTTTACTTATTTTTGAGAGACAGAGAGAGACAGCACAAGCAGGGGAGGGTCAGAAAGAGAGGGAAACACAGAATCCAAAGCAGGTTCCAGGCTCTGAGCTGTCAGCACAGAGCCCGACGCAGGGCTCGAACCCACAAGCCGTGAGATCATGACCTGAGCCGAAGCCGGACGCTTAAGCGACTGAGCCACCCAGGTGCCCCTGTGATTTTTCTTTAGGTGTCCCTTGTCCAGTTTTGTTTGTTCTTTGGACAAAAGGAACTAGAGGATGGGAGGGAAGGGAGAGGGTGGAAGCATCTAAGTTTTTGAACTCCATGCATTTGAACTCCATGATTGACTCATTCATTCTTCGAGTACTTACTGAACACCAGTATGTGTGAGGCGCTGTTATCTGGGCACTGGAAATGAAACAGAAATGGCTCTGGGGCACCTGGGTGGCTCAGACGGTTGGGCATCCGACTTCAGCTCAGATCATGATCTCATAACTCGTGAGCTCAAGCCCTAAGTCAGGCTCTGCTGACAGCTCAGAGCTTGGAGTATGCTTTGGATTTTCTGTCTCCCTCTCTTTGCCCTTTTCTTGCTTGTGCTCTGTCTCTCTTTCTCTCCAAAATAAATAAACATCTAAAAAAACTTTTTTTTAATAGTCATTCCTCTTACAGAGCTTTCATCCTAGTGTTATTGGCCATGTCTATTTATGTTAAGCTATCAGTACATTGCTATCTCTTCTGTAAGGGCATTACTGACATGATGACACCATGCATTGTACCCCGAGCATAGGGCTTAGCATATTGCAGGACGCAGTCCTGGTTCATGCTGGACACATCCCCAAGACATGTATACACTCACTGTCTTGCTTTTTTAACTAGCCACCAGTCAAGCCTGCCCACCCCCACTTCCAACTCCTGTACAAATCAGTTACTGACCTTCAACTACACTTCGGGGAGATTTTACACAAAGCTCCAACAATCCTTCCTCTGCCGAAGCAAACCAGCGGGCAAGATCAGCCCTCAAAAAGCTAACCCTCAGCATTAGCCAGAGCAGGAGAGAATCTGTGCTTTACTAATTTGGCAGAAATGGACCCCAAGGCAGCTGGGGGTATAGAGCCTGACTATAATAGGCCTTAAGGGTCCAGTTCTTCCAAGGACTCCAAAGAATTCCACACCTTCTTATTCACACTAGACATGCTCTGGACTCCCTGGTAGGGGGTCACTGTGGCCCCTGAGATTCATCTTGTTCCAGAATCCCTGAGTTTTCAGATAAAACGAGGTGCGTGTGTGTGTGTGTGTGTGTGTGTGTGTGTGTTCTCTTAACTTCAGTTCCTCCATCAATTACAAGATCTGCCAAGCTCCCATGTCAATTCCTTCTACCTCCACCCAGTACTTCCCTGATGTCACATATCTGTATCTTGTATACAGGATGGGGTGCTTATTCCCTCACCCCTGCTGCCTATGTGCAACCTGAACAATGATCCCATCTTTGCTCACCTCACCTGGTTCCTGTGTTGCCTCCTCCCAGCTGCCTCCTATCACCTCTCCTCTCCCACCTCTCTCCTTGAATTCCTTGCTCTCCTTTGGAAATACATCCCCCTCCTGCTGCCTTTTCTCACTCCCTATGTGTCACTGGCACAAGTGGGTATGGTTGGCCTTCTTGTTGAATCCCAGCACTGCCTCTAAGCCAATAACTAATCCCCTCCCCATTGCCTCTGTGTTGGTCTGCTAGGGCAGCCATCACAAAGTGCCGCAGGCTGGGGGGTTAAACTGGCAGACATTTATGTCTCACCGTTCTGGGGGCTGAAAGTCCAAGATGGAGGCATTAGTAGGCCTCGTTTCTCTTGAGGCCTTGCTCCTTGGCCTGCAGATGCCGTCTTCTCCCTGGGTCCTCACATGGTCTTTCCTCTGTGTGTGTGTGTGTGTGTGTGTGTGTGTGTGTGTGTGTGTGTGTGTGTATCTGTGTCTGTGTCTGTGTCCTGATCCCCTCTTCTTATAAGAACAGCAGTCCTACTGAATTAGGGCCACTCCTATGACCTCCTTTAACCTTAATTAACTCTGTAAAGACCCTGTCTCCAAATGCAGTCACATTTGGAGGTGCTGAGGGGTTAGGACTTCAGCCTATGATTTGGGGTGGATACAAGTAAGCCCGTAACGTCATCCATAGCTATGACACTTATCAAGGGGTTTTATATCATACCCAGCATGACCACAGCCCAGACCTCTAAGGCCATCTCTCTCTGGAGGCCATCTTTGTTCTTATGAGCCTCCAAACCCCCAGTCTTTGTTTTCACCAGGACTTTCAGTTACTCAACTCCTTTATAATTTTGGCATCTCTTTAACCCCTCTAGCTGCACTGACTCCCATCCTCTCTGGAATCCTCCATGCTGCCCTTTTCCTGTATCACTCAAACCAGCACAGTGTTCAGGCAGAAAGGATGGTCTTGCTAATCTGTTTTTCATGACCAGGTTCCATGCCGAGCCATTGATTTGTCAGTGGCCATGCCAACCTTTCCTTCTGCAAATGTGTATCATTTCCTCCACCTACCACTTCCACCCCCAATTCTACCTCTTTCTCAGAGGACTTATCTCTTCCTGCTCAAGGGAAATTCACCCTCTGACCTCACCCTCCGGCCGCTGGCAACTGGACCAACCAGATACATGCCTTAGGAATTCTAATAGAGTCGTATCTGTTAGAGAGCCGTGGGCACCTGAGCTGTAAGACTACGTTGAGCTGGAGCCCTCCTAGGCACTACGGCAACCCAATCCCGCATCAGACTCGTGATAGGAAGGCGGGGAATATGAGGAGCCCAGACAATTCCCCAGCCACCATGATGTCAGCCACTACTTCCTTCAGTTGGGTTCCTGTGCCATCATACAAATCTCTCCTTTACTCCAGCTGAGTAGGTTTTGTTTCTTGCCACCAAGCCATCCTGACTAAGACACCTTTCAACACAGCTGCCGGATTGTCCCCACCACCCACTATTTCATTCTTTTCCCCCACAGGAATCTGTTTGACCATTTGTTTCTGTTGCTACAGTCACACTGCACATACAGAGCCTTATTTTTCCCTTGAACAAATGCTGCCTGGCCTGGTCCCAAAGAGCGCAAGCAGCAACCTCATGACTTAATCACACAACAGGTGAGCCCGTCCGTGCCAACATTTACACCAACTTGTCCCAGACCTGCTTGGGTTATTTGCCAGCAAGAGTTCCCTAACAACAGTCCAGACGGCCTGCATTAATTTGTGGATTATCTAGAAGTACACAGCACCCATGGCCCAATGTCAGCAGTGGGGGGCACCCAGCAGTCGGAAGCAGGGAGAGGGTCTGGGGTAAAATGTGTTCCAGGGAACATTCTTCGTCTCCAATCACTTAGAACTTCAGCCGTGAGATTAAAGGTTGCCGTGGCAACTGATAAACCCCAGAGCCTACAGAAGACTGGAGTTTTCTCAAAACTCCTCAGGACAAGTGGATCCTCTAAAATACCAAGATCTGCCACAGGCCAAATTTCTCCCTTCAGCTTTGCTCAAAAATAAACTTCCTCTTGCACATTCCATGACTTTTTGTAGAACATTCTCTCCTGAAGAAGATCCACTCGTTTTTCTCTTGGTTGTTTTCTGATTCTACACTATTCTGTTGTTCCTAAAGGTAAGAAGTTCCTACGGCTTTTCTGGGAATGTTTCTGTTGAATGTCAGAGATTGGGGATATGGAAGAAGACTGTTTCCATCTATTTCATTTGTTTTTGCTTGTTCTGTCTCTCTCTCTGCCTTCCCTCTGCTCCCCCTTCCCATCCCTCACCTACTTTCAGATAAAATATCAGATATCACACGGTGTGTGGATTTGAATGCATCCTTTTAGGAATACTTCCCAATGAAAGAGACATACTCTGGCAAGCGTTCAGTTCTAACAAACGGCAGGTAGTTTTCCCCTTTGGACAATATACTCAACTTTGAGAGCCACGGGTCCTGTTACACAGCACCCACAGCATCTTTTTCCCTGTGGCTTGTGCTTTGAGGGACCACTATTTGAAATAAAGACTGGCCGTCTACGGCCATACCACCCTGAACGCGCCTGATCTCGTCTGAAATAAAGACTGGCAATCCACATTAGAAAGGGGGGAAACATGTCCTTTTTGTCTGTTTCCTTGTTTTGTTTTATTTCTCCATTGATTCACAGAAGTGGTGGTGACGATACGTACAAGTAGAGCCACTCTAATGTAAGTTTTTGTTAATGTGAATAAGAAATAAAGCAATATTTGGGGGCACCCCAGTGGCTCGGTCGGTTGACTTTGACTCAGGTCATGACCTCAGGGTCCATGAGTTCAAGCCCCGAATTGGACTCTATGGTGACAGCACAGAGCCTGGACCCTGCTTCAGATTCTGTGTCTCCCTCTCTCCCTGCCCCTCCCCATCTTGTACTCTGTCTCTCAATAAATAAATAAACAAATAAATAAATAAACATGTTTTTAAAAAGAAAGAAAGAAAGAACTATGGGAACAAGGTTTGTATTGTACCTATTATGCTTGGTTTTCACATGATCTCCACTGGGCATCAGCAGAATGTAAGGAGGAGAAAAAGCTGAGTGGGGGTCACAAGCACATTTGATTGAGTGGCCCACTGCCCAGACCCTGGTAGCCATGAGCTGTGCTGGGGTCCCTTTTCCAGGTTGATAAATCCATAGATTTTATTTTCAATCTTATATACTATATAGGCTTTCCTGTATCTTCAATCTATATACCATGTAGGATTGTTTTTGTCTGTTTTGATGAAATAGTTTGGAGTTTTCAGTTTTCAATTATAAAATATATCTTCAAAATACCTTTATTATTGAAAATCCTGCAAGAAAAATAATTTAATTATGGTGAGTAAGAGAGCTTCTAGGTTATTTTTTTATTTAAAAAATTTTTTTATGTTTTTATTTATTATTGAGACAGAAACAGAGAATGAGTGGGGGAGGGGCAGAAAGAGCAGGAGACACAGAATCTGAAGCAGGCGTCAGGCTCTGAGCTGTCAGCGCAGAGTCCAGTGCGGGGCTGGAACCCATGAACCATGAGATCATGACCTGAGCTGAAGTTGGACGCTTAACCAAGCCACCCAGGTGCCCCAGCTTCTAGCTTTTTTTTAACTGTCAAAACAATTCTTCTTTAATTTAGTTTTTGATAACCTGAGGCTTCTTAGGAATGCAGTTACCACCTTATTGCAAGATAGAGTGTACCATGAAATCTCAGTTAACCAGACGCCACTTTCTGGCGAAGCAAGTGTTAGATGTACTGTACGCACAGAGGACTGGGCTAGGGGGTCAGGACACCTGACAACTGGGGCATCACTGCTGAGAGAAGTAGTCCTTGCAGAGACTTCGTTCCTTTTGTTCTTATTCTCTGTACATCAAGTCACCACCTGCCCTTCTCTTTGGTAAAGCACACCAGGATCAGCCCGTGGGGAGAAAGAGCCTTAAGTATATGACCGACCCTGATTCTCAAGCCATGCTCCTGCAGTGAGAAATAAGCTCATTATTTCATAGAGAGATAGTCCAGATACATTGTTAACTAAAACATCAGTTTGGAAGACAGTAGAAACACAATTTTGGAAAAGGTCTACCCCAGGACTGGATTAGGGAAAGAGGCTGGATGACGAATGCAGATGCAGGCAGAAACAGTTCCAATGATCCAGAGATGAAGGTGCCTTGGACCAGCACACTGAAGAGAGCCATAAGTGCACAATTAAACTGAATTTTGATTAGTTGGATACAAGTCATTGAGATTTTAATGTGAGTTTTATTAAAAAAAAAACTTTCTTTGGCCTCAAGCACCCCTCTTATTCACATGCTTGGACTAGATTTAATCCATTGGTGCATATAAAAAGGAATGACTAATTTACTCTATCAGTCAGGATGGGCGAGGTTATACACCTAACACCCAACCCTATCACCTCTATAGATTCAATGGCAAGCCCATTTCCCTCCCCCATGGCTGCCCAGCTCAGGTCAGCTCAGCAATCACCCAGGAACCCAGCTGACTGACGGAGGCTCCCTCTTAACCCCGCCTACACAATCACCACCATCTGGGTGAAACTTAGCATATTGTATCACTTTTGCTCACATTTCATTGCCAAAGTAATACCTGTTTTACCAATCAGTTGGGTCAGCATGAGTCAGTCCCCTAGATAACATTAAACTGATACAATCCATCTTCAGAACATGAGAATTTGATGATTCCATTAAAGAAACACCCCCAGTAGGTTCTGCCTACAGTAGACAATAGATTCGTTCCTTGGCACTCCATGCCATGTCTGCACATTGGGGTGTGTGTGTGAGTGTGTGTATGTGTGTGTGTGTGTGTGTGTGTGTGTGTGTGTGTGTGTGTACACACATAGGTACACCTATTAAAACCATAGAAGATTCACTTAAAATGTTTATGGACTCTGGATGGACTTCTTAAGAGTTTTCTGAATAAACACTTCATACAGGCAGAATCAAGAAAAAAAAAACTTGAACTTTGAGGTTAGATAGTCTTGGCTATTATTAACTCTATGACCTCCCCCAAAAAGTTACTCAACCTCTCTGCCATAGCACCCTCATGGACACAATATCTACCATGTGGCTATTGTAAAATAAAGTACACAGAAGCAAAATAGGCAGTCAGCAGATAGTAGCTGCTGCTTACTTCATTTTGTTTGTTTAAAAAAATATATTTTGTGATTATTGGCCTTGTCTTCTCAAACACAGCATATGTTGGGAAGCCTGCGTGGTTTAGTCAGTCTGGCATCCAACTCTTAGTTTTGGCTCAGGTCATGATTTCATGGTTTTGTGAGTTCGAGCCCCGAATCAGCCTCTGTGCTGGCAGTGAGGAGCCTGCTTGAGATGCTCTCTCTCTTCCTCTCTCTCTCTGCCCTTCCCCCACTCACACTGTCTCTGTCTCTCTCAAATAAATAAACTTTAAAAATAAATGAAAATAAATAAAAAATAAAACATGGCATACATACACATTTCAAGTAATCCACATTTCTGATTAATGTGTAATTAAGACACTGAGTAATATACATTTTTTTTAAGTGTATGTATGCTAGCATCCAAGACTACCTTCTCTGATTTCCTTCTGCTGGGACAATTCTGGCTACATTCTCCCTGAGTAACTTATTCTATTTAAATGTTGAGGATAGCTCTTCTACTCTCACCAAATAGGATTTGGAATTGTGAACAAATTTCAACTTCGGGAGCTATGTCCATACTACACTAAAGCATCTCACTTTGGAAACTGGGTGTTGAAGCAGATCTTAAGATCAGTCAACAATTGCCAATTTTCTACTCTAAATTGTCTAAGATGTCAAAAGATCCTGCATCTTGTTGTACTAGCAACTAACATTTTCCTTCAATTAGAATTAGTACTTTTTTTTAAGTGTTAACAGTCATTCTCTCTTGCATGCTGACCCCCCAGTCCATTATCACCACCTCTCCTACAATTTGGTAAGCAATGTGTTTCAATTGTCCATTGCAATTTCAATCAGTCCACTGCTTTGTGCGTGGTAAATGTGTAAGTCCATTGCAACATGACTCTTGACAGCACAACATTATAAGGCACTTTAGTAACTTGGATTCTTTGATTCTCACAATGATACATAAGGAATAGGTCCAAATTTGAAAAGTTCTTGCTCTAATAAGTCCCTTACAGTGTTAAAGGGGTTTGCTTCAGTTCCTGGAAATGTGAATCTAATGAGCCTCTATCTAACCCAGTCAAGATCCATGGCTATCAACCTGGGGCCATGGATAATAGGCTGATATAACCCACCTGCCAGCTGTGGGCCATCCCGGATTTTCTTGCTAAGTGGTTCAAGGCTGACTTTAGTCTCTGATGTTTTTTTTGACAGGCAAAACAAGTGTTAGCCACATTTCTAGTTTATGAAACAGATAACACGAAACATCGTTTTTCTGTCCTCAAGTAATTCATTTATGACTATCATTATCTTCATTTCTATCCCCATATTCCTATTACATTAAATAAGAAATGTAACAGAATAATTGAAAAAATGGAAAATGTCTATGACCATAACATTTATGAGTTCAAATTTCATGTGAGCACATGTAAATATTTAGCAAGTATACATTGACAACATTTAAATTATACCTGATAAGATGGCCAAAGAGAGAAAGGTAACCTAAAATGACTTGTTTCCTACCTAATGTGCCATTTTATTTCAATCCCTAATTGGGATTGAATAATTCCAATAATCACAATAGGCCAAATCAAGCCATTCTATTCACCGTGAATTTTTTATAGTGGCTGTCAGTATTGTCTGTTGGTTGTTAGCTGGGTTTCTTTGGCTGGTCAGAAATTTAACAGGTGAGGGGCGGCTGCATGGCTCAGTTGGTTAAGCATCCAAGTCTTGATCTCAGCTCAGGTCCTGATCTCAGGGTTACGAAATCAAACCCCATATTGGGCTCCATGCTAGGCTTGGAACCTACTTAAAATAAAAGAAAAATGAGGGAGCTTGGGTGGCTCAGTCTATTAAACGTCTGACTCTTGTTTCAGCTCAGTTCACAATCTCATGACTCATGGGTTTGAGCCTGGCTTTGGGCTCTACACTGACAATGTGGAACCTGCTTGGGATTCTCTCTCTTCCTCTCTCTCTCTGCCCCTCCCACACTTGTGCTCTTCCTCTCTCAAAATACATAAATAAACTTTTTTTTTTTTTAAAGAAATGTATCAGCTGTGATGCAGGTCCTGTTCCCTTTGCATTTCTGTTGGTCTTCTGGGTGGGGTTAGGAAAGATTCCAAAAATAAAGGCCACTTGCACTCATTTAGCTGAGCAGCATCCTGTCTGTACACCAGATGAAATCATCTGTGGGCTTGGCGGAGAGAGGAGAAGCCTTCTGGGTCAGCTGCTCTCAGAGAGAAGGAAAGAAGGCCTTAGGCTGACGACAGTGTGAGGTGAGCCCCTCTGGCAAGGGTGAAGTTCACCACCTCTTCAACAGCCCCTCAGCTCCTCTCTCCCAATGCTAAGTCCATGTAACACTGCGCTCATCACTGTTCTGTCAAACTGGATGTTGGAATCTCCATGGTGACATATACAACACCCACTAACTATCCCCCTACCACACAGTCATCACTTGACAAAAACAGTAAAATATTTTTCTAGTTGATTTATTTATTTTGAAAGACAGAATGCAAGTGGGGAAGGGGCAAAGAGAGAGAAGGAGATAGAGAATCCCAAGAAGGCTCCATGCTGAGCACAGAGCCCAACTCTGGACTCGAACTCAGGAGCCATGAGATCACAACTTGAGCCAAAATTAACAGTCAGACGCTTAACCTCCTGAGCCACCCAGGTGCCCCAAAAGTAAAATACTTTTGACAATAGTGGCACTCTGGTAGGATTTTATCATGAAAATAGATCTGAGCCTAAATTCATCATCCATAAACCAAGATGAGTAATACCTACCCAGCCTATGTGGAGGTGTGGTAAGGATCAAATCTAATGAGAATGAGAGCAAATGAGAACTGGCTTGAGAAACTGTCAACTCCATCCAAAAGATAGCCAGGATTATTAGGCTTGAAACATGCAGTGAAGCTTCAGGTGACTTTTCACGCCAGATTTGCTACAAACAGAAAAGATCTGCTTGGGGGATGTGATCATTTTTAAAAGAGGCAAAGTAACAATTACAGGATAGAGGCCTCAAGATCCCTTCCTTTGGGATCTGCCTACTCAGGAGCCAGAAAACTCTGCCTTTGAAAGCATACAGTACCAGAGAACTGAGGACCCCACCAGCTCTTCTCTCCCTGTCCCCTGCATCCTGCCCTGGCCTCTCCCAACCACACAAAGAAACGATTCAGACCACAGACCCTTCCTCTTCTCCACTTCCCCTCTTCTCTGTTTTGTAAGCTCTTTCTATGTGGAGACATAAATGGTGAATCTTGGTCTCCTCCCCCAAGCATCTGACAGGTGGTCAACCATTGAACCAGCAGGAGAGAAGAAAGAGGTTCATGATCACCAAAGCCTAATTGGGAGAGATTCTCCATATCCCCTTCAACCACAGTCCCCACCAGGCCCTACTGTGATTGTCCTGTCTTTTCGGGCAGTGTGGATTCTTCTCAAACTGTCTATCAACACAGCATGCATGTCTGATACGTGGGCAGGTACAGGAAGTACACAGCATGGACAATCTGATTTCTCATCTGTCCTGTGTTAACCCCCAGTACTCCAGAAGCATCTGAAGCCATGGTCTCTGGACCATGGGGAAGATGAGCGTATTTCAGTCCTACTGCTCCCCTGCCACTCCTTAGCCAAGAAGTCTTGACTCTAAGTAATATTGGCATTCTTTCCTCCTTTTGTTTTCTCAGAGCATGTGAAATACAAATCAGACCCATGTGGCCCACTGTAAAATGTAGGTGACTCAGCATTCGCCAAGAACTTGTGTTAATTCCTAAACGTTGATCCTGGATGAAGTTATAGACCCAAATTTCTGAAACGTCAACCCTAAGAGGGAATGAAGCTTTACAGAGACAACATGACACATAAAATGGGTCCCTGCCCAGAAGAGCTTACACACTAATACATATACGGGCAGGAGCAAAACATGTTTTTCCCATACAGACTGTTGTTGAGATCTTGCTCTTAATGGTATAAATCTTTGTAAATCCTCCAGATTGAAAGATGAATTGAGGGAAGCTGATGTGTATAGCAGGAGGCATTTCAGGCTGCCTGTGGATAATGTGACAAGCCCAGAGACTCATGCTCAGAGTAACTGCGTGGAGGGTCCTGCCAGGAGGGGCAGGTGCTGCTGTTACTGATGAAGTATGTCCCCTTGGACTGTCCTCTCTGAGAACCACTAACGTAGGCAGCCGCCTGGCCCGGCCCAGCCCACACACCACCTCCATGTATCCTCCCTTGCTAAGAAGAGCATGCCAAATGTCAACCAGGGCTCTGCCGAAACCAGGCTTGACTCATCCCTGTGTTCCCATCACCCAGCACCACACTGGGCTCACACAGTCGGTGCTCAATAAACATTTGTTGCATGAAGAAATTAATTAATTAATGCACTTGCAGAAAACAGCCCTCTTCAATGAACTTTCATTACAGGACCAACATGAGACATATCCTTGGTCACCTTTATAAATGAGTGTCTTAATTACGGTGGGCTTGCAACAGGTAATCCCTGAGCTGTAGTTGGGCAAGCTGGAAAGAATCTTAAATATTGGCCAGTCTGACTATTTCCTCTTCCACCTGAGAAATCTGATAGATTCCACCAAGCAGGGAACATCTTCATGACTTGCCAAAATAGGACGTGAGTAACCTGAAGGCAAATGTTCATAAGTTAGCATAAGGACCACAAAAAATCCGGCTAGACCTGTTGACGGTCTTCCATGTGGGTTTGTTTTTTGTTTTTTGTTTTTCAGGTCTTTACATTGTAAATCCCTGTCTTGTAAATTCTACAAGGTTAGAGAGTATATTCATTGGTGAGAAAGAAATCAGCTTAGATTTGTTCCTATGTTTTTAGGTTATAAAAATATATCTAGCATCAAGCAATTGTTTTAATTTTTTTTATTTTTTTAATGTTTATTTATTTTTGAGAGAGAGAGAGAGAGAACAGGGAAGAGGCAGAGAGAGAGGGAGACACAGAATCTGAAGCAGGATCCAGGCTCCAAGCTGTTAGCATAGAGCCCAATGCATGGCTTGAACACACATGAGCCATGAGATCATGACCTGAACCAAAGTTGGACACTTAACCAACTGAGCCACCCAGGTGTCCCTAAGTTATTTTTAACTTAAGGTTTACTAAGTGGCTGCTATATGTAACATTCTCCGATAGGTAGTCTAGAGCGATCCAAAGGTAAATTCAATATCCCTGCACTTAGAAGATCTTGATTTTATTAGAGGCCAGACAAACATGTATAAATGATCCTGATACATCCTGATACAGGGCAGACCCCAGTACCAACTATAACAGAGGAATAAGGTCAAGAGCAAACAAAGTGGAAGAACTTGGGTCCCACAGGTAGAGGAGAAAGAGTAAGACCAGGCTTGAATGGGTGGATGGAAATTCAACAGGCAGATGATGGAAGACAGCAAAGGATGTCAGGAATCAGCAATGGATGGATGGGAGTATTTTTTATTTTGCACAAACTATGTGTTGGGTACTTTACAAGCATAAGCATTTAGTATCTACAGCAAGCCAGAAAATTAGGTGCTTCCATTTTCTTTTCCTGGGGAAGATTAATAATGTGCCAAGTAAGGGTCAAGATTATATAACAATATGGGGCAAAGCCAGGATTTAAACTTCAGAGTGGCTGACTCCCAAGTTAGTGCTTCTTCCACCTCAGGCGGCTGCCTCTCAAGGAGGAAGGTGACAGCAAGGCATATTCCAGAGACAGTAGCTCAGCGTGGCTGTTTCATGGGTACAAGGGGAGCAAAATGGCGCCCTGCTTGAGAGAATGAAAAAAAAAAGGTAAGAGAAAGGAGGGAGGCGTTGTGGAGGACAGAGTAAGGGCTTTGTTACTGCTTGTTTCTCAAAGTCAAAGAAATTAGAGTTGCAAGACTCAGAGCTGAGAGGAAATGGAAGTTGGGGGGTTAGAAAAGGTGATATTGGAGAAAGAAGCCAGAGGAAAAAATAGATGACAGTTAGGGGCGCAGGTGGAAGGTTTAGCCTTGGAAAGAATAAAAACTGCTTCTTCCCCAGAGGAGAGGAAAGGGAAGGAGAATGTTAGAAATCATCTCTGTGAAAAGGAAAAGGGAAGAAAGAAGTCCCGGCAGCACAGAGGGCTGGATGTCTTAGCCAGGAAGAAGTCTGTCCCGGGGAGGGGAGGCGAGCAGGGTCAGTCAGGGCTTGAGCAGAGTGGAAAAGATTTGGAGCAGCTGTCGTGGCAATCTGATAGGGAGCTAAAAATGGAGCGAAAGGAAGATGGCCGGGGGCACAGAGTCCGAAGGCAGCAACGTGGAGAGGGGGTCCGATTACGTTGGGTGCAGAGAATCTCCTCAGCGGAAAGCAGGAGTTCAGGATCAGTAGACCAGAAGGTGCACTGGAAAGTCTGGAGGGGAAGGGAATGGGGCACCTTTGAAGAGCTTCCCAGAGATGGCTCGCCAGGTAATACAAAAGCAACAGGGAGGGAGGAAACAGATGCATCCAGGGTGGGTCCAAGATGCCCCCAAGGAGGGAGGGCCTCAGGGGACCCAGGACAGGCCAAGGAGAGGGTTCCTAGGAGTGAGTGGGACCATGGAAGGACACGGGGGCGTGGCTACAGAGGGCTTTTCGGAGATGGCGATTCTAAAGGGGAAGCCTCCTGAGAGGTGATGAGGTCCGAGGTGTGACTGGGCACTGACCAGGGAGACGCAGGTGACAAGGAGGTGGGGATGACGCAAGAGGAGGACCAGGAGCCATGTGCTGACACCATCTGCCAAATGCCCAGCAAGGGAGGTGGCCAAATACATACTAGACATATTCAAGAGGGAGAGAGAAGAGTTGCCTTATCAAAGGAGAAGTCCAGTTTGATGTCTAATGAGGTAGTGTCACAGCTAGTGCTGTTCCCCACACAGATCCCCCAAAAAGTAAAGTGAGTAAAATAGGCTTCGTGGACTTCTCACAAAGCAGAGATCCCGTAGGAAACCACATAGTGCAAAGGGAGGAGAGGGGCAGGGTCGGGGGTGCACCAGCTGTGAACAGTACTGTGGGGGTTGTTGAAGGTGGGAAACTGCAGAGCTGAGCTGCAGATTTAGACGGTATCTACTGGGGCGCCTGGGTGCCTCAGTGGGCTGAGCGTCCCACTTTTGGTTTCAACTCAGGTCATGATTTCATGGTTTCATGAGTTCAAGCCCCACATTGGACTGTCAGAGCTGACAGTGCAGAGCCTGCTTGGGATTCTCTCCCTCCTTCTCTCTCGGTCTCTGTCTCTGTCTCTGTCTCTCTCTCTCTCTCTCTCTCTCTCTCTCTGCCCCTCCCTTGCTCACACTGTCTCTCTCTCAAAAATAAATAAATTTAAAAAGTAAATAAACAAAAATAGAAAAAATAGAGGCATCTACTTGGTTGACACTCTGCCTCAAACAACCTCAAACAAAGCCAACCTACTGCCCATCTGCAGGGTGTCCGGAGCTCAACCAAAAAGCCTGGAGGCAGCCCAGCCCTATTCACAGCAGGCATCCCAGAGCCACCCGTCCCTGAGGCTGGCTTCTTCATCAACTCTTGCTCCAGGCCTGCCTGGGCCAAGCTCCACAACCTGGCCCAGCTTCACCTCCTTGACTTGAAAACAGGTTTGACTCCACCTGGTTTGACCTCGGTCCTCTCTCTTCAACACAGCTTTAGACTTCAAGATTCACCACCCATGACAGCCATACCAACCCTGGGAGTCATTTCATGCCCTTGCAATTCCTTTCTATAACATTTCCACCAAAGACTGTCCCACTGCCGCTTGAACAGCCCTGAGCCTGGGAAGTCACTCCCCATGACATGTCCATCTTGCTGCTTCGTAGGAAACTTTCCACTCCTGAATGTGTGTTCTCTCCTTCACAGTCATGCAAAGCATTCCTTTTCTGTCTGATAGGAATCTGAAAACAATCATCATATTCCAGCAAAGCCTCCTCCTTTTTGGGAGAAATAGCTCCAATTCTCTATGCCTCTTCTCAGGTTCCCCCACCATCCTGCCCATCCTGCAGAAGCTATGCTCCACAGCACAATAAAAGGCGGACCCTTATAAAGCGCTAACTATGCGCCAGCCAGTGTCCTAGCCCTCGGTGCACATTACCTCATGTAATCCTCACACCAATGCTATGTGCTATTGTTGGCACCATTGTTATTCCCACTGTACAGAGGAGGAGACTGAGGCAGAGAGCTGTAAATAACTTGCCCAAGGCCACTTCCAGCTGCAGCAGAGCCAACAGTCAAGTCCAGGCCATTGGATGTGCTCCTAACCCCATGCCAGCACCTCTCAAACTTGGCAGTGATTGGAATCACCCTGGTAAGTTCTAAAAACCCCAGGGCCTGGGATCCACCTGTGAAGATTCTGCTGTTACAGGGCCATGTGTCACCTGGCCATCTGAACGTTTCAAAGGTGTCCAGGTGACTGTAACGTGCAGCCAGGATCGATGACAACTCTCTGCTATGAGACTACAGCACCCCGGGCGTTCAGGCCACTGCAGGGTAGACTCAGATTCGAGAGGAATGATGGAAATTTCCAAGTTTCCTGCATGAAGGATAACTCCAGGACAGGCCCAGACGTGGGTGACGAGAGCCAGCCTTGCAGGAAGGCTGAGTAAACAGTCACTCAGCTGGTGTGAGTTTGGAGGCGCTGGGAGGCCCTCATTCTCAAGGAAAACAAAAAAAGACAAGCAAAAGAAGACACAAAAACATCTCCTGACTGGATGCCTGGCTTCAGGGGCTTCCTCTGGGAAGGACTTCGACCCATCATGAAGCCTACCTTGGGCACAGAGCCACCATTTCCTCAGTGCGACAGCTTCCTCCACGTTTGCCAACCGCACAACCTCCTGACCTCCCTTCAAAAGCCGGAGGATAGAGAGGGTCTGCCGGTCCTTCCTGTCCCTACCCTCCATGAGGTACTGACTTCATGAATGTGTTCAGGAAAGCCCTGGGGCTGAAGACCCCACAGGCTGGGAAAAGGCCTGCACTCAGCCTCGGGCCCCTGTCTCCCAGGGGACACACTGCACCTGCGGCTCCATTACCCCTACCACACTTCACGTTCCTGCCCCTCCCCTGATACTCTCTGCTGACCCTAAACTCAGGCTCATTGCTTTGAAAGCATGAGGGTGTTTCCCTGTCTAAAGACTGGCCTCCAGATGTTCTCTGGTTGTTGCTGGAAAGTTCCATGTCTTTCAGTTCCTTGGATTTGCTCTTGGCGGTCTGGGACACAGTGTGAGGGCACAGGATGAGGGCCTGAACCCTGGGCAGCTCACAGGGGGACCGCTGCCCTGTTCCTCCTTTGGCCTTCCCCCCTCCCGCCTCCAGCCAGCCCTGCAAATCCCAGACAGCCATGGCAACCTGAGTGTGAATAAAAGACACACTACCCTCACCCACAAGCCCTATTAATATTTAATGCAAACATCTGAATGCAAATTGACTTCACTTTTGTTTTATTCTGTTTCCTCCACATCCCTCTTGAACTAGACTGCCTTCCATGCAGACAGATAAGGTGCTTCCCTCTGTTAGAAATGGGGAGTCCTATCACTATGAAGAGAAGCACCCAGACAGGACTGGATATGGTTGCGGAAGATTCTGCAGCTCCAGACTCCATATTTTTAAAAGATTTCCAAACAAGAGTGTATGTCAGGGACATTTATTCTCTGTGCAGGCCACAGTGACTCGTGGGATTCTCTACCTGGGAGAGGAATCACACAAACAAGGATAGAATATTAGTAGCCTAGAAGCCCCTAAAAATAATCTGCCCCCAAACTGTAAATCCTCTTTTTCTACAGCTAAGAAACAGCAGATGGTCCAGCAGACAGCTCTGTTCCCAGCCCTCCACAGTCCACGAACCAGGCTATTTCCTGGTCTGTGTTGCAAGACTGAGGTTGAGATGGTTTAAGGGGGGGAGGGAGCTCAAGAAAGACAAAATGTTGATATAGACATATTTAATTGCTTGGAATGGCAGAAGAATAAGTAGGTGCCTGAGGAGTAAGAAAATTGAACAGATGTGAGGTATTTATTAATAATGAGTGACTTAAATCTCTGGTACTGGCCAGAGGCAATAAGTTTTGCAGCGACAGGAATGATGACAAGGAAGCAGTTCCAGGCAAAAGCACTGCTTTCCTGTGCTCCCCTCTGTTTGTGTGTATACTTTTGCATGCACATATACACAGATTCAGGAGCTGAGAGAGTAGGTCCTCTCTCAGGTGAAGCATGTACATAAGGAATGGGGGCCAGAAAATAGGTCTGTTAACAGAGTTCTTCCTCCATCCCCACTAAACATCTACCAGGACAAAGATGCAATAATTCTTTGAGAATGGCTTTCTCGATTTACAAGGGATGGGTATCACCCAAAGCAAAGAGATTTAACCAAACGTGCTTAAATGGCATACCCGAGGTCACACAATGAATCGAAGACCATGGAGAAAATCCCTTCCCTCTGCCCCCTCACACCAGCTCAAGTTTTTGGATGTGTTCACACATTCACAGGAGGTGGTGATCACCCACTGGCATGAGCCAGGGACCATGGTAGGGACTTGACTTTCCAACTGTCCATCAGAACAGCTCCACAGCAACATTGGGCACAGAAAACAAAGCAGAGCAAAGAGAGGAGGTCCGGGAGAGAAAAAAAATAAGGCAGAGGCAAACAGATTATTGGACCTACAAGTTCATTTTTATTTATTTATTTATTTATTTATTTATTTATTTATTTATTTATTTTTAATGTTTACTTATTTTCGAGAGAGAGAGAGTGGAGGAGAGGCAGAGACAGAAGGGGACAGAAGATCTGACACGGGCTCTGCACTGACAGCAGAGAGCCTGATGCAGGGGTGAAACTCACAAACCATGAAACCATGACCTGAGCCCAAGCCGGACACTTAACCAACTGAGCCACCCAGGTGCCCCTAGAAGTTCATTTTCAAATTAGAAAATATAATCAGTAACAAAGGCTACTTATACAAATAGGAACTTAATTTACATTATTGATAATTTTATAATGGGAAGCAAGAGAGAGGAATAAAACCAAAAGACTTTGACTTATTATCATATAGAAATTTTTTCTGGCTGACATGTGCAAAAGATGGGCATTTCAGTGAAAATGAAATGAGTCTGAAAAAGGAGGGTGTGTAGTGGCATCAACAGGAATGGATGCTAGTTTCTTCCATGGGAAACTCCTACAGCAAAACTCAGCCGACGTGGTGCCTGACTCAAGCCTGGAGAATCACAGAATCAAACAGCAGACAGTACCTTGATGAGACCTGTCCGGTCTCTGGCGTAGTGGAGTCACACCAGGTCACCAGCGTCATTTGAAATTCTACATTATCAAGACCTTGCATCTCCTCCAGAGATCCTTGTGAGGAATTCACAAAATCGAGTGGATTCAAGGAGAATTTTAAGTTTCTCATATGAAGACAGTATGAGAATTACAAGATGATAATCAGAAAAATAACTGTGACTGGGAAGAAAGGGGCGGGCATCATATGCGGTTTGAAATTATTTTCTATACTATGCTATTTATATTAGGAACACTAAAAGTATTGTTTGTGGAATGCTTACTCTAAAAAGGAAACTCCAGCAAGTTCTTTTTGGCTGGTAGAAAGGCCCCGAAGATATTGGAGTTCTCAGAGGGCAAGCGCTCCATCAGAGACGCATCAGAATCTGGAGGCATGTGGGTGGCAAAGAATATGTAATTTGTACATTTGTCAACAGAGGGTATGTTTCAAAAGATTAAAAAAAAAAAAAAAGCCAAACAAACAATTCCACTGATTTAAAGTCTGGCTGTTCAGAGGGTGGTCAAGGCCAGCAATGTCCTCATGTTCTGGGACATTGTTGAGAGTGGAAATGTCAGGTCCCTCCCAGACCTAGATTAGCAGAATCTGCATTTTCTCAAGACCCCCCAGGTAGAATCCCCAAGGGGATTCATATGCACATGAAAGTCTGACAAACTTTGAAGACGACTTGCTGTGTGTCAGCTGACAAATTTCCTCCAAAGCCTGCCTCCGGGTATTGGAAAAGGAGTTTCATCACCAACTATAATGTTGGAGGGTTGAGATAAGAGGGGACAGCTGACCAAAGCCAAGTGGCTCTTCTCAACAGTGCTCCTAAAATAAGCTGCCATCTCCCTGTTTTATACTGTGCCCAGTCCCAACCATCTACTTTGCACTAACATTTGTGACAAATTCAATCAGAACTCTGCAATTTTCTCTTAAGTTGGGGGATGTGACATTTGACCCGTGTTTCTTAGCTATTATGAACATACACATTTTTGCTCTCTCCCTATGTAGGACACATCTACACATTGTAACAAACTTACAATCAGCAGGATTGCCTTTTGTCACTTGTTATCCTGTGTCCCCGCTTACATGTGTTAACAGAGCCCACCCAAGAATCCTTTCGTGGCTGTATAATGACCTGTGCTGGCCGGCTTGCTATTTGCTACTGTTTCCCTATTTGGGGGCATTTCTAATCTGCCACTATTGTAAACGGTGCTGTGAATTGCTGTGCAGGTCAACCCCCTCTCGTGTTATTTCCCGTGGTGGGAGGGGGGTGGGAGAGATTCCCAAAGAGACCAGACATGGTTCCTGACTTCAAGGCTCTTTCATGAGAGTGTGGGAAGAAAACGTGCGGGGTCATATGGTTGCGCAGAGGCTGGACAGGGGTGGGCCATGTGCTGGACACTCCATCTGCCCCCCAGGTATCCCCCCTCCACTTTCCGCCCTACTCTGAGCTGCAAGCTGCTGGTCTTTCTGAATCCTACCCTTGCTTCCGGCCTCCATGCTGCTGCTGAACCAGAGACTCCAGTGAGGGATGGGAGCACAAGGAGGAGAAGGACACCTTCCTGGCCAGGCCACAGGGTGTCCACTCACCTGCTCCCCTACCAGAGCTTCTGTCAGGAGTCTTCTCTGCACTCCGGGAACCCAGCTTTTCCTTTTTCCTTCACGCTGAGAGCTGGTGGTAGATTCCCTCCTGCTAGCCCAGAGTGTCCCACCGTCCCCTGCTGGTTTTCTGTCACCCCGCCTACACCTTTGTAAACAGTCTGTCACTAAGTTCTCCACAATGACCTGTTTAGACTGTGTCTTCTGTTTGTTACCAGGAGGGTAGGAGATGTGCCAGGGCCCTGCGGGACCATTGAGAAGGGGGCTCTAACCAATGTGGGGAGTTAGCGGGGAGCATGGCATACTGGCTAGAAATATCTGCTGAGCTGGACCCTAAAAGGAAGAACAAGTTATCGAGGCAGAAGGGCAGGGGACAGAGAAGACATCGAGTATGAAAGAGAGAGAATAAGGAGGACAAGTGCACTCCACATCTTCCTAGAGGTTCGGATGGCCGAGGCAGGAGAAGACACACAGTAGAAGAGAAAGGTAGTCTCAAATGCTTCTGTAGATTAGGTCACGTCTGCAAGAAGAACTTCGTGTAGCTATTAAAAGATATGTTCGGGGGCTTGAGGGATTCAGTCAGTTACGCGTCCGGTTCTTGATTTCAGCTTGGGTCATGATCTCAGGATTCGTGAGTTGGAGCCCCGTGTTGGGCTCGGCACTGACAACATGGAGCCTGCTTGAGATTTTCTCTTTCCCTTTCTCTGCCCCTACCCGGTGCTCTCTCTCTCTCTCACTCCTGCTCTCTCAAAATAATAAAAAAATAAACGTTTTTTTTAAAAACCTAACACTTTTTAATGACCTAATTAACAGTCATCCAACAAATAAGCTCCGTGTGGGTGTGTCTGCCAGGCATAGTGCTGGAGATTGTGTGACACAGAGTTCCTGATCACATAGGCTAATAACACAAGATCTCCATATGATCTCACATCATAGGGAAAAAAATGGAAGGAAATACACCAAAAAGTCAATTGGAGGTATCTTTAAGGGATAGAATCATTAGTTGTTCTTATTTTTTTTCTTTGTTTTTTTATTTTCCAGATGAGACTTTTTGTCACCATTTTGTTTTCATTGTTTAGAAAAGGACTATTTTTACATTTTTGGCTTAAGATAATTCTTCCTTTATAAAGGATGAAAGCACCTAGTAAGAATTGGGAAACACTGTTGTGTGTCTTATTCAACTGTTTTCACCAGCGTGTTATTTATAGATACCTATCAAACTCTGTCTTCAAGACAAACCGAAAGAAGACAAGGAAGTCAGTTCTTGGGTTTTTAACAAGGTGCCTAAGCCAAAGGAATTCCACTGGACCACCCACATCTGCTTCTCAAGCTCCATTTCCTACCACCTCATTCACCTGGCTGGCCCATGACCTCAGCTGCAGTTTATATCCAGATGCTGGTATCTGTTCCACAGGTTTCTTGAGTTTTCTATCAAATGCTGCTTCATGAGGGATCTTACTGGCTTCCACTCCCAACCCCACCCTTGTGTCTCAGGCTCAAGTTGACATTTTGATTGATGACAGTGGTAATCAGTTCTCCTTACCCTGCTTTTACTTCCTGGACTCTACCTGAGTGCTCCCCTATCTCCTTCAGAAATGACACACTCACCTCCACCCCTCATTGTAAGGCCCTGGTTTCCATCTTGCTCAGCCCTGCCCCATGGTGTGTAAATGACATCTCCAAGCTGACACCCTCCAGGGCCTCCAGAGGCCTCCAAATCCAAGTTTGACACCCATTGTGAACTGTGGAGTTTTCATTACCAGCTGATAGCAACAATTTTTAATGTAGGGCTCTTAAAAGAACAATCTGATGGTCCCCAGAGGGGAGGGGACTGGGACAGGGGGATGGGTTAAATAGGTGATAGGGATTAAGGAGTCCTTGTCATAATGAGGACAGGGTGAAGAATGGAAGTGTTGAGTCATTATATTGTACACCCAAAACTAATATAATACTATGTTAATTGGAATTAAAATAAAAATTAAAAAATTAATAAGTAAAATAAAATGGGACTCTTAAAGAGAGATTTCTTTGGAGAGTGGCAAAAATATATTAATATTGAAGAAAAACAGGCAGCTGATAAAATTCAGGAGCTAATCCTAATTTTTAAAGTGTGATAAAATCCTGTTTGCCAAAAGCCAACAACAAACATTACACAAAACAATGAAATACCAAGGCAAATCTGGATTACGACATACATGCTTCCCTCACCAGAATTATTCAATTTACTTTTACAAGTTCTCATTAACACAATAAAATAAGAATATTAACTACAGAGCATAAATATTAAAAGAAATAAGAATATATATAATGATTGTACAGCTAGAAAACCAAGAACTGAATTTTAAAAACAATTGTAAGTACTAGAATTTGATGAAGTAGCTACATACAATAAATGTACAAAATTCAAAACCTCTTAAGTATGCTAGCAGTAATCAGTTTAAAAATAAAATGGAGTTGCAGGATATAATATTAATATGCAAAAGTCAATCCCTTTCCTATATGTCAGCAATGAATAAGTGGAATTTGAAATTAAAACACAACACCATTTACATTAGCACCCCCTAAAACCAAAATGCTTAAATTTAAATCTAACAAAATATACATAAAATCTATATGAGAAAACCTACAAAATTCTGAGGAACAAAATCAAACAAGAAGTAAATAAATGGAAAGATATTCCATGCTCATGAATGGGAAGACTCAGTATTGTCAGAATATTAGTTCTTCCCAATTTGATCTATAGATTCAATGCAGTCCCAATCAAAATCCAGTAAATTATTGTATGCAAAACAAAATGGATTATAAACTTTATATGAAGAAGCAAAATATCCAGAATAGCAAACACAATATTTAAAAAAGAGAGCCAAATTGGATGACTGACATGACCGAACTTCAAGACTTACTGTAAATCTACAGTAATCAAGATCATATAACATTGACCAAAGATGAGACAAATAGATCAATGCAACAGAATAGACAGCCTAGAAATAGACCCATATACCCAATAGTTGACCCAATAGTCACCTGACTTTAGACAAAGGAGCAAAGGTAATACAATGGAGCAATGATAATCTTTCAACTAATGGTGCTGGACCAACTAGACATCTCTAGGCAAAAAGAAAAAAAAAAAAAGGAAAGAAAAGAAAGAAAAAGAAAAAAAAGAATCTAGAATCTAGACATACACCTTATATCTACTAAAAAAACAAACTTAAAATGGATCCCAGACATAAATGTAAAATGCAAAACTGCAAAACTAAAGATAACAAGAGAAAACTAGATGACCTTGGAGATGGTTGGATGATTTTTTTCGATACAACACCAAAGGCATGATCCATGAAAAAAAGAATTGATACACTGGACTTTACTAAAACTCAAAAATTTTTAAATAAAATAAAACTCAAAACTTTCTTCTCTGCCAAAGGTAGGGTCAAAAGAATGAGGAAACAAGCTACAGATTGGGAGAAAATATTTCCAAAAGACATTCAAAGTATACTGTTATCCAAAGTATACAGGAGCACCAGGGTGGCCGAGTTGGTTTATCAGACTCCTGATTTTGCCTCAGGCCATGATCTCATGGTTCAGGAGATTGAGCCCTGCATAGGGCTCTGTGCTGATAGCACAAGGCCTGCTTCAGATCCTCTATCTCTTTCCCTCCGCTCCTCCCCTGCTCATTCTCTCTCTTTCTCTGTCTCTCAATAAAAGGCATTTAAATATATATATACATATATATATATACACAAAGATGTTTTAAAATTCTACAATAAGAAAACAAACAACTTGATTTAAATCTGGATTAAAGCCTTTAACAGACATGTCGCCAAAAAAAAAAAAAAAAGATATCTAGATGGCAAATAAGCATATGAAAACATGCTCCACATCATAGGTTATTTGGGAAATGCAAATCAGAACAATGACCTACTAAACTGGTCAAAGTTCAGGACACTGAAAACACCAAATGCTGGTGAGTATGTGGAGCAAGAAGAACTCTCACTCATTGCTGGTAGGAATGCAAAATAATATGGCTACTTTGGAAGACATTTTGGCAGTTTCCTACAGAAGTAAACACAGTCTTACCATACAATCCAGCAGTTATACTCATTAATATTTACCCAAATGAGTTGAGAACTTCTGTCTACACAAAAACCTGCTTATGGATATTTATAGCAGCATTATTCACTTAGTGCTTCACTTGGAAGCAAATACGATGTCCTTCAGTGGGTGAATGGGTAAATAAATCCTGGTACATCCAAACAAAGAAATGTTATTCAGCACTAAAAAGAAATGAGCTATCAAGACATGATAAGACATAGAGAAACCTTGGGTGCATATTACTAAATGAAAGAAGTCAATCTGGAAAGGCTACATCCTATGTGATTCCAATATATGATATTCTGGAATGACATTACTGGAAAAAATAGTAGTGGAGATAATAAAAAGATCAATATTCCAAGTGGGAAATGAATGAACAAGCAGAAGATTTTTAGGGCAGTGAAAATGCTCTGTGTGATACCACAATGATGAACACATGTCATTCTACATTTACTCAAACCCACAGAATGTACAACACCAAGAGAGAACCCTAATGTAAACTACGGCCTTTGGGTGATTAAGATGTGTCTACAAGTTCATTCATCGTAACAAAAGTACCACTCTGGTGTGGGATGTTGATAATGGAGGAAGCCATGCATGTGTGGAGGCAGCAGGGATCTATGGGTAATCCTTGTATCTTCCTCTCAATCTTGCTATGAACCTAAAACTGCTCTTAAATAAATATAAATAAATAAAGTCTTCAGAAAATGGAAAAGTCATCTTATTCATAATAGAGGAGAAAACACAAGGTATCTTTGAATAAATGTAATAAGAAACATAATGCAACTTAAACTAAGTCAGCTATGGAATTTTATCAAAAGACATGAAACAAAATGATCCTGGATAGGAAAACAGTGAAATGGTGTATATCTTCCAAAATTAGTATAATGATTTATTAAGAATACCAAACAGAACACCAAGAAAATGCTTACATGCTAGTGAAAATAATCTTAACATTTCCATGGAAGAATACATGTACAAAAATTGGCAAAGATGGTTTCAAACAAATGGCGAAGAAGCTTGCCCTTCTATATAGTAAATCTAACGATTAAAGCCATTACTAGCACTGTAGATTGGCACAGGAACAGACAAACAGATCAAAATCTCAGAAGTCAAAAAAGAAAAATTGAGGGATCCGAAGACCACAAGAAAATTTTGCCATGATGTCTGAATGACAGAAGACATCACAAAGTCAAAAGATGAACAGAGACTGGAAGAAAATATTTGTGGGGCGCCTGGGTGGCTCAGTCATGATCTCAGTTTGTGGGATGGAGCCCCACATCATGCTCTGTGCTGACCGGTTGAGGCCTGCTTAGGATTTTCTCTCTCCCTCTCTCTCTGCCCTTTCCTCTCGAAAGAAAGAAAGAAAGAAAGAAAGAAAGAAAGAAAGAAAGAAAGAAAGAAAGAAAGAAAGAAAGAAAGAAAGAAAGAAAGAAAGAAAGAAATAGAAAGGAAGGAAGGAAGGAAGGAAGGAAGGAAGGAAGGAAGGAAGGAAGGAAGGAAGGAAGGAAGGAAGGGAAGGAAGGAAGGAAGGAAGGAAGAAAAAGAAAGGAAGGAAGGAAGGAAGAAAAAGATTTGTATCATTATGACAGCTAAAGGTTTAATTTCACTAATACTTTTTAATAATATAAATTAACAATATAGAAGCAACCAAAAATATGAAAAATAAACATAGGCATGCAATTCACAAGAGGAAATGCAAATAACCAATAGTTTATGGGGGAGGGGGGAAATGCTTAGTCTCACTACTAATCAGAGAATTAGAAATGGAAGCAATAATGGGATATTTCTGACAAGTTGGAATAGCACCAGTCTGTGAGAATGTGAAGAAATGGGCACTCAATTTTTCTTTTTTGACTTCTGAGATTTTTGTTTTGCTTAAGACCTTCTCTATTTCAAGCAAACTTTTTCCTAGTATTTGATTCTAAAACTTTTATTACTTATTTTTGATGTGAAAATTCTTATTCTCTCCTGGAATTCATTTTTTAATATGGTATGGAGAAAAGGGCATCTAATTATATTGTCTTCTCGATGCTTTCCAGTTATGCCAACATTATTTATGAAATAATCCATTTCTCCCCTTTGAATGGTATATTTTCTTTATTGTATACTAAATTCCCACACACACTTACTCTGCTTCTAGGCTCTCTGTTCCTTTCATTGATCTGTTTGTCTGTTCCTGTGCCAATCTACAGTGTTAGTAATGGCTTTAATCGTTAGATTTACTATATAGAAGGGCAAGCTTCTTCGCCATTTGTTTGAAACCATCTTTGCCAATTTTTGTACATGTATTCTTCCATGGAAATGTTAAGATTATTTTCACTAGCATGTAAGCATGTACACATGTACTAGCATGTACACATCACTGCTGGTGGTGGTGTGAATTTCTCTATTTTTGGAAAATTAACCTGTTTAAGTATATATTAAAATTAAACTTGGGCATACTCAGCAACTCCACTTCAAGACATTTATTCTGCATAAATAAAAATTTCAGTGTTTATACACATAGAATTTCATCTACAGTACTGTCTATATTAGTATAAAATGAGAAATGATTGGAAACTCTCTCTAAAGAAATCAATAAGTCATAGTAAATATCTGCATAAAATATGCAACTCATATGATTTAAGTCTCAAAATATAGGCCTGGGAAGATATCCATGATATATGCTTAAGTGAAAAACAAATTGCAAAAATAATAGGTGAAATATGACTCCACTTCTTTAATGTAAAACAATGTGACATATGATTTGCATTTCTATAGAATCAGAAATCAAAAGGATTCACATCCAATTCTGTGATGATGGGGAAGAGACCAAAAAGAAGAGAGAGGATTCAGTTTTTTAAGCTGCTCTGTATTGTTTAAAATTGTCTCAATCAACATGTGGTCCTCTTATAATAATAAAAGCAAATGATGAAAGGCCCAGAGAATTATGTGCCACACAGAAGGAGGACCGCATGGTTTTTATAGCGGTGGTGCAGGGGCAGCACCAAGCAGAGGGTAGTCTGCCCAGCTCTTGTGTGGGGAGAGAGACTAACCGCCACTGGGCTGCTATGAGGCTTCTGACTTGGAGATTGGAAGCTGGCTTTCCTGCATGGTGGCATGAGTCAGTGCCCTGTGGTGTCATGCGGCACCCAGCCACCAGGTCACTAGGCCACCAGTCCCAAACACACTAATAGCTCCTGGGTCTGTGGGGAAGGGAGGGAGACCCCAGACCAGAACTTGAGATCCTGTTCTTCACAGCAAAGTCACTTCCTCACTCCCAAGGTCACACTGTGAGGCCCATGGCTTTGACCTCTTCCACCACCTTTCCCAACTTCTTTACAGAAAACTTAAGGACCCGTGAGTGGCTCAGTCAGTTGAGAGTCCTACTTTTGGTTTTGGCTCAGGTCATGACCTCACAGTTTGTGAGGCTGAGCTCTGCATGGGCCTCTGTGCTTTTGGCACTTGGGATTTCTCTCTCTTTCTCTGCCCCTCCTTGACTTGTTCTCTCTGGCTCTCTAAAAAAATAAATAAATAAGCAACAAAAAAATTTTTTTACCTTTTTTAATGTTTTTATTTATTTTTGAGAGAGAGAGAGACAGCGCAAATAGGGGAGGGTCAGAAAGAGAGGGACACACAGAATCCAAAGACAGGCTCCAGGCTCTGAGCTAGCTGTGAGCACAGAGCCCGACGCAGGGCTCAAACCCACAAACTGTGAGATCTTGACCTGAGTCGAAGTCAGACGCTTAACTGACTGAGCCTCAAGATCCCCAAAAATTTATTTAAAGGAAAATTAAACTTTGGGCTCTTATAGAATACCCTAGAAAACTCAAACTTATGCTATGTAATTCCTTTGGAGAAAGAAATAATTAATATGTTGAGTCTTGGTAACATTTTGTTTACTCAAAGCTGTGTTGGTTAATAATCTTCGGCTTATCTTTGACTTGTTGGAGGACTCCCATGTAACCTACTACAGACATGGCTACTCATCAACTGAGGAGGGAGGTCAGAATTCACAACAGCACTCACTTTAGAAATATCGATAGATATAAATAGATAAATAGATAGATAGATAGATTTAAGATATGTAGATGGATAGATTTAAAGATATATATCTTGGCATTACAATTTACCTCATCCATTTGATTATCCATTTGTTGAATTTTAATTGAAGGGAAATCTGAGCCTCACACAAAGAGAGGAGCCTTTTATGGAGACTTCCATCTGGGGAGCAGATTTATGAGGCCTTTTGAGACCCAGAATAACTTCACTGTGATGAAGCACAAGGCAGGACTCCCCTCCTCCTCCACCCCTGCAAACTAAGCATGTAGGGCAGGGAGAACCGAAATGCAGCAGGGTACCCAGATGGAAGGGGTCATGAGGCCTTATCGTTAAGACCTGGATGAGGCCGAGCTTTTAACAGAGCAAGCTCAGTAGAACTGAGCTATACTTTAAGTACTGTGGGGGGTTTTGTTTGTTTGTTTTAATGACGTCTCAACCAAGCTCAGGGCTTCAGCAGCTCGATGTGCAATCCAGGGAAGGAAGTGACAGTGTGATGACGCAGGGCAGCTGCCAGTCTCCGGGAACATGTGCAGAACGTTATAAAGTAGCAGAAGAGCCAGGCGCCCCACACATCATGCAGAAGGGGGTCACCCCGTCCTCCGCCACCCTCCTTACAAACCACATGTGGGCAAGTAAACAGAAAGATGGAAGGCTTCACGTGCCCCAGAGCTAAGAGTGGACCATGCAAAACAGGAAGCAAAGGAGCTTTTCCCACCAGTTTTTTGTCAGAAACATCTTTCTAATCATTTTTTGCGTGGCTTTACGATTAGGCAGTGCAAGGGGACTCCGAAATGCTATTCTGGGAGAACTGGGAAGAGCTTTAATTCTCAGTGCTAATGATGCCATGGGATATGTGCATAAGCAGATAGAGGTGGGAAAGCGGGGGCTTGCCCAGATGTGTGTGCACCCACATGCTGGCAGGGTTCTTCACAACTGCTGGGAACAACCCGAGTGCCCATCAGCTGGGGAACGGAACACCAAAATGTGATGCGGATGCACGCAGAAATTCAATTCAGCTTCCGACAACACGGATGCACCTTGAGAACATTATGTTCAGAGAAATAAGGCGGCCACAAAAGGACAGATCCTGTGTGATTCCACTTAGATGCGGTCCCTACACTAGTCCGCGTCATAGAGGCAGAAAGCAGCATGGCGGTTAGCAGAAGCTGGGGAAGGAAGAGGAACGACCAATTGGTGTTTAATGGGCACTGAGCGTGGAGAGATGAAAAAGTTCTGGAGATGGACGGCCCGATGGCTGCACAACAATGTGAATGTACTTAGTGCCACTGACCTGTACACTTAAAACTGGCTAAAGTGGTATGTTTTATGTATATTTTGGCACAATTTTTAAGAAGCAGACAAGGTTACATTCCTCATGAGTCCAACAAACCCTGCTTGAGTATCCATCCCAAGAGAAGCCCGTGTGTGTGTGGGTAAAGCTCTACATCGAGAAAACAGGGCTAATGATCCAGTTCAAGTTTGCCTCCCATGCCTCCAAACCCCTCAGTGAAAACAAAAGCAAATAAATACACTCCGTTATTTAAATATCTCCATTTCAAGGTCCGGAGTCCTGAAGTCAGATCATATATTCCAAAAGTCTGAATTGTTTTCTGCCCTAAGTTAATGTCCCAACTCTCATTATATCTGCCTGTGGCCAAAACCAGGTTTACAAACAATTCCGGTGTTTTCAGAATAGCAGGCTCATTCTGTGTTAAATGTAACCTTGACCCCCATCCCCCCCAGCACCTTCAGAAGACACCAGACTATAGCTCCTTTGAGCCCTCCTACTTGTTGTTGGTGTAAGGGGAACGTGCCGGGTGAAGACAAGCTTCCTCCAGGCGAGAGGGGAAAACAGCACAGACTGAGGAGGTAAGACTGCTGAGGGGGACACACTAGTCAACAGTGAAGTTAAAAATAAACCCAGTTCAGGGTGCCTGGATGGCTCAGTGAGTTAAGCGTCCGACTCTTGGTTTGGGCTCAGGTCGTGATTTCATGGTTTCATGGGTTTTAGCCCTGCATCAGGCTCTGTGCTGACGTGCAGAGCCTTCTTGGGATTTTCTCTCTGCCCCTCCCCTGCTCACTCTATCTCTGCGTCTCTCCAAAAGAGATAAACTTTAAAAAAACTTTTAAAGATAAATAAACCCAGTTCTCTTGACCTCGCAGTGCATGAAACAGCATACGGTGGTATGGGCTAGTAGGAAAAGCCAGCATTTGAATCCTAACTCTGCCATGGAGTTAATGATGTGATCTTGGGCCAGAGCAAGTGCCTGAATGTTTACTCTCTGACTTTAAGTGGGGAATCATTGTAACTTCACAGGGCAGGGTTCTCAGGGGCTTGGGGAAGGAGACAACGCTCCCTCCCTCCTCATCCCAGTGCAGAGTCCTGCTGGGGGTGGAGGCACAGACCACAGCTGACACGAGTGTATTTTTTCACTGCCTCTAGTAATTATGATACACTCTGTATCCAAGAGTCCTTAGCATTGTCATTTGGGGAGGTTTTAACAAGGAAATGTGGGGGCACCTGGGTGGCTCAGTCGCTTATGTGCCCGGCTTCGGCTCAGGTCATGATCTCGTGGTTCGTGGGTTCGAGCCCCGCGTCAGACTCTGTGCTGACAGCTCAGAGCCTGGAGCCTGCTTCAGATTCTGTGTGTGTGTGTGTGTCTCTCTCTCTCTCTCTCTGACCCTCCCCTGCTCACGCTGTCTCTCTCTCTCTCTCTCTCTCTCTTTCTCTCTCTCAAAAATAAATAAAAACATTAAAAAAAATAACAAGGAAATGTGTTGGACTCATGTGCCAGAATATCTAAGATGCAGTCAATATTATTATACCAGCTTCCTCTGGGCCCCTAAACAAAATGCTTTTGAATTAATCACTTCAGGTCTGGGTCTATCATTCTTTTTCCTTAAAATCTTTGCCTTCCAAAGTCCCTACATATAATGCACATAAAGCACAGAGGTTTGGGGCACCTGGGTGGCTCAGACAGTTGAGTGTCCGACTTCGACTCAGTTCACAGTTTGTGAGTTTGAGCCCTGCGTTAGGTTCTGTGTTGGCAACTCGGAACCTGGAGCCTGCTTCAGATTCTGTGTCTCCCTCTCTCTCTACTCCTTGCCTGCTCTCTCTCACTCTCTCTCTCTTTCTCTCAAATACAAATAAACAGTTAAAAAAAAATACACACAGAGCTCTGCCCTCACCATGCATCCATTGGCTCACAGGTGGGAGTTCCCGAGCACCTTCCATGGGCAAGTAAAGCGGGCCTGGCAGATTTCTGCTGGCTTCTGAGACCACAGAAACTAGACCAGGAGCGAAAGGACTGCTTCCCAGGGGGTAGGTGGACCCAGGTGTGCAGATGTGGCCCCCCAGTCCAGCAGGGGAAGCCTGCTTACTTGCTGAAGGCTGAAATGACCTCAGATCTGGGAGAAGAAGGCCCTGAGAGTTTGTCCACAGATCCTTTCGCAGCCAGAACTCATATCTCCTTTGCATTCTTGGGTGGCTTGAGAGAAATCCACACTGTTGGAAAGTTAGCCCACGTAACTCGGGCAGAGTACGAGAAGTCATTTCTGCCTGCCTCTAAATCCAGCGCTGGGCTGAGGTCCTACAGGGAGGAGAAGCACAGAGAACGCAGAGCCACCTCACACGGCAACAGAGCCCAGGCATAAATGCCAGCAAGACACGGATTTAAGTATTGGCTGTGTCACTGAAGAGTGGGGAGACTTCCATTAAGAACTTAACTTCTCTGGGTCTCCATTTCTTTGTCTATAAGACAGAAGAAAATAAAAAAGACCCTGTAGAGTTTTGTGATGATTCACTGGGGTAAAGCATGTAACATAAAGCTTAACATATAGTAATTGCTCAGAAAATAATAATGAATAATATCATGCAGGAGTCAGGCTCAGGCTTTCTGCTCCCAGTAATAACCCTCACATTTAGAGGAGCCTGGGTGGCTCAGTCGGTTAAGCTTCTAACACGTGGTTTTGGCTCAGGTCATGATCTCGCGGTTCATGAGTTGGAGACTCACATTGGGTTTCAC
>NC_043706.1:21083883-21167855 GCF_006229205.1 Suricata suricatta | reverse complement strand
TGTAAAGCCATAGAGGGAGCAGTGAGCAGGGCCAGGTTTCGAAGCTTTAATTGCATAGCGCCTAGACAAGGTATTTAATCCATACCTACCAAATGAGTATATAATGGCAATGCCCCACGTTGCCTTCTTCCCAAAGTGGGAAGGCCGCTTGATGGTCCTAGCTGTCTAAGAAGATGGCCAAGTACAAGGTGCAGTCATCATTCAAAGGCACAGACCCTGGGGCATGTGGGTGGCTCAGCTGGTTAAACGCTTGTCTCAGGATTTTAGCTCAGGTCATGACCCCACAGTTTGTGAGATCACGCCCCATTTCAGGCTGTGCACTGGCAGTGGAGAGCCGGCTTGTGATTCATTCTCCCTCTCTCTCTCTCCCTCTCTCTCTCTCTCTCTCTCTCTCCCTCCCTCCCTTTCTGCCCTGCCCCTTCCCTGCTCATTTTCTCTCTCTCTCTCAAAATAAATAAATAAACTTTTAAAAAAAGGCACTGATCCTGCTTAAGGACCCTCAAGCCAGCAGGGAAGACAGACAACTACACTACACAGATCACTATAACCCAGTGCATAAACGATCCTCCATGAGAGTGGGACCATTACAGGACAAAGGGACTTTAAAAGAATACATTTCCTTTGCCTTTAGTTCATTTCGGTAGGAAGGCTGTAACATACACACAGAATTTCTTTGTATTTGCTTGGAATTATGCTGCACTCAGACAACTGTGCATGCCGAACGAGTTGCCGTTTACCTACAGGACAGCAGGGAACTCAACAGGACTGCCTTCCGAAGGACCCTCCTCCTGCCAGCAGCCCTGTGAATGGTAAGCCTGCTAAAATCAGAAGCTGAAACCTCCCAGCCATACTGAGGAGAGGCCTCAAAGACCCTGGGGTCCAACCCTTACCCCTGCCTCCAGCAAATGCTTGTCCATCCCTGAGCAAGATAGCCACTCCGGGACCCTTCAGCCTCTGCTGGAATATTCTCAAGGAACTCACCACCCACAGGCCACGGGCACCTCCTCATCACTGGCCTGTGGCTTCTGACCATGAAACCCTTGGGCAGGAGTCTCCTTTGAAGTGGTTTTAGGAATATATTCACAGATGGGGTGCTTTTGTGAGTGCTTAGAGTTCACATGTGAGCAGGCAGCTCTCTTGCTTTGAAAACAGGTCCCAACATCCTGTGTTATGTGCGAGGACCCCTCCTCCATGCAGACGGGGTGCGCTAGTGGTTTGCTGCACACGGGTCAGTCTGTGCTTGTCCCCTGTGGCCTGGGTCTGTCCATCACTGGCCCTGCCCTGCCTGTTCTCACAACTGAAGCCCGCAGACCCTTCACAAGCCCAGCCCGGCTTTGTCACTCAGGAGCACCACCGGCCACAGGCAGGAGGGGTCTAGGAACAGTCAGCCCAACTATCTGACACATACCGCCGTATCCCTCTATGTTACCCCGCCCCACCTAACATTTCGCCCAGCTGTGGTCTTGTGGGCTGCTCCAGACACCACACCCTGACCCTCCATTTCAGGTCTGGAAAATGAAATCTGATCTCACTCCGCTTGTCTGGAAATCCCTGGAAATCTGCTTAGTGTGCCAGTTCTTCTCAAGTCCCCTAGGACAGGGGGTCTGCTTTGCTTTTGTAAGGTATAGGGCATGCTTCTCGCAGGGCCTGTCACATCTGTTCCCCACCAGACAGCATTGCCACCTTGGTCTCAGTGAACTAGACTAGCCTGAGAAGTGGCTGGTGGCCCCATCCTTGTGCCCATCTCCAAACTGCATCTTTATTCTTTTGTGTTTTTTAATATTTATTCAATTTTGAAGGAGAGAGAGCACTAGTGGGGGAGGGGCAGAGAGAGAAGGGGACAGAGGATGATGTCAGCGGGCTCTGTGCTGACAGCAGTGAGCCTGACATGGGCTCGAAGTCCCAAACCATGAGATGAGGACTTGAGCCAAAGTTGGATGCTCAACCAACTGGGCCACTCAGGCACTCCTAGATTTTTTTTTTAAGTTTATATACTTATTTTGAGAGAGAGAAAGCTTGAGAGGGGGAGGAGCAGAGAGAGAGGGAGACACAGAATCAAAAGCAGGCTCTGAGCTGTCAGCACAGACCCCAACATGGAGCTCAACCACAGGAACCAGGAATCATGACCTGAGGTGAAGTCAGGAGCTTAACTGACTGACCTCCCCACCCCCACCCCCACCCCCGCCCAGGTACACCCAAGTCATTATTCATAAGAATTTCTAAGTATAATACGCATCAGAAGAATCACAAGGAGTCAATACGCAGGAAGGAGAGAGCAGTAGGAGTCGTGGCAGTGAGCAGGAAGCACAGGGCAGCAGGAAGAAGGGTAGATCTCGGGCAGTGAGAGGTGAAGGGCCATACTGCTGGGAAACGGGTGCAGGGAGCCAGCTCCAGCCCTCTCCCCATTTTCAAGAGGAGAGCGTCCAGTTGCTAGAGTAACATTAGACCTTGAACAGCCTGTCTGTTCTCCACGAGGCCTGTGGAAACACTGCCCATATCTCTTCCTTCTCTGTGTCCTCCCTTGGTCTCCTCCTCTTCCCTGAACTAACTCAGCAAAGAGCCCTTCCAGGGAGCCGGGTCCATCCCTAGGCTGCAGTTGTACCTCCCTGTTCCGCTGTGTCCACTGAGTCACACCCAGACCTGTCCTCAGAGCCTGAGGCCCTCAGAAGCTTCCAGAAACAGCGGGAGCCCCAGAACAGGAAGACCTGAACCCTGTAGCTGCCCCAAACTCTTCAAGCAAGTTATGTAATTTTCTCTGTGGTTATTTCCTCATCTGTAAGCCTAAAGTAAAAGGACCTTCCCCCCTGCTCACAGGGATCCTGGGAAGAAGTAGAGGTGGGGCAGATGTCAAATAAGGCAATAGGAGGGCCAGATGTTTAGTGATAGGATGGCCAGATGTTTGAAAGACCACCAGTTACAGGCAAGCGGAATGAAGCATCGCATTTGGGATGATTTACTATCCACCTGTCAGTAGGTAGTAGGGATCCACCCGTGCTGACATCGTGCTCTGTGCATCTCCTTCCACCTTGTCCTTCCCCCTGCCTTCTCTGGGGCTCCTGTCCTATACCTTGGACCCACAAGTCTAGCCTGCCCTGCTCTGGTGTGTGAAAGCCCTTCTGCAGCTGCTTTTTTTGGGACAATAACCCCTATTCCACTTCATCAGGGCAGGATCCCAAACCTTGTTTCTCACTGCATCCCTTTTATTCTTTCCTTTTGAAGAAGCTGACCTTTTCCCAGGAAAGTCTAACTTCTCCGGAGTCGTCACTGTCACTCGGAGAGGCAGCAACTTCTCCCACTCCCAGTGGATTCAAAGGCAAACAAGAGGACAAGGAGTCAGACTTTGCCAATTTATACCACACTGAGCCCATCAAACTGTCACCTTTCCCCTCTTTTAAACTTTCACTCCCTGGACTTCCCCCCAAAGGCACCAGAATCAACAGCCCACTCTGGCTCTAACTGACCTCGTTGACCTTTGGAGGGGTCTATGGCCAGGTACTGCTCTGGTGTTTCTCTGAGTCAGGTTTTTGGCAGCATGAGAAGCATCTGGAAACTTGTTAGGGATGCATATTCACAGGCCCCACCCCAGACTTCCTAAAGTTCTGGGGGCAGGAAACACTGTGGTTCACAAGCCTCCCTCGGTGATTCTGATGTTCACTCCAGTTTGAGAACCCCTATCCTAGATGGTAAACTTTCTCATCTCTGACTACAGGAAGTCCACCCATGTGCCTTCTTGGCTTCCATCTAGGCACAGTTGGAGATATCCCCTTGATGGAACAGGGGGTCTGATCCACTTCTGATTTATGAAGGGCCAACGGCAAGCTGGTTCTAATGTCTGCTCCGTCTCTTTCCCCATCCCTTGGCTCGTTTCCTATACCAGTGTCTCCAGAGGCCGTTTTTGGCCCTAAGCTCCTATTCCTACTCACTATCCCTTTCCATAATGACAACGATCTTTCATGTCCTGAAGGAGGCTGCTGGGATACAAAAGATCAGGCTCAGTGTTTGGGTCAGAAGACCGGAGCTCACCACTTACAGGTGTATGGTCTGAGGAAATCGGTTAAGTGAGGAGTGGATGTGAAGTATGTAGCCCGGGACTCAAATTGATTACCAAACAGTGCTGCTTAGGGCCCCTCTCTGCCCCTCTCCCTTCTCTCCATCTCTGTGTCCTAATCTGCACAGTGAGGATGGCAAGACCTACTGGTTAAGGGCCTCATCTTGTAATTCATATGCAAAACAAGATGGTCAACATGAAAGCAGATTGTAAACCTCATGCCTTGCTAACCAAGGTGCGGTGCTGTCCGGCAGCAGGGTTATCCCCTGGGAGTGTGCTAGAAACAAAGACTCTCAAGCCCTACTGACTCAGAATTCATATTTTAATAAGATCCGGAGAGGATCCATCTGCACTTTAGGGTCCAAGAAATGTGAAGAAAAAAAAAGAACTAGGAAAATACATGCTATTATATATATATTACTATCTTTTATTTCTCCATCAGCCCTCCCTCCCTCTCCACCTCCAGCAGAAATACTGCCCCCTGTCCTAAGCAGCTAGCACAATAGAATCACCTAGACCAATACCTGGACAAAACTCCAGGCCAATTAAATTAGCCTATCTTGGAGAAATGCCCAACATCAGTATATTTTTAAATTCCCTAAGTGACTAATGTGACACCCCTACAAGCCACCTCCAATGCCATCTAATGGCCTCCATTCTATCATCTTCTGGGGAACTTTGCTGCCACAGTATGTGCCTAATCTCTTCTCTTCAGAACTTTATCTCTAGTTCTCTCCATCCACCACCCACATCCTGCTTCACCCCCTGTGCTCTCCTTCCCAAGCCCATCCAATAGCTTGCTTTTCCCTTTAATTCCAGTCATTGTTGCTTGTGGCTTTCACTTCACAGGAGTTTAAAATATTTATTGACATGGATTTTTAACCTTACGCATGGACAAAGCCCTCCATCTGGATGCAAAATCTCCCCTTGATCTCATCCCTCTTCCAGCTATCACCCCACCCTGCTCTTTTTCACTAGCCAGTTCCACAAAGGAGAGGTCTCTGCCCCTGCAGCCTCCATCTCCTCAAAGGGTGACGTCCCTGTCTAAGTCAGAAAGCCTCTCTGCCATCTCTCTGCAGCAGTCACACCATGGCCTGCAGGCTACACTGGAGAATTCTGTAAGAAGTGGTTTGTTGTTAAGAGTTCATTGCTATTGGGTAAACAAGGGAGGATTCTTCAAGGGACTTTCAGCATCCATGAAACAATAGATCAAAGAGGAGCCCAAATATGCTGCGGGAGGCCAAAGAAAGAAGAAAGAGTTGGTTCTGTCCCACCTGGGAGGCACCTGCCCAGGGAGTAAGGATCTAAAGGGACCTTTTTCTTTCCATGGCAAAGAGCTAGAAGGGGGTTCTGCCTGGACCTGAAGCAGAAGCCAGACAGAAGCAGGAGAAGATACTCACTTCTCTAGGGAACATGGAGAAAAAGCTCATGGGCTGGCCTCTATAACTGAACAAAGGAGTTAGGAACTCATTGCTCTCAGAGTCATTGCTGAGACTGGGATGAAGCTGTATGGACAATGGCCGCCCTGTGTCATCCCTCACTCACACATACCTGTAGCCTGCAGGTGGTGTTGAATTGGAGAAGCCAGACTTGAAAATAAACCATTGTCTGCTCTAGGTAAACCCTTCAATCATTCACTCATCAAATATGTGATCAATGCCTTCTCCATGCTTGTTGAGAGAAACACACATGATCATGACGCAGCCCCTGACCGGAGGACCCCAAAATCTAAAGGGAAAAGGCAATACAAACAGATAACAATGTGATGCCAGTGGTTTTACAAATAAAAAAGTAAGTAACCAATGTTGTGAGACAGAGAGGAGAGACCCACTTGTGGGGATCAGGAGATAAGGTGAAGCCTATGGTCCTGAGACCACCAACATCTCCAGGATGAAAGCAAGGACTCGCAGGGGCTCCCGCCTTAGGAAATGTAATATTTTTCACCTTTTTCTCTCCTTCTGCACACAGTTCACTCCACTGAAATTAAGAAATCAAAGACCATCATTTTTTTCAACATTTATTTTTGAGAGACAGGGTGTGAACAGGGGGGAGGGGGGAAGAGAGAGACAGAGACACAGAAGTCCAAGCAGACTCCAGGCTCTGTCAGCACAAAACCAGATGTGGGGCTCAAACCCACTGACTGTGAGATCAAGATCTGAGCCCAGGTTAAACTCTTAACTGACCGAGCTACTCAGGTACCCCATAAAGACCAATATTTTGGGGCGCCTGGGTGGCTCAGTCGGTTAGGCCTCTGACTTCGACTCAGGTCAGATCTCACATTCGTGGGTTCGAGCCCTGCATCAGGCTCTGTGCTAACCGCTGGCTCAGAGCCTGGAGCCTGTTTCCGGTTCTGTGTCTCCTTCTCTCTCTGTGCCTCCCACTCTCATGCTCTGTCTCTCTCTGTATCAAAAATAAATAAAACATTAAAAAAAATGGTAACAGACCAATATTTTTAAAATTTCTTACCAGAACTGTGGGAGGACTGTCTAAGAAGCTACAGCGATCCTTGTGGGCAGCATGAGAATGTCCACCTCCCCAAATCTTTAAACATCTCACACACTCTCATTGAAACAATGAGAAGGTCACTCTGATGAATCAAGAGGACCCGAATGGTTGTGCTGATTTACATCTCTTTGGTTACTAGTAAAATTAAATTAGTCAAATTTAAACGTTCAAGTTTAATGGCATGGAATTCGTCTTTAACTTGCTTCTTCCTTCTTTGTCCTCCACTCCAAAGCCAAATTGTGTGTCTCTGTCTCTCTGTCTCTGATGTCCCCAGCCCAGTCCAAGCAATATCACTGTGGTCCTAGTTCCCTGGCCTAACTTGTCCCCCTGCCCAGGTTCCCCCTCAAGCAGCCAACTGCATGCATCATGCTTATTTTGCTAACATATCACTTTCAGGAGCTTTCTATGTTCTCCACTGAGGTCCCTCCCCACCCTTCTGACATCCTGCCACCCAGCCCTCTTCCTGTCCCCAATGCTCCAACCAACACGGCCCTTCTTCAGAGCATCATACTTCTGCACTCCCTGCTAAATCTTTTCCTAGTCACTGGATGGGTACTCTGCAGTGTAGTCGGCCATTTGTCACTAAGAAACCAGTGCCCTGTAGAAACAAGTTAAATGTTGATAGGCTGTCTTGCTAAAACCTCTGAGAACCAGAACAGACCTAACCCATAGCACTGATGGTCTTCCCCCACTTTCAGGGTTCAGAGTGGGGTGAAGGAGGTACTTGTAGAAACAATACATCACATCCAAGAGACCACAGCTCAGTAAGTCTCTGCTCTACCACCCACTAAACAGTGACCTTGGGAAATCTATCTAACCCTGTAAACCTCTGTTTGCTTGCCAACAGTTTGGAGTTTCCAGGATGAAGACTCTGAGGTGGGGTTTGGCTTGTAGGATATATATTAAGAATCAACACCTGCAGAGAGCGAAGGTGGAGGAATCAAGGTTGGGCAAGGGAGAAGCAGATTTGCAACATAAGTCTCTGCCAATTCCATGGGGAAATCTGGAGCACATGTAGTCCATCAAAGTCGGCCATGTTGGGATCTGTCATCACTGTAGACAGCACAGAATACACATGACATTGAACAAGAGGTTGACTGCTGGAGGCTCCCTGCTGACAGCACTCCCTGCCCTGGAGCCACAGGCCTTCCTGGGAGGGGGACCTGAGCAGCGCCTCTCCATGCCCACCATGCTCAGTTCATAGAAGGAGGGCGATAATAACAGTACTCATCCTATGTTCTTGTCGTGATGACATTAGCTAAACATTTAGCACATAGCACACCTGGTGCAAAATGGATTTCAGTGAATGTTTGTTCACGTCATTGTAGCCCGAGGAGGCACTGGAGGAAGAAGACCCCCACCCTTTCTTTAATTCATCCAACCCACACGTAGTGACCACTACCATGTGTCAGACACTGTTGTGTGACCGGGAGTGCTGGTATGATGACATAAATAGTCAATTGGTGTCCACAGCAGGCCTCATCAAGAAGGGATGAAGGAGGCTAGAAACAGGGCGTAGATGTGTCAACAGCCTTACAGAGGGAGCATGCCTAGAATGTTCATGGCCAGGGGGGCAGAAACAGAATGAGCAAGGCGGAGCAGGGTAGGTAAGGTCAGAGAGGTGATAAGACCACTTCCCAGCTGGGGCTGCATGCCTAAACGAGTCAAACTCAAGTGTAACCAAATCTCATCGACTCAGAGGTTCAGAAATACAGGTGAAATACAGGTGTTTGTGTGATAAACACCACCCTAGGGATGTGATCAGCAACATTAGCAGTATGGGAAACTCCACAGGAAGAAAGGACTTCATTTCCTCAAAAACAACCAAAAATTGAAAAATTGCAAGGGAAAAAAAGTAAATGGGAAATTGCAGACAGGGTTGCCTGGGGTGGCTCCGTCAGTTAAGTGCTTGACTCTTGATCCAGCTCGGGTCATGATCTCACAGTTCTGCACTGAGTGGGGAGCCTGCTTGTCTCTCTCCCTCTCTCTGCTCCTCCCCCAGACAGGCATTTCCACCAATCCCACTGTATAAACCTTATATAAACCTGTATAAGCCTTATCAGACCCCAATTCAAAAACAGCAACTGTCTTATAATGAATGATAATCATCACCATCCTGTAACTGAGAGAAAGTGAACCCTGACTGGATAGTTAGTGATAATAAGGAATTACTCTGGAGGGTTCTAGCAGCCACATGACTTAGGGAAGGGAGATTGCTGAGTGCTCAGGGACGCCTCCAGCCCCAGCACTACAGACAAGTATTCAGATAATAACTCTTTCATGTTCCCAAATTCCTGTCCACTGTGTGCAGAAAGCTGAGCCCCAGGCTACACTGGGCAGTATGGCCAACAGGCCCGGGAACATTCCTGATCTTGCCTATCTTGCCTCTCTTCCTTGTAATATTGTGTGAGAACCAAGAAAACTTGTCCACCTCAAATTTCAACTGCATGGGCACCATAAAACCTTGCTGTGACTCTCTCTGCCTTTAACACTCCATCTTCTATTCCCCCACAGAGATGTGAGAAAGCTCTGTCCTCATGCTCAGGTCCTGAAGGGAAGTTCCCACCTTTGTCTCAAACTTGACTTGAAGACAGACTCTTCACCTATCTCTTCATACATTTCCTTCCTTTAAAGAAGCTTCCTCAGTCTTCTCTGCAAGCCAAATACATTGCACATAGGAGAGTATGCCCCTAGACTATGTGCAGTATTCTCTAAAGTGTTGTAGGAAGGTTTCTGAATCCACTGATTTCTGCAGATCCTTCACTATAGATTCTGAAAGCACTGAGAACCAGAAAATACACAACCACTGGAAGCTTCAGCATATCATGCCTCTTTTCCCACAAAACTTATTATATACATAAGAAACCATTTTTGGCTTTCTGCCTTGTAACATGGCTCTCATGTGGCTAAGAATGCTTACCTTCTCCCTCTTATAAACAGATTTGCATTTGCTTTCTGTTAAATTAATAAAGATTGACTTGGAAAACACAGTACCAAAAAAAAGAACCAATGATATGCTTCATAAACACTGTTTCATAAAGGGGCAACAGACAGGAAAAAAAATAATAATAATTGAACTAGAATCCATTTTCAGACCCACCACAAGCCAGCTATGAAATGTCTTTGGCCTCCTGAAAACCTAGTTTTCTCTTCTGTAAAAATAAGGCATTTGGACAACATAATCTCCATGACCCCTTTCTGCTCCAAAATGCTATGATCTTTCTGATTTACTACATTACCTCTCACTCAGCCTTTATCATTTCTTTTCAGTGCATAGTTAACAGGACATGTGTGTTGAAAACAAAACAAGGTGGTAAATGATTACAGTGCATACACAGTAAACATTAAACAAGCCAATTGTGAAAATATAAAGAATAAACACATGCATTTCGATGAAGAAGCACAAATCGATGATAAAATATGAAAAGATGCTCCACCTCCCCAGTAATCAGTAAAGTGAAAATTTATATGAAATCCATTTTTCCTCCATCAAACTGATGAAAATTTGGTGAGAATGTGGAGAAACTGGAGTATAATTCAGCTCAAGCTTTGGGGGACAATTTTGCATCATCTGCCCAAATGTAAACACCTGGTACCCTTAACTAGGCTCTGTGAACCAATACTTTAGACTATTCATATGCATTGCATGATTGTGGGTAATAAAAAAATGGACACAAACTAAATGTCCTTCTACAAAGGAGTGGGTAAATAAAGTACAGTCATGCTATGGAAGAGCAGCCACTAGAGAGAATAACATGAATTTATATAAACTGAGAAAATTATATCCAAGATCATTGTCAAGGGGAAAGAAGCAGGTGACCAAACAGTATGTAAAATACAGCCCTGTTTCTATAAACCTCTTGATCCTGCTCTCTCTATATATAAGTATGTGTGTCAGTGTGTAAATACACCATGTACACATACATGAGTAGATAAAGATCTGGCTGTCTATGAGGAGGGGAGTGGGTTGAGGGAGGCGTGCAGAGGGTGGCCACGTGTGGTCGACTAACCATGGTGGGCCTTTGTAAGTAGACATCACAGATGTACATGTGTATTGCTACACAATTTTTGGCAGACAGCAAGAGTGGCTTTTTCTAATTCATGCAAATGTTCCCTATAGCCAGTGGCAATCCTATGTATGGAGCCTTATATAGTCATTCTGTATACTTGTGAATTATTTTTACAATTTTATGTATCATTCTTACAGTTAAAATCACTGGAAAATTTGAACAGTGCCCTTGACTTCAATCAGTTAACAATCTAATGGAAAACTGAAGAAGAAAGGGATTAAAATTAGAAATTAGACTATAGTCTTTCAGCCTGATCACTCTTAGGGATCAACCTTTAAAATAACTTGCTTTCTGAAAATCTTCTCTTTTAGTTCTGGTAACTAGTGTGGTTTTTCAAATCACAGAAATCAAGACAGCTCCATCTTGAAATTCCACATATCCTCACTGTATTCCAATCTTTTCTTTAGGCTTTAGCTCTCTCCCATTGCCCCCCAACCCTCCTCTTTCCTAGAGGCTCCCAGTCCATAGTCCTCCATCTTTGATGACAAAGCTTCATGGAAAAGACTCAGGTTCAGAGATATACCAGCTTGGACATCAGCCAACCTGATTAAGTACACTTCTTAAGTTTCAGTAGTCATACTCAAGGCACCCCCCACCCCCGTTCTAAGAAAACACTTTTACATTTATTAATGAATCCTCCCTTCCATGCCACCCCATCTCATCCCATTCCATTCATCTGTTCACGATGCAACACAAAATTGTTGATCACCTCTCTGAACCAGACCCTCAGTTGAAGCAGACATGTCCTGACCCTCAAGTCTCCCAGTCCAGTAGGGCACACAGAGATGTCAAGAAAAACTTGTGAGTCAAGGTGGTAATGTTATAGTGCAGGCATTGTGCTATAGAAGCCCAGAGAAGAGATGCCCTATTTTGTAGACATAGAGGGCTTCAGAGAGGAAGGACTACATCCTGAAGGATAAGTAGGAAGGGAAGAAATGGGATACTTGGCAGGTGCAATGAAAGGAACGTTGTACCTAGAGCAGTAGCGATATGAGAACTGACTGCATGCAAAGACATCTGGAAAAGGTTCAGCAGGTCATGGGGAGGCACTGAGCCACTGAAGGAGATAAAGCAGAGGAAAAGCACGACAGTCTCTGGTTTGGGAGAAATATAGCAATTGCAGTGGTTAGAAGGATGACCTAGAAGAAACAGAACTAAAGTCAAGAAGACCAGCTAAGAGGCTGGTGTGCTAGTCTGGGCACACAGCTTTTAAGAACTGATAGGTTCTGGGGCCCCTGGGTGGCTCAGTTAAGTATCCAACTCTTGATTTCGGCTCAGGTCATGATCTGCTCATGAAGTCGAGCCCCACAGAGCCTGCTTGGGATTCTCTCTCCCTCTCTCTCTCTCTCCCTCCTACACTCATACTTTCTCTGCCTCTCTCTCAAAAAATAAATACATAAATATTTTTTTTAATACTGATGGGCTCAAATAGGAAACAATGCTCCGAGATGAGCTGGTCTTATGCAGTCTGAAATAACTTGCATTATATTGAATTCCCAATGTTCTTCTCTTTGAAACCAAGTTTGGATTTTAAGAGAATACAGAAATTTAAAACTTTGGTTCTCTTTACACATCCTTAAGACATCTACTAGAAGAATAGGAGTTGACTCAAATAGGCTTCATCCAAAGATGGATTAAAGGCACCTAGCTTCCCTTTAGGACTCTGCACATTGGACTCCAGGATTAACAAAAAAAAAAAAAAAAAAAAAAGATGAGCTTAATTATTCTCTCAGCCATGAACTATAGTTTGCATTTGGCATCAGCCACGTTAACCTCGTTCTCTTTGCATCAAGCACGTAGCTCATGTTTTACAGTGGACGTTCATTTCCCCACCTTCCATGACATTCCTCAGTGAGAAATCAGAAGGAAATCAGAGAGAGTAAAAAGAGAAAGCCCATGGAAAGGCTCCTCTCTCCAGGTGGAGAGTTTCCTTCATGTCTGCAAAACAAAGGTGTGAGTTAGCCAGAGAACTAGAACGCCCTAAATAATTAGAAAATTCTGTACATCTCACCTACAGGTAATGTCAGCCTTATCTTTACTGCGTCTTAGGGTCAAAAAAGCCAAAGTGGAAGGGAGGAAATCCAGGTCAGCTGTAGCAGGAGGAAGTCTGGCCAGCAAACAAGTCTGTCAGAACAGAGGATATTAGTGTACCTTCAAGTTTAAATAAGACCCCAGTGCTTTCAAAGGGGGCACTGCCAGATGATGAGAAAGAAGCTAGGAAATCTCAATAGTTACAGGGGGAGAAAACATTTCAGAAAGACAGGTAAGGGGGTTCAAAGAGTTTCTGAGATGATATGCCCTTCTCACACAAAACACAAACTTTTTAGCTGAAACTGTGTAGCTCTTCCAAGGACACATTAAAAAATAACCTAAAAATTGGCATTCAGCCCATTCTCTTTATATTTGAGATGTTTTGTTAACCTGAAGTTTGTTATAGTAAACATACTCTTCTCTGTTTAAATAAAAAAGAAGAAAGTCTACATAAAAGCAAGCTGAAAGTACTTTTTATGGAAATAAATGAAATGCAGATTCTAGGCTAAATAGTTAACCATTATGTACACACATACACACACACACACACACACACACACACACTCAGAGTAAGCAGTGACCATTGCCACACCAACTAAATGCCTTTTAACAATCAACATCCTGGATGTTTAAACTTTTCCTCCAGGAGCCCAATGTTTTCAAAAACACCATCTCTTTTCTATATACAATATTCTCAGCCTGTTCTTTGAGGCAGAGTCTACATCCCCATTTTTTAACCATAAAAAAGTGAAGTGCCAAGAGGTTACCTGGCTTGCCCCAGGTCGCAGAGTCATTAGTGAGAGCCTGAGTGCCAGGCAGGCGAGCGGAGTTCAATAGGAAACCATCTGTGCCTCTCTGAGCCAGAACCATCAACACTACGATTCTATTTCAGTATTTCAACAATCATTTTGGACATAATATTTCCCTACACCACATTGTAAGAGGGTTGTCGCTTTGGTTCCAAGAATGCCCTTTGATGGGAAAGAGCTCAACAAACTTCTTCCTTGATCCACACTGGTTTGCCCAGACCCCCTAGCTCCACGAGGGGAGGGAGTAGAAATCTGGGGCCCAGGCCCTGCAGACAGAGCCACTATCACACAGCACCCAGAGCCACGTGAGTTTCCCCAGCCTGGGCACAAGTCAGAGCCTTCACACTCTGTGTAAATAGCCACCAGGCAGTGAAACCTCAAAAACATTTTCTCAGGGCGCCTGGGTGGCACAGCCAGTTAAGCATCCAACTTCAGCTCAGGTCATGACCTCATGGTTCATGGATTTGAGCCCTGCATCAGGTTCTGTACTGACAGCTCAGAGCCTGGAGCCTGGTTCAGATTCTGTGTCTCCCTCTCTCTCGGCCTCTACCCCACTCGTGCTCTGTCTCTCTCTGTCTCAAAAATAAACTATATAAAAAAATTTTTTAATAAAAAACAAAAAATAAAAGCATTTTCTCAGTGTCGCAGATGTTGCTCACTTGATCCCTTCAGGATCAAGGCAAAATTCTTGACCCCAGTCATCCTAAACTGATGCCAATCAGGGACCATACCTTACGTGCTCTCTCTCACCTCTGGGCCTGCGCATATGACACTCCCACAGCACTCCTATCCAGCCCCATCACGCCTCATGCAATATGTCACTTCTTCCTGGAAGCCGTTCTGACCTCCCTAGGTTATGTGTTTTCACAGCACCCAGTCCCACTCCTAGCATAGAATGTAAGACACTTGACACGGGAATTACCTGTTAATATGCCTGCATCCTTATTTAGAGCATAAACTCCATGAGGGCAGGGGATGGATCTTTCTCCTTTGCCGTGAAGCCTCCAGCACCCAGGATAGTGCCCAGTTGTGAATAAATGACTGAGCGAATATTTGAAATCAACAACATTTATGGCTTACCATTAAGGCAAGCACACCACTAGATACTGGGATAGGAAGACCAAGTTGGGTCCTCTGCTCTCAGATAAATTATAAGGTATGAGACTGTGGTGGCTTTCATCTTCGTTTCAGGCACAGATAGATTTTTACAGAAACGCATCTACCTTGGAATGCCTGGGTGGCACAGTCAGTTGAGTGTCTGACTTTGGCTCAGGTCATGATCTTGCTGTTCATGGGTTTGAGCCCCTTGTCAGGGTCTGTACTGACAACTCAGAGCCTGGAGCCTGCTTCAGATTCTGTCTCTGTCTCTCTGCCCCTTCCTTGTTCATGCTCTGTCTGTCTCTGTTTCTGTCTCTCTCTCTCTCTCTCATATAAAATAAAACATTTTTAAAAAAGAAAAGAAAGAAATACATCTGCCCAGTGAGTGACTGGTAAGAAGGGGCCCAAAGAGCCAGGGAGCAGGTTACAACTAGAACAGGAATGTCCTTTTCTTTGGTGGCAGTGATGTTTCTGCAATGTTTCAACTGGGATCTGGCCTTTAAATCGCTACCTCATGAGAACCAACAAACAGATGAGAAGACTCTCTGCCTAAGAGCAGTGTTGCATCTTCAGGCAAACTGGACGGCCAGGTTCCCAGGGCACGGAGATTCTGAATGTTAATCTAGACAAGGACAAAAGCAGAGTGAGAGGTGAGGGAGACCAAAGTCTTCCGTTTCTTTGCATCTGTTCCTCCGCAAAAGAACTGCAGATAACATACAGCCTCCAGCCTTTCTGCCTCGCAGCCAACTAAAATGAACCATGACCCCATCTTTCTGTTGTCCTGTTTCTAAACCAGCCCCCACCCTTTCCCTTCATACTGGTACGGAGTCAACAGTTCTCAAAGTGTGATCCAGGCACCAGCAGCATCAGCATCCCCTGAGAACTCCTCAGAAAGGCAAATTCTCAGTCCCTCCCTGGACACTGAGCCCATGTCACTGGTCCATCTGCGTTTTAACTGGCCCTGCTGGTGAGTCCGAGGCTCGCTCAAGTTTGAGAACCACTGCCTAGTTCTTCATCATCACAGCTTACTGCCTGCAGAATCCTCTTGTTGATTTATTCAAACACCTATTTACTCCCCGTCCTCCCTTCACGAAAGGACGGTGCATGGAAAAGTGGGAACCTGCCTGTATTGCTCAGGGCATTGCATCTTTTGTGGCTTAGAATGGGTCTGTCACATAATGGTGCTCAGTAAATATTTGCCAGGAAAATAAACCAATCCTCCTTACCCCTCTTGCCCCCCCAGTCTCCCAAGAGCTAGCCACGAACAATCCCGGAAGGAGTTAAGCCACCCTCGTGAGTCATCCGGCCAAGACTCTGGTTATCTGTCAGTGGACGATAAGCCTCCAAGGACGGGAGATGCAAAGCCTGACTTCATGACCCTTTAGCCCAAATCCCCTGAGGCTGGAGCTTTTGCTCAACAACGGCTCTGAAGGCACCTTCCGAATGTCAGAGGCCCGATGGTATTCCATAATCCAGACATCTTGGGTGCAAGGATGGATTTGTGGTCACTAAGGAAACCCCCTCTAGGGTGAATCAACAATTTACAGCCCCCCACCCCAGCACCTGTGATGAGTCAGTGCAGCCCCTGCAAGGTCCCTGCGCCTCTGTGCACACAGTCACCCTCCTCACACCACTGAGGGAAGCAGAAAACAGCTGCTCCTAGTGGTGCATAAAATCCCATTTCCGGGTTTCACGGCAGAGGTGTCTGAGAAGCTACCCTATAGGTTGTTGGGCAGGAAAGCCAGATCTTGGGGAAAGAGTCAAGGGAAACAGCCATAAAAAGATAACAGCTGCCAGTTACGTTAATCTCCTGTGAAATGTACATGCAATGAGGCCTTTTCCCCAAGATGAGGAAACTAAGACTTTAGAGAGCAACCCTCCCGCAGCCATACAGCCATCCACGGTGGACCTTGAACCTCTAACCCAGCTCTGACCCCAAAGCCCTTCTTAACCTCTAAAAACTCATGAGGATGCTGGGGCCGTCAGCCCCCTCCCCTACATGGGCCAAGCCAGCTGCAGGATCTCACCCAAATCCTGGGGTGGTAAGGAAAGAGAAAACGAACTTTCAGGAAGGGCGATTTGAAGAGCCCAGCTTAAGAGGACTCTTGGCTCCTCCGCCCCATCCATCCACCCTGGGGATGCCACGCCTCTCCTCCTGGATTTGTCTTGGACCTGCCTGAACAGTTAATATTAACCCGAGGTGATGAGCACCCTTGCCGGATTCCCAGAGCCTCTTAGAGAGGTGGGATGCTGACTCACTGCCTCTGTGGCAGCCACGTGTTCCCACAGTTCCCAGGCGGCGGCAGGCGGCGGGCAGCCTCCTGCCCTAAGCAGAGCTACCCCCTCTATCTGGGCAAGGACCGGAAATGCTGCCAGTTTTCAGTGTCTCCCTCTGAGGAGGAGGAAAGATGGGGGGTGCATGAGCAATGGAGGGAGAAGGAAGTGCCAAGCTGAGCAAGAAGCTAACCCTGCCTCGCACCCCCCTGCTCCCTCTGCCTCCTACATCTCCAGGGTGTTTACCACTTGTACCCAATCACGCCATATAATGTGCAACGAGAAGCAGGAGGCTGTGGAACGAAGAGGATTTGCAAAAAGATCACTGGCACAAACAAGGAAGGGGTAGGGGCTACCTGCAATACAAACCGTCTGCAGAATGCCTAGCCCCTCCAAGAAGCCCCTGCGGCTCCGGATCTCCCTGTCTCTCTGCTCCGCCCCCACCCACCAGCCCAAGTTCACCTCTGCCCCAGAGACAGAGGCACCAGAGGCTTTGGCCCACCTCGAGCGTGTTAGCAAATCTCTGGGTAAGGACAGAGAAGCCAGGCTTAGCACACCTTGTTTTCTGCCCCCATGTGCCTCCCAACAAAAATAAGATGTAACGAAATGAAAAAGCTATGGACACCTCCCATTGTGGGAACTCTCAACTGCAGACTTAGTTAGACACCCAGGAAAAGAATAGGAGAGTGCCTAAGACCTACAGATTTGAAATGACATTATCCTGAATGAAATCACTCTTGCCCAAATGAAACCCACCCTGCTGTTTCTTTCTCTCGATGCCTCTAAAGCTAAAATTAGCATGGTGACACTGGGACAGACTTCTGGCACGGGCACAGCCATCCTCTCAGCTCTGATACCCCAAGAAGGCTTGAAACCCCAAGGAGTTGCAGGAAAGTTAACTCTCCACCCCTGAGCTGTTGGATCTGGAGAACTGGGAAACGGGGTCATACCAGTCAGAGCAAATCCAGCCCTCGGCCACAGCCCTGCAGTAAAGCCCTGAGTCTCAGGAGGCTGGGACACGCAGCTTCGGTGGAGCTGAAACACGCCTGGGCACTGCGTGCTTGCGGGCGCTGGCTAATCGCACTCTCTGATTCACACCATTATTAAACTGGCAGCTTGGGGAAGAAGCACAATCACCCAGGGTCCAGCGCTCAGAGCAAAATCTGAAGAGAGTGTAAGCAGAACCCACAGACAGAGAAGTCAAAAAACTGTGTGACTCTCATATGTGGAATTTAAGAAACAAAACAAATGAACATGGGGGAAAGGAAGGAAAAAGAAAAAGAGAGAGGGAGGCAGACCATAAGAGAACAAACTGAGGGTTGATGGCAGGGGTGCTGGGTGGGGGGATGGGCTAAATGGGCAAAGGGCACCAAAGAGGGCACTTGCTGGGATGAGCAATGGGTGCTATATGTAAATGATGAATCACTAAATTCTAGTCCTGAAAAAAAATAAAAACAAATAAAAAGGAAAAACATATAATGTAGGAAAGAAGGAAGGAAGGAAGGAAAGAAGGAAGGAAGGAAGGAAGGAAGGAAGGAAGGAAGGAAGGAAGGAAGGAAGGAAGAGAAAACGTGACTGCCCCAGACCATGCCACACTTCCCTGCAGAGGAGAGGAAAGCCCGGAGCAGAGAAGCCTGCCTCCCTCTGGACCACATCCCCCCCACCCCACAGCTGTCACACCCTGTCTTAACACAGCAGAACCAGCCCGCTGGGCGCTGACTCCCCTCAGCAGCCTGTGCCCAGTGGGCAGGTCGGAGCACGCTGCTGACATCAGGCCCCAGTCTGGCTCGGCTGCTCTGAGGACCCAGACCCCGTGGCTCCTGCGCATGACCCCAGTTGCAACAGAGGGTTAAAGTGCAGAGGCAGCCTGGCGAAAACATCTGTGGTGATAAGCTGCACCCTCCTTGGCAGATAACCCCCACAGGAGAGAACACCTTTTACAATATCTCTGAGCTGTCCTTCCAGCAGCCTGGCTTAGCAAGGTCTCCAACTGGTCATTCTGGGGCTGACCACCAATTACATGGCATTCACAGAATTTTCATATTTTCCCCCAAGTGAACAATGAACCCGGTGCTTTGTGTTTCAACAGGTCGCTTCAACATCCAGCTTGTTTTTAGTAAATTAAACTGCCAAACTTCAGAGGTTAGGCCAAGAAGGTTCTTCTCCCTTCAGGCTGCACATGCAATTGGTTTGGGATGCACCAAGTGGATCCAAGAAATGTTGATTCAGTGAGTCAGACCTAAGTGCTGGCTGGAGGGAAGCGGGGGGGGGGGGGGGGGGGGGGGGGGGGGGGGGGGGGGGGGGGGGGGGGGGGGGGGGGGGGGGGGGGGGGGGGGGGGGGGGGGGGGGGGGGGGGGTGTGAGTAGGGCTTTTCGAGGAGAACAGAACTTTGTCCTCCCGTCACCATTGGAGCTAAGGATCCTGTAGGCTGCAGAGTGGGGATCGTTTCTGGATTGAACTGGTATAGAATCAGGTCGGGAGAAGATGCAAAAAGAGAGCCCCAGCCTGAATGAGCTTACCATGGAGTCAGGAAGACAAGAGTGAAACCCAGAGAAGTTACCAGAAATGCAGAATTATCAGACCCAAAGTGTCTTCAGTACGGTGATTGCTTAGCAAGTGGTTTTTTACTTCAAAAGGAGGGGCGGGTGGGAGCCCCTCACGGTGGGCTGCAGGTCTGGAAAGTGACTGCAGGGGAAGAGCACTGGGGCAGGACTTGCAAGGAATGGAAAACAGATTCCATCCTACGCTCTCCACTCTTTCTACCATGGGCGATCTCACCCACAGCTGCAACTGCCACCTCAATACAGTGACTCACAAATCTGTACCTGCAGCCTGGTCCTTTCTCCCCAGCCCCAGACTCCAGTGGTCGGAGAGGTCATCACCCTGCTGTCCCAACCAGTGATGCTACCATCTTTGTGTTCTCCCTTTACCCGCATTGGCTCTTCTCTTAGCCCCCGTCTCTGGGCCCCCACACAATGGAGATATCCAATCTGGACAACTCGGGCTCATCCTGCACCATGCCTTCCCCTTCCTAGGCTCAGGTGCAAGCCTGACCAGTTATTCCTTCTGATGGCTCTCCAGCCAGCCCTCCTCTCCACCCTGAGTGCACTGAGTCTTTATTTCAGGGCTTCATAGCTTCTGCTGCCTTCCACCTAGTCTCAGACTGCAGTCTTGGTGCCCTCTGATATTTTGCAGCAGGTTGTCTTGCTATGACAAGGGTCTCCTCCTGAAAGCTTCCTCGCTGGCTCCTAGGGAGTACACACCAAGTCCTCCCTCTACAGCCTGACCGTAAACAGACACCTGACCTGGGCTTTGCCCCAAGGCACTGAACTTTAGAATGTAGCATTTTAAAATAAGGATTCTAGAGGTTTAGAGAGTACTTAGCAAGACCAATTAGTTGCAATGGGAAGCTGCCCGATGGTGCATAATGTTAACGGCACCTATTGTAGGCTTCCGAATAACACCCCTAGTTGATCGTGCTGTTCCCCATTGCAGGTCCCTGCACCTGAGTAGTTAGTTGGTGCTCTGCTCAGGAGACTTCAAAACCAGGCCCATCTATGTTTTAGCCTCCAGGTATACTGAGTTCCATCCAGTTCCCAAGTACTTGAGGGTGCCTGAATGGGATGGGCTCTCTCCCAACATCCATGGCTGTGCATGGGAAGCCCTTTTCCTCTCTGGTTTCACTAGTAACTCAGTGACCCCAACCAGGGGCAATCTTGTCCCTCAGGGGATGGCTGGCTATGTCTGGAGGTATGTTTTATTGATAGAACCTGGAGAGAAGAGGGTTGCTTTCATTGGCACCTTGTAGAGAGGCCAGGTATCTGCTCCACATCTCACCATGCACAGGACAACAAAGAATGATCTGGTGCACAATGTCAACAGTTTCGAGGATGAGAAACTCTGGTCAAGATTCAGCTCAACCCTCACTCACCCTGTTTCCCAAACACACTCCTTTCCTCAGTGAAAAAAACGAATGCAGTCTCCCCAAATCTTGTCCAAATCTGTACAGTAACGACTATTGGAACACATGTAACTATTCACTTCTGAACCTCTTTCCCAAGCTTCTTGAGGGCAAAGAATTTGTCTTTATGCCACAGGAATATGATAAAATTACAACATCTGGTCTCTGGGACTGACATGCAAAGAGAAAAGTCCCCGAGTCTGAACCAGGCCAGAAAGTATTGTACAATGCACTGAGAATAATGTCTACCCTCACCCAAGAGTCACATAATGTCTTATTTACACTACCATTAGTGGCATTTGGCATATAAATATCACAGTGTGCTAAGTATCACCAAGAGCTAGATTTTAGACATGGATTATTTTGCCTCAGCTTACACAACAAAATTTGCTGTCAAGCCAGTACATCAAGGTCAAAAGAGTATTTTAAACACCAGCAATTGCTCTTAACCAATCACAAGAAAATAATATATATACACTCTTGGTACATGGGCTGCCTTCTGAAAAGTGAGGAGGTAGAGAAAGGAACATCAGTCAGAAGAATAAATTCTTGGAGAGATTGTAAAAAAAAGAAAAAGCCCTCAGAACCCCAATGGTTATTACCTGCCTTCTTGGCCACAAAGCAGTGAAAACTTAGGTATAAAATGTGTGGAAAGAAAAAAGTAAAATTTTCCTCAAGCAAAGCTCCCCTCATGCAGTTAACTTAGTCACCCAGATTCCAGAAAGCTCATGAAAGTTAGTTGGTAGAAAAGCAAAGGTGTGAAAAAGCAAGGAAAACATATTTTAAAATCTTCTTTGGTCGCACTCAGCTCAACCAAGTGTTTTCTTAATGCCACCCCAAAAATGTACAAGATGCGGGCATAGCAGACCCTTGTCAGAAGGCGCTTTATCCAAGAGAAGAACAACCATTCAGCCCACTGGAGGAATGGGGTCCACAATAAGGAAACACAGTAAGATCAAAATATGACATCAATAGGCTGTAAGAAAAAGAAAAACAGACTCAGTATCATAGAAGCTAATTAAAGCCCATGGACCTCCCCTGCCACTCCCCCACTTCACCAGGCATGGATTTCCTGTTCTGTTGTTTGCAAGGGGACCAAGAGGTTCAGGCCACAAGTCTGTGTGGAGGGAGTCTCTGGGTCACTGCTGACCCCCCGTAACCCATACAGGAGCACACAGAAGGCCACCATGAGGCCCTTCAAGATGAATAGATGTGTTAGCAAGAGATTGATATTGGGCTGACTGTTGCATTTGATAAAGTGTTAGGTGGCAAGACTGTATCAGAGACAACATCCCCCCTGGATCAAGATCATAAATGAGAAGAATTGCACCAGAGCCACAGGGTCCCACATGCACACACAGAAGAACAAGCCCAAGGCTGGGTGGTGGCAGGTGTGGGGAAGGGTTGCCCCTTTTCCTTCTCCCCAGCAAGCACGGGATTAGTGTTTGTCTTTCATGGGCCTTCAATCCTCTTCCACTGGCTTCTAAGCTATCTTGTCAGGGCACAGAAGGTCCCTTTTTTTTAGGGACTAGGCCTCCCTGGGGCTCAGCCTGACAGGACCCATCACCCTCCAGCTAGCCTGCCCTTAAACAACTTCTAGTCCAGGAGGAGAGTCCAGTGCTCAATTGGACCATAAACACTGTCTCACAGTTGGTGCTACAAGAAAGACTTCCCGGAGCAAAGCAGACAGAGGCTCACCATAAAGACATGTGTTCTGCTTGTCCCTGCCAAGTCCTAAAGCAATCACACTTCAGAATGTCTCTAAAACAACACTTAGAAGTAAATTCTCCCTCCCAGCACCCTGCCCAGAACTGGGTGGGTGGGGGTGGGGCAGCTGATAAATGACTGGTTGGAAGATCTGATAATGGGAAATCATCTGTTTCATTCCAGAAAACACCTCCTGGGCATTTTCTCCCCACTTCTCTCCAAATGCCTGCACACTTCATAGAGTTTTAAGTTGAAGAAAAAGGATATACTTATTTGATTGCAAGTGCAGAGAAAATACTGAGATTTAGAAGAATTTTTCCTAATAAACTCTACAAACTCTTGTGGACAAATGAGGAAGTAGAGTTTGTCACTGGGCATATAAATGGTATATCATGTTTGGGCATAAGGGTCCAGTGCGTCCACAGAGTTCATTTACCAGAAGTTCACTTTGAGTTGAGCATGAAGACTTTGGTTGTCTTTGATCAAATATTTTTCCGTATTAAACCTTCCAAACCCGGAGCGCCTGGGTGGCTCAGTCCGTTGAGCGTCCGGCTTCGGCTCAGGTCATGATCTCACTGTTCGTGGGTTCGAGCCCTGCATCGAGCCTGTTTCAGATTCTGTGTCTCCCTCTCTGACCCTCCCCTGCTGTGCTGTCTCTCTCTGTCTCTCAAAAATAAATAAAAAACAGAAAAAAATTTTTTAAGAAAACCTTCCAAACCCAAAGCTACTTTAATTCCTGTCTGGTTGTATGGGAAAAAATAAAGAAAATGCATCTTTCTCTGGTACGTAATGGCCCAGGTGCCATGGTACTCTTAGAATGTGTACCTGTCATTTAATTATAGCTTTAACTGAGCATCTGAAGGTACCAAATAAATCCCCACACCCGTGACAAAGATGCCTACCATTACTGGTAAGAATGGGAAATGGTTAAGCTACTGTGGGGGAAAAGTTTGGTAGTATCTAAAAAGGTTAAACATCAAATTACCCTATGATCCAGCAATTCCACTGTTGGGAATCTGTCCAAAAGAATTGAAACCTGGGGTTCAAATACTCATACAGATTTTTTACACACCAATATTCGTAGTAGCATTACTCACAATAGCCAAAAGATGGACACAACCCAACTGTCCATCCATAGATGAATGGATAACCAAAATGGGACACATACATGCAACGGAACATCATTCAACCTGAAAAAGGAAGGAAACTCTGACACAGCCTACAACATGGATGAACTTCAAGGACATTATGCTCAGTGAAATAAGCCAGACACAAAAGGACAAAGATTGTCCTTTTTCCACTTATATGAAGTACCTAGAATAGTGAAATTTTCAAATTCATAGAAACGGAAAGTGGAGAGTGTTTGCCAAGGACTAGGGGGAGAGGAAAGGGGATGTAGTGTTTAATGGAGACAGAGAGTCGGTCTGGGAAGAAGGAAACATTCTGGAGACAGTGATGGTGATGCTTGTACAACAACACAAATGTACTGGAAGCCCCCAAAATGTATACTTAAAAATGATTGAGGGGGTAAATTCTATGTATGTATATTTTACCACAAAGAAAGAGAGGAAAAGTGGTGTCTACGCTGAGATACTCCTCCCATAGAGACCAATCCACCAAACCCTTAATGCCTGTGGCCATACTGGCCCTGATCCTTCCCACCCAGACCTTGAAAACCATCACTCTCAAAGGTAAGTGACAGACTGATGCTCAAAAAGAGGATGGGTTCTCACCCCAGTGAGGCAAGATTAACATACTTCATAATGCAAAGAGAAATGACCAGAAAAGACCTCATTTTCCATCACTGAATTAGTAACCCCCAAAGTGTCAATACAAGCTAAAGCGCTTGAGTAGCTAGTATAAACCACACTCAGGACAAAGAGGATGCTTGCTTTCCAGCCTTCCAAGGCCCTTCTGGATCAAGGCATGATCAGGGACCAACATGAGATGGTCCCTTGGACTCCAAGTGATAAAATTACGAAGCAGAGGCAGGGTGTCAGTGTGGGGATCGGGGAGGAAAGAGGTTGCTAGGGAGCAAAAAGGAGGGGTGGAAAGACAGATAAACTCATGTCGACCTACTGAGAGCAACAGATGGGAACCAGAGTGTAGCAGTCGCGTCTGTGACTTACTGGCCCAAGAAGTCAGGGTTGCAGGAAAGAAGGAGGGAATTCATGTTTCTCAGAATTCTTTCCACAAAATTGTAGCCTCTTATCTTAAACCAGCATTGTAAACCTTTTATCACACCTAAAAAAAATTTTTATACCGGCCCCAGAAGCTCTAACAACATATGGGGGCAGGATTGGGGTGACTTAGGGTAAACAGCGCAAGAGTTTCTTAGTTTCTCCCAAAGAATACCAATCATTCTGCACTTTTAGCAGTTCTATTTAACTGTCAGACATTTCCACCTGCTTCTAGAATGCAAAGCAGCAGGAAGACAAGACCCACACCTATTCTCAACATTTCATGATGCAAAAAATGTGTGCACTTAATTAAAACAAATTTCAAAATACTGCTTGATAGTTTTTTGCCACCCTTTCAACAAAAAATAAGCATTTAAAAAAAGATGTACACAAAAGTATTCTGTAATCGTAGAAACTCTGATTTACTTCTGTACTCGTCTGCTAGGGCAGCCATAACAAAATCCCACGGACTAGATAACTCTAAACAACAGACCCTTATTTTTTTTCCCAGTTCTGGAAGTCCAAGGCAAGAGGATTGGTTTTCCATGAAACCTCTCTTCCTGGCTTGCAGAGAGCTGCCTTCTTCCTCTGGGCTTATATGGCTTTTCTCTGTATTTGTGCAGAAGGGAGGAAAGGTCTCTGGTGGCTCTCCTCTTCTTCTGAGGACACTAGTCCTATGGAATTAGGTCCCACCCTCAGGACCTCATTTAACGTTAATTACTTCGTTAAAAGCCCTGTGTCCAAATATAGTCACACTGGGGGGGGGGGAGGGTTTCAGCATATGAATTGGGGAACATAATTCAGTGTGAAACAACTTGCTACCCCATTTGCATAGAAGTCTACTAATTTCAAAGTACTTTCATGTACATTCTCGTGTTTAATCCTCACCACAAGCCTGGACAGAGACAAGGCAGGTGTCACCCCATTATAAAGAACAGGAAGCTGGGTTGGGGGTTCCACAACCTGCCGAGGACTCGAAACTGCTAAATGACAGAGCTAGAATTCAAGTCTAGAGCTGCAGGACTCTGGAACCCTGAACAGAAATGAAGAATTTCAGTGGTTTAATTACAAATTCATACATTTAGCGCTTTCTGTGACAGTTTGTTGGAGCAAAGTCCAAAACAGGAAAGACCCCTTCATAGAGTGAAAAGCACGTGGCCTTGGAAAACAGAAATGTGTGCACATGCACATGTGTCTAAGGTCTGCTTCACTTCACTCCCCATTCACCTTCCTTCATGTACTACTTTTCCTTCTGGATCTGATTTAGGCCCCCCAAAGCCTCCTAGCCCACTCTGAACTTGCTGTTCCCTGAGATATTGGTCTCCAACACTCTTTTGAGAACAAACCCCTTTCTGTCTAGAAAGGGATTCTAATTCTCATGTCTCCACAGCCCATTTCCCCAGCCTCAGCTCCACCTGGGTGTAAGTCTCCCTTTCCTCTGCAGCATGCCCTTTCACAACAGTTCAGATTTGTTCTTAAAAATTTTCCCTGAATCTCAGATATCTGCTGAGAAGAAATTACTTTTTTGCTAACAGCCTAAATCTCAGTAACATAATGATGTCCTTCTCCCAAGGTCAAAAACACGCGAAACAAAGCGCTACAAATCCCTGCTGCCCCTGAGTCCCAGGATGCCACTTCTCCACCATCGGGGGCGTGCACTCTCATGTGAGAAGCATCGAGAGCATTCCTTCTCCTTGTTTTTGCTTTCTTCTAGGAGACTTTCCAGAATATAGTTCCCACAAGCTGGCAGGTCCTGAGTATGGGGAGACAGTAAATGTCCCCTCCCATGGTGCACTATTGTGTGATAATAATATACAGTCCAGGAACAAAGTGCCTGAAACATTTGTGATATGACAGAGTGTTTAATTCCAGATGTGAGCACGTGAATCCCCGCTCTCCTCTAGGGAGGTAAGCCCTGTGAGCTTGCCCTCACTCTGGCCTACACCAAACCCCGGAGCACTGAAGAAACAGACATGCAGTTAGATAATCCTGGAGATGGGCATGCTCTATAAAAAAGCCATCTCTAAAAGTTTATCTCCTTTGGGTTAATAAATGCTCTTCGGGATTGCAATATCATCAGGGAAACTAAATGCAAGAGGTTCTTCTGATTAAAACACACTATGTTTTTAAAGTTGTTGTTACTTTTTAGGTAAACCAGCTCTCCTGGTTTGCCTACAACCATGGAGTGCCCCAGGATGCAGGAATTTCAGTGTTAAGATTGGGAGAGTCCTGGGTAAACCGGGGTGGTTGATCACCCTATTAAATGATGTGAGACTGGGAACCTACTATGGAAAGCATAGCCTTTGTGTACAGAGGGGGTTTTCTGTGGTTATGCCATCTTTCTGAGTGCATTATTACATCTGTCCTGAAACAGGGACTCTATCACCAGCTTCATAGTTCTGTAGTGACAGTTTAAGTATTCAGTATCTACGCACAGAGCAGTGGGCAGGTGTGATGAATCAGGGTGCCCTTGGCTGTTCCCAGTGTTCATAACCTGGCACCTATATAGTTTCACTTTGAAAAGTGTCTATGCCAAGATGGTGTGTGTTGATATGATGAGCAGCAAGGGCAAAGCTAAGGTCAGGGTCTGAGACACAAAGTTGGGCTCAGGGACACACGGACAAGTTTCAGGTAGGAGATTAGGTCCAGTGTTGAGAATCCTAACCAAGAGGGTCATAGGAACCATAGGGTTAATGGAAGGCATACAGTCTGGGGCTACTAAATAGAGATGCTACCAAAGGGCACAGGACCTCTGTGGTGAGAACTGAGGGGAATCTGGAGCCCAGAGACCCAAACTGCTAGAGAATACAATCCAGGAGCAATTCAGACATCTAGAATGTGGCTGAGAAGGGAAGGGAGAAAAAAGACATTGGGGGAGCCAAAATCAGTATCACAGTCCCTCATAATGGGCATGGTCCTCTCAGACCATTCCTTAGAAAATGATTCTAAGACAGTTGGTTTATCTGTATTGTACTGCAACACAGAAGCTAAAATCCACAAGAGAAATACCACAAGCAGACACACTGTGAGCAGAAAACTGTGTCAACCATCAATGTAATGGCAATACGAGAACATAAACAATAAAAAGAAGAGATCGGTTTGGTGCTATTTACCATAAGTAACAGCTAGACCCTCAGGGTCCCTACTAAGAGCCCAATCTTCTGCTGTCATGGAAGCCACCCTCCAAATTCATAGAATGGCTTAATGCCTCTCAGATTTTCAAGGTCACTCATACTTAGTCAATGGATACGTGAATTGTGGTCCTACAATGGAATACTTCTGAGCAATGAAAGGAACAGAGCATTGCTAAATGGAACAATCTCAAAAACATTGTGACTTGCGGGGGGAGGCAGGTACAGATGAGGTCATACTGTATGATTTCACTTACATGAAATTCTAGAAAAGGCAAAGTTAACCCATGATGATAGACACAAAACACTGGGTCATTTTTAAGGGCAATGATTCTTTCTTTGACTGGAAAAAGGGCATGAAGAGACTTTCTGAGGTGACAGAAATGTTCTCTCGTGGTTGGGGTGGTGGTTACATAAGTGTATATCAAAAGCATCAACCTAAACACTTCAGACCTGCACCTTTTATTGTTTATTAATTATACATCATTTAAAAATAGTCTTTAAAACACATTTATTGACAGCATTTTTTTCTAATTCAAAAGGAATATACCATGTCAATTATCTATTTACATCGGTCTCCATGCTGTCAGTGCGGAGACTGCTTAGGATTGTCTCTCTCTCTCCCTTTCTCTCTGGCCCTCCCTTGCTTGTTCTCTCTCTCTCTTTCTCTCGAAATAAATAAATAAGCTTTAAAAATGACGCCACAGCTCAAAAAAATAAAAGTAGTGGGAGCCCTGCCTTGTGTGAGTAAAAAAGTTTCAGACGAGGCACACTTTAAATGATATGCTTCAGACACTCTTAGTAAACATAGCAGCCAAAACAGGAAGCTAGGCAATGTTAAAAGAAGCTTCCCTCCCCTAGGAGACACCTTCCATTTGTCATGTTTCACTGCCCACGCTGTATTGCCAGGCACTTGTATGCCGTGCTATAAATAACATATTCTACCAGGAACCCTTGGCTGGGACAGAAATGAGGAGTCCATGTGCTGACAGATGTCACACATCCCAAACTTGTCATCTTCTGCTGCGTGCTTCTTTAATTCCCGTGCAACTTAGTCCATCATAACACAAGAGTGGAAGAGAACTATGTACATTTTTGGTTTTGTTTATGTTTATCATCTAGAGCCTCTATTGTTTTATTTTCAACATTTAGGGTGTTGTATTTTTTTTGGTATGGTGAGGCAGAGATCTAAACATTGTTCCATATACATACCCTGCAGGCCCAACACCATTTATTGAAAAGATAATCTTCCCCTGCTCTGAAAAAAAAATCCCATTTTTTTAGTTTTATTTTATTTTTATATTTATTTTTCTTTTTATTTGGTGGGGGAAGGGCAAAGGGAGGAGAGAGAAAAATCTCAAGCAGCTCCACACTAAGTGCAAAGCCCAAAATGGGGCTCAACCCCACAACCCTGGGATTATGACCTGAGTGGAAATCAAGAGTCGGACCCTTAACTGATTGAGCCGCCCAGGCGCCCTAAGTTTGAGTATTAACTTAATCTTGGGTTTGATGTACTAATATATTTTTCACTGGCTATTTTACAGAAGTTTTACAGTTTTATGTTTCTGTGATCCATTTGGAGTTCATTTTGGAAAAGGATATAAGGTCTGCATCTAGATTCATTTTTTTCCTTCTTTTCTTTTCTTTTTGTATGAGGATGTTCAGTGTTTTCCAGCACCATTGGCTGAGACTCATTTCTTTTTGTAATATATGTTAAAATAAATATATGCTTATGAAAATAAGACACGTTTGATCTGCATTAAACTGCCAAAAATCATCTTACATTCCAGATGGGGTGGGTTTCTTTATAAAATCTTCAAAAATTTCTTATGAAAAAGTTCAGGGGCACCTGGGTCGCTCAGTCAGTTAAGCATCCGACTTCAGCTCAGGTCATGATCTCACGGCTTGTGAGTTCGAGCTGTGCATCGGGCTCTGTGCTGACAGCTCAGAGCCTGGATCCTGCTTCAGATTCTGGGTCTCTCTCTCTCTGCCCCTCCCCTGCTTACACTCTGTCTCTCTCTCTCAAAAATAAATAAAACATTTAAAAAAGTTTTAAATAAAAAAAGAAGTTCATATTTGTTTTAGAAACAATAGCATATACAGAGAAATACAAAGAGGTAAATAAAAGCCATCTATGATTCTCCTACCCAGAGGTGAGCACTCTGACCATGTTGGAATGTTCTTTTCCAGCCACTTTCCCCCATATACACATATATATTATCTCTTACAGAAAGGGGATAAAATAATTCTGTTTTATAGTTTTAATTTTTACTTAATATGTTCTTAACAGTGCTTCATGTCAATAACTATATTTTAAACAATCATCTCAATGGATGTTGATATATGATATGCTATCTGGCTATACTTCCTCCCCTTTCTGAACTCAGATTCTCTCTGCTTCTTTAAGCCTCTACCTTCCAGAATCCTGTTTTAATGGTACCCATGGCTTAAAAAATAAATCCAAAGTCCTCTTTCTTTGTTTCCTTTCCTAATTCCATTTCCTTTCCTACCTTTGAGTAACCTTTATTCTAAAGTTGGTGCTTCTCATTCCCCATGCATGAATATATCCCCATTTCTATATCCAACTGTACCTATTTGCAATGTATTCTATTGCTTTGTAGGCTTTAAATCTGTCCTACCATGTACATTCTTCTGAAGGTTGGTTTCTTCACTCAAAATTGTGCTTCTAAGTTTTATCCATGTTGTTGTATGTAACTTTCATTTATTCATCTTTAACTGCTGTCTGGTATTTTATTATATGGGTACCCCATGATTCACTCATTCATTTCCTACTGATAATAAAAATAAAGAATGATATTTTCTTCTTTTGTAATCTGTAAGAGTTTCTTTACAGCTCATACTCAGGACCAAAATTGCATGGTTAAAGGGTGTATCTATCTTTTTTATTATTCCATTTAAACTAAAAGTAAAGCAAAACAAAAACAATTCACTCATTTCTTCCACCCCCCACCCTCCCATCTCTGACAACCACTGATCTGTTCTCCATATCTATACGTTTAGTTTATATACACATATTTTTTTCCTAGATTTCACACATAAGAGAGATTATATGGTATTTGTCTTTCTCTCTCTGAGTTATTTGAGTTATTTGATTTAGCGTAATGCCCTCAAGATCCATCCATATTGTTGCAAATGGCAAGATTTCATTCTTTTTTTTTTAAGGCTGGATAACATTTCACAACATATATGTGTGTATATATACATATTATAATATGTATAATATTAATGTACTATATGTGTTGTATGTATAATATTAATGTGTGTTATATGTATAATATATAACATATATTTATAACATATAACATATCGTATACATGTATATATAATAAATATATCACAATTCTTTTATCCACTCACCCATCAGTGACTCCTTGGCTATTTCCATATCTTGGCTGCCATAAATAATGCTGCAATGACAATGAGGAAGCATGTTTTGGAGTTACTATTTTCCTTTTCTTTGGATAAATACCCAAAACTGGATCACATAGTAGTTCTATTTTTAACTTTTCGAGAAACCTCCAAACTGTTTTTCATAGTGTCTGCAGCAATTTACATTCCCATCAACAGTCTTCCCTTTACTCCACATCTTCATCAGCACTTGTGATTTCTAGTCTTTTTGATAATAGCCATTCTAACAGGTATGATGTAATATTTCATTGTGGTTTTGATTTGCTTTTCCCGGATAATTAGTGATGCTGAGCATCTTTTTATATACCCATTAGCCATATTTATTCTTATTTGGAAAAATTTTTATTCAGATCTCCTACCCACTTGTTAATCAGATTAGTTTCTTGCCATTGAGTTCTATGAGTTCTTTATATATTTTGAGTATTAACCCTTTATGAGATATGTGATTCACAAATGTTTTCTTTCATCTAGTAGGTTACCTTTTAATTTTGTTGATGGTCTTCTTTACTGTGCAGAAGGTTTTCAGTGCGATGTGGTCCCACTTGTTAATTTTTGCTTTTGTTGCTTTTGCTTTCAGTATCAAATTCAAAAATCATTGCCAAGAACCATCAAGGAACTTACTGCCTATGTTTTCTTCTAGAAGTTACATGGATCCAGGTCTTGCTTTCAGGTCTTTAACTCATTTTGAGTTCATTTTTGTGTGTGGTGTAGGAGAGGGGTTAGTATCATTCTTTTGCATGTGGCTGTCCAATTTTCTCAACAGTATTTACTGAAGAAATTGTCCTTTCCTCATAGTATATTTTGGGCTTATCTGTTGTAATTTAATTAGCTATATATGTATGGGTTTAGTTCTAGGCTCTCTATTCTGTTTCATTGATCTATGTGTCTGTTTTTATACCAATACCACACTGTTTTAATACTATAGTTTTGTAATATAGTTTGAAATCAGGGAGCCTGATGCCTCCAACTTCGTTCTTCTTCTTCAAGAGTGCTTTGGCTATTCAGAATCTTTTATGGTTCCCTACATATTTTAGGATTGTTTGTTCTATTTCTGTGAAGAAAGCCACTGGAATTTTTATAGGGATTGCATTGAATCTGTAGATTGCTTCGAGTAGTATGGATAGTTTAACAATATTAATTCTTCCAATCCATGGCCATGGAATATTTTTCCATTTATTTGTGTCTGCTTTTATTTCTTTCACTAATGTCTTATAGTTTTCAATATACAAAGCTTGTATTTCCTTGATTAATTTTTTCCTAGGTATGATATTCCTTTCAATTCAATTATAAATGGGATTATTGCCTTAATTTCTCTTTCTGATAGTTCATTATTTTTGTATAGGAATGCAACAGATTTTGGTGTATTGCTTTTATATCCAGTAACTTTACTGAATTTAAAAGTTCCAATGGTTTATTGACAGTTTTTTAAATATGTTTTTTTGTATATAATATCATGACATCGGCAAATAGTGATAGTTTTATTCCTTCTTTTCTAATTTGAAGGTCTTTTATTTCTTTTTCTTGCCTAATTGCTCTGGCTAGGACTTCCAATACTATGTTGAATAAAATAACAAGAGTGGGTATCCTTGTCTTGTTCCTGATCTTGAAGGAAAGCTTTCAGCTTTTCACCATTTGGTACGATGTTAGCTGTATATTTGTCACACATGGTCTTTATTATGTTGAAATACATTCCCTCTATACCTGCTGATTGAGAGTTCTTATCATAAACTGATGTTGGATTTTGTCAAATGCTTTTTCTCAATCTATTGAGATGATCATATGATTTTTATCCTACATTTTGTTTATGTGATGCATCACATTGACTGATTTGCAGATACTGGACCTTCACTGCATCCCTAAATAAATCCCGCTTGGTCATGGTATGATCCTTTTAATGTATTGCTGAATTTAATTTGCTAATATTTTGTCAAGGAACTGTGTTCTTTAATTAATGGGCAGATATGTAAAATTTTTTAATTTTTTTTACCTGAATGCCTTAATTAATAAGTTGTGAAAGTTTTCCTCAAAGCATGTTAGGATCTCTGTGGCAGGCCGGAGGGAAGGTGAACAAGTTGGGATATGCCAGGAAAGGGTCAAAATCAACTGAACTGTGTAGTGTTATCACCAAAAAAATGATGCTCAATAGTATAATATGTAAGACACTAAGAGAGGTAGCAGACACTGGCTTCTACTCACTCCATAGAAATATCCAAAACAGCACAATAGTAAATTTGGGGTGCTACTGTTGAGTTCTAGAGTCAAAAAATCTATGTACACACACAGACCATTAACGATGAATAAATAAATCCAAAAACAGTCATTCCAATGACTGGTTTGTGTGATAAAACTACCAGTTGCTTAGTCCTCTGAGCAGGTATGCTGAATGAAAACTCCCAAATATCATGATTTCATTATTAAAATGAAATTTAGAGTCTTTAATAGATAATGTCTTTATCCTAAAAGTAGACCTAATGCCCCTCATTTCTGGAAAGTCGTTATGATAAATATTTCAGGCTGTTGGAACTTTTGAAGCCCTTGAATATTGCAAAAACATCAACCTGCCCTATCTGTGTCAAAGCCAAGTTTCAGCATAGAGATCATAATGGACATAGTTCATACATTTTCAATATCCTTCCTATGTTAGGGCGTTTGCAATTTTATGAGTTCCGTGTCCCCAGGGTGGAAGTCAGAACTTACTCTCCCAATCTCCTCAGCAACTAGGGCAAAGGCATGTGACTTAACCTCCGCCAATCATGTACACCATCATGAGATTTTCTTTTTTCCAGTTATGTTAGGAAAAGTTTCAAAAAGAAATAGTATAGAGTGACTTCTGCGAAAATGCAGGCAGGGGCACCGTTGTTGAATCCCTCTGAATTCTCACAGAAAAGCAGAAGCAATTAGATAGCAATACCAAATTGTCATTGACTTTTGCAGCAAAACTGGATGACAACATGTCCCTTCAAACCCCAAAATACAAGATTATCAACTGTCACATGGTTTATGTGGTCTCGGCACCTGTGCAGGAAGAAGGGATTGAAGCAAAAGGGTGTCTGCTGGACTTGAGAGTAGAATTCCCAAATGGCCAACAGGTATGTAAAGAGAGTTCAACGGTACAACCTGAGAACGGCAGCCGAAACCAGAATAGCTTTGCCCAATGCAATAGTGGGCAAGGACAAGAGGCTCTCAGTAAGGATCTGGAAAAGTCAAACTCCTGTGGATTCCTGAAACCACGAAGGCAGGGCTCCCTTTTAAGACAGGCCTCCACACTGAGGAGATGCTTCTAAAAATGGAGTCAAAATTGAGGTGGATAAAGACAAAGGAAAGAAACAATCCAGTTAAAAGTGAAGGAGAAGAACAGAGTCAGGAACATTACATGAAAACAACACATGATAAAAATTAGAAGCAGCACTGTCAACCGTGTCTCCTTCTAAAAGTTCAGGAGAATTGGTTTTCTAAATAAACCATGCAAAAATACTGAGACAAAAATCCCACATGAAGTTATTATGAGAAAAAAGATAAAGAAGCTGAAAAAAAATCTCCATAAATCATGAAAACCTACCAGAAGGATATGTGTGAAACCTGTAGTCTTCTATGGGGGGGAGGGGGGAGCTAAAATTAAAAATTTTTAAATATTTATTTATCTTTGAGAGAGAGAGCGGGAAGGGCAGAGAGAAAGGGAGATAGAGAATCCGAAGCAGACCCCAGACTCTGAGCTGTCAGCACAGAGCCTGACGCGGAGCTCAAACTCGTGAACCAGGAAATCATGACCTGAGCCGAAGTTGGACACTCAACCAGCTGAACCACCCAGGCACCCCTAAAATAAATTTTTTAAGGATACAAAACATAGAAGAATAACATAAATCAAAACTAAGAAAAAGTCAGAAATGAAATGACAGAACTCTGGAAATATAGTATATAAAAGAAAACATCATTTCAAAAATTGGAAATGAAGAGAAAGTTAGAATGAATAAATGTAATAGATAATGCCTTGAGAGAAATAGAAAATGTTTTTAAAGGAAATTTTAAAATAAAAAAAAATGAAGACAAGCAAGGAGACTATGAAAGGAATTAGCAAATATTGACCACATGCAAAGGAGATCCAACACAGGATAATTGGAGCTACTGATAAAGAAAATCAAGGCAAGAGAGCAGAAAAAATGCTAAAAGCTTTATTTTAAAAACTATCTAAGAAATAGAAAAAAGAATTGAAACTACATATTGAAAGAGCATGGAGTGGCTAAAAATACCAGCCCAGAATGACCAATGCCAAAAAATATTCTAGAAAAAAATTCCTAAAGATGAACAGGTGGTGATCTTTATGATAAGGAACTTAAATTGTCATCTTTGATGAAAAGAATTTATTCCAGAATAAAATAAAATGATGTATTAAGATTCCCAAGAAAAGAAAATGTGACCCAAGGGTTTTATATCCTGAAAAACTAACTTAAAGGTATAAACATTCAAGATGTTTAGGTATTAACATTCAAGAAATGAAGAAATGCTGTTGCCAAGTCCATAGCCCTTTCTGAAGAATCTGCTAGAGAACAAGCTTCAGACAACAAAAATGGCCAGAGACATTGACATAAGGATTGAGGAAGAACACTAGACATACTGATACTTGTAGAATTAAGATAAAGTGAGGTTTAAAGGGGAGAGAGTAGAGTATTTGATGGTTATATGCTCAGATCAGGTACACAGTATAGCACAACTATTTAAATGGGGAGAGGGGTGCCTGGGTGGCTCAGTCAGATCAGGTCATGACCTCATTGGGTTCTGCACTCACAGCATGGAGCCTGTGAGCCCCAACTCGGAGTTCTCTCCCTTTTTCTCTCTCTCCCCACCCCTCTCCTGCTCATGCTTTCTCTCTCTCTCAAAAATAAATAAGTAGAACATTTAAAAAGAAAAGAAAAAGCTTAACCATAAATTTGAATAGGAAGTATGTACCAGCTATAAACTCATATGGTACTTTGTCTTCTCTTTTATTTTGTCTTTTTTTATTTTTTTAAATGTTTTTTATTTATTTTTGATACAGACAGAGACAGAGCATGAGAGGGGGAGGGTCAGAGAGAGAAGGAGACACAGAACCGGAAGCAGGCTCCAGGCTCTGAGCTAGCTGTCAGCACAGAGCCTGACACGGGGCTCGAACCCAGGAACGTGAGATCTGAGACCTGGGCAGAAGTCAGAGGCTTAACCAACTGAGCCACCCAGGCACCCCATTTTGTCTTTTTTTTAAAGTGAGCTCTATGTCCAACATGGGCTTGAACTCACAATCCTGAGATCAAGAGTCAGGCGCTCTACCGACTGAGCCAGTCAGTTGCCTCGCTTTCATTTTGTCTAAAAAACACATATAGAGGGGCACCAGGGTGGCTCAGTCAGTTGAGCATCCAACTTCAGCTCAGGTCATGATCTCACAGCTGGTGGGTTCAAGCCCCACATGGGGCTCTGTGCTGATGGCCTGCTTCGGATTCTGTCTCTCTCCCTCTCTGCCACTCCCCTGCTCATGCTCCATCTCTCAAAAATAGATAAATGTTTAAAAAACACACAGACATATAATATTAATAAATAAATAAATAAATAATCCTAGACCCCTCCACTGAAGAGACCTGGAAACAATGGCCAATCCAGTAGTAATAAACATTATTAGTGGCCAGATCATGGTCTTGAAAGGCCATTTTTCACTAAAGAAACAAAGGCTGCTTGGAAAATGACTGATTCTGGTCTAAGGCACTAAATGTACAAAATGAGCTGGCCATGCCAGACAGCGAGGAACCATTAAAGACTACAAGGGTCCAGTCAACCCGAGAACCAAATGGAAGAGGCTTCCACTAGCAAAAGACAGAACGATTTGAGCTTCAAAAGTAATATCTGCAATGGATTGAAACATCACTTCTGTTTTAATCACATATGTTTTGATTCAGGAAGTCATGATAATACACATACTGTATAACTAATTGGTCACCTTTAGAGAATGATAGAGTAATCTTAAAAACTAATAAATAAATGGAAAAAAATAATTTATTTTGCCTTTCTATTATGACCTGAACAATGAAGTGACCCAAAAATAGGTAAAGGGAAGAGTATATCCATATTGAATTATTTCAACTAAAAAATATTAAAGAAATAGTTTATTAGAAAAATCACCATTTTGTGACTCCCAATGAACTGATGGATTTAGGCAATAATGACTGATAGCTGCTATCATCACAGAAAAAAAGACAATCAGACACTGAGTGCATCTTGAAAAGAGAATATTTCATAGGTAATGTGGGGTATGTCATAATGCACCACATGCTATAACAAACTTTTTCACTATTGGGATGCAAAATTTGACCCCTTGGTGAAGGTGGTGCACGCATGAGATTTTCATTTGGAAAAGATTGTTCTTAAAAAACTAAAATAAAAAAAAAAGGAGGAAGTCACCCAGTATTCACGGTGGCAAGGGGCAGAGTACAGAGAAAGGAAGCTTCTAGCTTTCCTGGGCAACCTACCAGCGGCTCTAGTAACAGTGTCTCATACCCGATGTTGGCAGCAGTCAGTTTTCTGCTGGAACAGTCCAACAATGTAATCAATGTAATTCAGCCATTGTTACTAACCGCAAAACTCTCTTGGAAATTTTCTGAGCTACCTAATTGCTGTTACTAGATTCCCCCACCCCCTGAATGGATTCTGTTGTTTATAATTAAGGAACCCTGACTGATACAGGATCCAAAGGGTTGACAATAGTGTGGTGTGTGTGTGTGTGTGTGTGTGTGTGTGTGTGTGTGTGTGTTTGAATTAATGAGTCTCTGTGCATTGCCATTAATTTCTCCAAATTCATTTTAAAGGCCTACAGTGGCTAACAAAAAGGAGCTATTTGCTTTGATCAGTGTTTGCCTCTGAACGCCTCCAAGATGATAAGCAGAAGCTTGGCTTCCATAGAACTCTGTATTCGACAGCTGTTGGGAGTGTATGCACAGTAATCTTTGGTTTTATATAAACCTGACAGGAGAGTGACAATGACAAGCTTTTCTCAGAGAATTCTGAAAGAATCGTTTATGCTGGAAGCAATTAAGCCTGAAAGCAGACTCCATGTTAATGTTTATTCAGCATTTACATGTCTTTTCTGTACCACACTTTCTAGTACCTCCCAAGGTTATTTTGCATATGTATTGAAGTAAACTGTTAGAGTGTTCAAAAATATTCACTGCCTCTGCCTACGGGAGAGTTAGTTTCTCTTCCTAATCACAGCAGGCCCAGCCATGCGACCTGATTCGGCCAATGGAAGGTGACAAGTAATAGATGTCACGTCCAGCTCTAAGAGTCAGTATGGGGTTTGCCAAGCTCTCTTTTTCCTCTGCCCCAGTGTTCCAGATACAAGCTTCTCAGCCAGCCTGCGTCCCAAAGACAGAGGACATGGGGTGAAGCTAGCGCCCCTCCACAATGGACAAGAGCATAAATACATGGGGACAAGGCCGCTGAGGCCGGGAGCCCTTCACCACAATGCAACCTGGCTTGTTGGTTAATTTCTTATTATTGATATCACTCGCTATTTTTCAACACTGTTTTTATAAACCAGGCCACTCGCTTTCTGGCTTTGTTAGAAGGTAGATACTCATTTCTCCACATTGTAGACGAGCAGAGAAGACCTGTAAAGCTTAGATAACCAGACGATTGACTAGAGGCAGCTCTGAGATCTAGGCCTGAGTCAATAACGGGTTAATAATGGGTTAATAATGCCAGAGGCTTCTGCTCTTAAAACCAACCCCAAATTGGACTAAGGTGAGCCCTTGCTGTCACGAGCCTTTGGAAATGTTAAACAACACGGGGCACCCGGGTGGCTCGCTCCGTTAAGCATTCGTCCGACTTTGGCTCAGGCCATGATCTCACTGTTTGTGGGTTCAAGCCCTGCATCAGGCTCCATGCTGATGGTATGGAGCCTGCTTGGGATTCTCTCTTTCCCTCTCTCTGCCCCTCCTTCACTAGTGCTTTGTCTCTCTCAAAAATAAATAAATAAACTTAAAAAAAAAACACTGCACACTTGAAACTAATATAACACTGTATGTCAACTAATTGGCTTTTTTTTGTTTTTTTTAATGTTTTTTATTTATTTTTGAGAGACAGAGAGAGACAGCGTGAGCAGGGGAGGGTCAGAGAGAGAGGGAGGCACAGACTCTGAAGCAGGCTCCAGGCTCTGAGCTAGCTGTTAGCACAGAGCCCGATGCAGGGCTCAAAACCACGAACCGTAAGATCATGACCTGAGCCGAAGCCGGAGGCTTAACCAACTGAGCCACCCAGCACCCCGTATGTCAACTAATTGGAATTTAAATTAAAGCTTTAAAAAAAAAAAAGGAAGTACTCCCAAATTGAAAACCTCCTGACAGACACAACATCTCTGTGTAGGGCTGACCAGAGGGCAACAATTAATGCCAGCTCCTGAGTGTCTGAGCAGGTGGACAAGTATTTACTGAATGCCAGTTGACTGACTGCGTGGCTTCAAGTTGTTAGGATCTCTCACAGAACATAGGAAAGCTGTAGGCTGCAGCTTCGACAACTGCATGAAGGAGCAGAGGGGACCAGATACGAGATTTAGAAGCAGCGTTGGAGTTGGCTGTGCGGCAGACCACCAGACCCAGAGTCCAGAGCCTGCATCCTAGTCCTCCCTCGCTGTGTAACCTGGGCCATCACCTCACCCTCCCTGAGCCTGTGTCCTCGTACAAACAATAGAATGCATCCTGGGTGTCCAATGAAATAATCCCTGTAAATCACTTTGAATTCTCTAACAGGTTGAAATATCCAAGCCTGGGACCTGCCTGGACAGGGATGTGAGTGAGTCCTGAAGTCTGGAAAGATGCCTCCTCCGGGGCAATAACCCCCAGACTTTTGTGGTAGGGGACTTGGAGAGCATAGGGTTTTTTGAGTGACTTTAATAACTCTTTTACAGAATATATAAAATACATTGATTTTTTTATTTTATTAAGATTTCCTGATTTAAAATACACATACACCATAAAGTACTATAAGATTCTGCAAGATTAAGGAATTGCTAAATTGAGGCATTTCGTATACAATCTATGATTCAAGACCTCTCCTAGGTAGACATGGTGAGAGGTAATGTTCTCCCTGTTATCATGGAGAGTCAGGGAACCCATTTGTAAACATGAGGGCTCTACGCACACACATGTACATTTGAAGTTAAGGCAGAGAACATGTTGAAGCCAGCCTGAAAGGCTTGGTGACAGAAATGGACTTTGTGCTCTGGGTCAGTGAATTCCTATCTTGGAAAGATCCTTAAAGGAAAGACAAATGGACTAACACCTATTGAGTGCCCTCTGCATGTCGGAAACTTTACATAAGTTATCTCTAATTTTCACAACTACTCTGCGTGGTCTGAAGTGTAAGAGGGTTGTATAACCTGTCCCATTCCCACAGCTAGCCAGTGACAAAAGCTGCTCCAAGTCTTCTCTGTCTGACCCCAAAGTTCAGTCTCTTTCCACTAGACCAGCCTATGGGCCAAATCCAACCTGCCATCTTTATTTTTGTACTACCTGGGGTCAAGAATGGTATTTTTATATATATAGTTCATTTATTTATTTTGAAAAAGAATGAGCATGAGCAGGGTAGAGGCAGAGGGAGAGAGAGAGAGAGAGAGAGAGAGAGAGAGAGAGAGAGAGAGAATCCCAAGCAGGCTCTGTGCTGTCAGAACAGAACCAGATGGGGGCTCGAACTCACAAACCATGAAATCATGACCTGAGCTGAAATCAAGCTTCAGTCACTTAACCAGCTGACCCACCCAGGCACCCCTTGGTTTTTATATTTTTATATGTTTTTAATGTTTGTTTTTGAGAGCATGCAGTCAGAGAAGAGGCAGGGAGGGGGGACAGAGGATCCAAAGCAGGCTCTGCCGTGACAGCCACAAGCCCATCGTGGGGCTCAAACTCATGAACCATGAGATCGCCACCTGAGCCAAAGTGGGATCAGCCACTCAGGAGCTCCCTAATTTTTATATTTTTAAATGGCTAAAAAATAACAATAAAAAATGTTGCAACATGTAAAAACATGTGAAATTCAAATTTCGGGGTCCATAATAAAGTGTTACTGAAAAGTAACCATACCTATTTGTTTACATGTTGTCTATGGCCACTGTTGCACTGCAATGACAGTTAACTGACTGACAAAACCATATGGCCCCAAAGTCTAAAATGTTTACTACCTAGCCCTTTACAGGGAAAGTTTGCTCATCCCTGCCCTAGGCCACAAAGGCTTGGAGGCGATTCAGCCTTCTCCTTTTACAGATGAGGAAATAGAAGTTCATGAGGATTACATAAATGAGCCCCAAATTAACAATCCTGGGAGAAACCCGGGTCTGGCAAGTGAGAAATGACAAATGGTAAGTGTGGCAGGTGAGAGGGGCTGAAGGTTGATCAGTCCACGGGGCTCACTGTGACGGGGGTGGTGAGCAGGGTGAGAGCTGAGAACCAGCCAGCTGAGGAGCGTCCTGGGGTCCTGCTGGAAACTCAGAGCTTGGTGAGAAACAACGGAGTCACTTTGGGAAGACAGGATGACAAGGAGCAGGGTGTTCGGGGAAGGCACTGTCATCCACAGCAGGGAGCCTGGATTAGAGGAAACGGAGAGCTAAGAGTGGGGCGAATCGCCAAGCCGGGTGGAGAAACGGTCTTGCGCTCAGTGAAATGATAATGAAAATGTGTCACGGCCACAAAACGTTTATAACATATTAATGAGAAAAGTAGTTTATAAAATGTGATTTTTTTAAGTTTATATTTTAGATAGAGAGTATGCAAGCTCCACAGAATCTGAAGCAGGCTCTGGGCTCCAAGCTGTGAGCACAGAAACCGACTCGGGGCTTGAACTCATAAACTGTGGGATCATGACCTGAGCCAAAGTCCGATGCTTAACCAGCGGAGACAATGAGGTACCCCTATAAAATTTTTAAAGAAATTACACATTATGTGATTTTTAAAGAAATTACATATTATGTGATTTTTAAAGAAATTACATATTATGGTTGTATATAAATTTGATATATGTATAAATACATGTTCATATATGCAAAAAAGGTAAAGAGAGATTCATGTCAAACTTCTAAGAGTAAGTACTTCTACTGTGTGTGAGGGGAAGCTTTCACACCCTACAAAACTATACACAATTCTCTTGTTTGAAGTTTTTTCTTTAGAATGGGATATTTGCAAAACCTTAACAACAAAGTGGAAGCCCCATCATCTACAAAATAAACGGAGCCTAAGAGAGTGTTAAATGCGTTGCCATGGAAATAACTGGGAATAATCCCCCAGAGCTATTGGGTTGGTAAAATTCAAGTATGGCCTGTAAACTAGTCGATCTTAGGGAGCCAACATGAGTTTCCTGGATTTGATAATGACCCAGATTATGTGCCATGTCACCACCGAGGCAAGCTGGGTGATAGATATACCAGACCTCTACTTTTGCAATTCCTTCTTTGTTTATAGTCAAATTTTAAAGTTGAAAAACTGGGGAACCTGGGTGGCTCAGTCAGTTAAGCCTCCAAGTTTGGCTCAGGTCATGATCTCATGATCTCACAATTCGTGGGTTCGAGCCCCATGTTGGGCTCTGTGCTAACAGTTCAGAGCCTGGAGCCTACTTTGGATGCTGTGTCTCCCTCTCTCTCTGTCCCTTCCTCACTCACATTCTCTGTCTCTCAAAAATAAATACAAGATGTTTTAAAAGTTTAAAAAAGAAAAACTGGGCTGCCTCAGTTGGTTGAGCACCGACTCTGGCTCAGGTCATGATCTTGCGGTTCACAATGCTGACAGCTCAGAGCCTGGAGCCTTCTTCAGATTCTCTGTCTCCCTCTCTCTGTGTCACACCCCCACTAGAACCAACTCTCTCTCTCTCTCTCTCAAAAATAAATGAGAAAAACATTTTAAAAAATGAAATATGTATCACTTCTCACCCTTCTGGCCAAGATCAAGTGTAAAAAATTTTAAAAATGAAAAATAAAAATAAAAGTTTTCTCATTGAAAAACCGGGGCACCTGGATGGCTCAGTTGGTTGAGCATCCGACTTCGGTTCAGGTCATGATCTCATGGTTTGTTGCGTGAGCTCGAGCCCCACATTGGGATCTCAGCTGCCAGCCCAAAGCCTACATTGGATCCTCCGTCCCATTCTACCCTTCCCCCACTCACTCGCGTGCGCACTCACTCTCTCTCTCTCAAAACATAAATAATATTTTTAAGCTGAAAAGCCTACTACATTGAACAATGTGAATTCGTCAATACTGGGCTGATTTTGACCCAGAAAAACCCCATAGATCTTAACTGTATATTAATCTAAAGGATTAACCTAATCAGATGTACGTGAGCCCGTCCGAAGAACCCTGGCAGCGGATGCTGGGTGGTCTGTGCGGGGACGAGGATGCGGGGATGAGGATGCGGGGATCTGGGGGGCAGGAGTGATCAGGAGGCTTTCTCGGGGGCTCAGCTGCCTGTTCTGGCCCCACTGTCACTAAGCAGCATTGACAACACCATGCAGGCTTACATACCTACCTTTCCTCTAAGGGTTTCATTCTCAGAAGCAACCAAAACAGTTCTGGTGGAGTAGATAAAATTAAGTTTCAGGCTCTACAAAGCAAGAGGAACCCTTCCGTGCCTGATGTCACGTGGCGGCGCACCCCTGTGAGGACTTGGCTGCGGGGGAGGGGGCAGCTCGCCTCTCGCTGTGACACAGCTTCTGAGTGATCAGCTTGGACCAAAGACATAAGCAGGAGAGCAGACTTCAAAGGGACCCACAAGGAGAGGTGGGACTTCTCAGCATCCCTCCACAGAACAAAGGACTCCAGTGCTCAGGTAGCCCTTCTGATATGCAAGTGGGGGCAATATTTAGGCCAAAGAAAAAGAGCATGTTCTCTGCTAGGTAGAATTTGACACAAATCTCACAAATAATATAAACCCTGAGACTGGATTAAGGGATAGATGACCGTAGGTTTGCATTCTAGACAGAATGCCAATGAAGTCCCTGAGAAAAACTGTCATATAAATTGCTTTAGAGTGTGTTTTTTTGAGGGGCACCTGGCATTTGACTTCGGCTCACGTCATGATCTCACAGTGCATGAGTTCAAGCCCCACATCGAGCTCTCTACTTTCAGCCTGGAGCCGCTTCAGATCCTCGGTCCCCTTCTCTCTGCCTCTCTGCTGCTCTGTCTCTCTCTCTCTCTCAAAAATAAATAAACATTTTTAAAAGTGTTTTTCTGAGGTGCCTGGTGGCTCAGTCAGTTAAGCATCCGACTCTTGATTTCACCTCAGGTCATGATCTCACAGTTTGGGAGACTGAGCCTTGCATCAGGCTCTTCACTGACAGCATGGAGCCTGCTTGGAATTTTTCTTCTCTCTCTTTGCCTCTCCCCTCTCTTCCTCTCAAAAACTAAATAAATAAAGATTTTTTAAAGACCAACTAAAAGTCTTACAATTAAATGGGGTGCTTACTTTTCCCCTTCTCCCTGTTACCACGCTCTTTTCATACTAAAACAAATACTTTAGAGAAGGTTAAGTATTTGTATGAGAGCAGAAGTGGCAAAGGCCAACGGTAGAGGCCCGTGAGGGGCACACCTGAGAAGAGCATTCCGGGGGTGACATGTATCAGTCAGCAACAGCCGCTGTAACAAAGTGCCACAGACTGGGGGCCTTCAACAACAGAAATTTATTTCCGCACAGCTCTGGAGGCCAGAGGTCCAAACCTGAGGCGTCAGCAGGGTTATTTCCTTCTGAGGACTGGGAGGGAGAATCTGTCACTGGCCTCTCTCCAAGCTTCTGGTATTTTGCCAGCAATTTTCTGTGTGTGGAAATATCGCCCTGACCTCTGCCTTCATCGTCACATGACGTCCTCCCTGTCTGTGTGTCCGTGTGTCCATGTGCCTGTGCCTGTGTCTGTGTTTGTTTTCTCTTCTCTAAGGACACAAGTAATGCTGAATTAAGGGCCCCTCTCCTCCAGCTAAACCACATCTGGACTAATCACATCTGCTATGAGCTTATTTCCAAACAAGGTCACATCCTGAGGTACTGGGGGTTAAGATTTCAGCTTACGAATTTCAGGGGACATGATGCGGCCTATGTGAATATTCACACTAAAACCTCCCAAACTCCCCTAGTTATGCCTCTTTTACCAAATATGAAATGCATCAAAAGTAGAAAATCTAGGGGCATCTGGGTGGCTCAGTCAGTCAAGCATCTGACTTCAGCTCAAGTCATGATCTCTTGATCCAGGAGTTTGAACCCTTTGTCAGGCTCTGTGCTGACCGCTCAGAGCCTGCAGCCTGCTTTAGATTCTGTGTCTCCCTGTCTCTGCATCTCTTCTGCTTGCACTCTGTCTCTCTCTCTCTTATAAAATAAACAAACATTTTAAAAAATATTATTTTTAAAAGGAGAAAATCTAAAGCAGCAGAGAAGTCAAGAAAATTTGAAAGGATCACCGAAACGCAGTGATTTTAAGTAATAGAAAGTGTCCTGGTCTGGACAGCAGAACACACGGTCCTGACTCCAGTCAGCGGAAGAAATTTGAACAGGCCCCTTGGTTGCTGAGCTGGGGTATCCTGCTCTGTGCAACGGAGGGGGCTGCATACAGAGCAGCTGGACAGATGCCCCCCTCCCTAACCCCCCCCCCCCACAACCACCAAACTGGCTATGGCAGAACCAGGACGGGAGCCTGGGTCTCTTTTTGCCTGGAGTTTTCTCCATGCTCTCTCTCTCTCGCTCTCTCTCTCTGAGATTCCAGTCTGTCTTTTTAACTCTAACTACATGCTTTAGATGTAACCTTCCCTCAAAACCCCTGACCCACCTAAAGATCAGTAAGTCACCCCATAATCTTTCTAGAAGGGCTGGTAACCGGGAAGCCTATAATTTCCTGGACTCACATCACCCATCCCCACAGAGCACAGCACTGTTGCTCATGTCAGCAGCTGGTTTCCCACGGCCACAGTCCACACAAGGCTGTCTGGACATCTCCCGCTGAAGCTGGGGTCAGGCAGGATTACAGGCTGGCAGCACACCGAAGCTGGGTTACTCCACGCCTGTGCCTGGCAAGGATCCCCACAGGGGTTCCACACGTCAGAAAATGGAAAAGCACCAAAACCTTAACCATTTACCTTTCCTCCAACAGTCTTCCATTTTCCACTCAACCAAGAGCAAGAAGAAGTCCTTTTTCTTCCTCCTCGTGAGAAGAGTCTGAAAATGGCTACCACAGGTCGACAGTCGGCTTTAACCACAGTGAGGGGTACATGTCAGATCTTAAGGTCACTTTTTTATACGGTAGTGTGAGCAGCTGAGGATAGTAATAAAGTCTTGTTTACAGGGTCGGACACCACAATATGTACATATCACTAAAGTGTGTTTGCCAAATAGGTAATTAACAGCTCTAAATAGACTGTCTTGGGATGACTAATAAATAATAAGCATCTTGCCTTCAAAATTAACAACAGAGAAGAATATTATGTGGGGCGCTGCAGGAAGGGGTGGCTTTCACTGGGAGGGGTGGGGTCGCAGCAGGAGGCGTCCCAGACTCTATCCTGGCCCTCACAATACTTCCCATAAGGAGGGGGGGCAGGGCCACATAAAGTAATGACAAGCCCGACTGCCTCAGGGTAAACACTGCCTGAAGAGGCTACGTCAAAGAACCTCACAATGGAGACCCAGAAGGAATCTCTGTGTCCCTTGGACTCCAGACTTCCTGGTCCTCAATATGCAGTAACTTGACCAAGTTCACACAAGGTAAAGCAGGAAATACCCAAAGAATCTTCCCACCCAAGGGCCTTCCAATGCTGGGGTTGGGGAGAGGGGTTGGGATAGATACACTGGCCTTGAATGCCGAAGTCCAGCATTTCAGGCCCCCTCTCTTCTTCTGTGTGACCTAGAACAAATCACTAAAATCTCATGGGACAGCGTGTTCCTCTGAATTAGAGGTGGCAGCACCTACTTCACGGTGCTTCTGTCTGCTATAGGGATTAAATGACACAGTGTATGTACCAGAACTGTGTGCATGAAAAATGACACTAGACGAAAGGCATCAAGCAATAGTAGGAGTAAGAAATGCTGGATTTGGGGATGGCTGGATGGCTCAGTTGGTTAAGCGTCCAAATTCGGCTCAGGTCATGGCCTCACAGTTGGTGAGTTTGAGCCTGAGTCAGGCTCTCTGCTGTCAGCACAAAGCCCACGTCAGATCCTCTGTCTCCCTCTTTCTCTGGCCCTTCCCCACTCACACGCACTCGCTCTCGGTCTCACTCTCAAAATAAATAAATACAGCTTAAAAAAAAAGAAACACTTTATTTATTGAAGTACACTATCATGATGATAATAAATCTGAGGGAGCCAGTTGCTTTCAAAGTTAACAAACGCTGACATCTTTGCAGCCCTACACGAGTACCTCTGGACTAACAATAACACTGGATATTTACTCGGACTTTCTCTGGTTTCCAAATCCCTTTTAATGCAGCCATTTGAATTCATTCTCACTGAGGAAAATGACAGGGAAACCAAAGCTCAGAGAAGCCAGCAAGTTCCCCAAGGTCACCGAGTCGGTGAACGGCAGCCTAGACTTCCAGAGTTCCATGAGGTCCTGCAGCAACAAAATCACATTGCCCCTGGAAAGAGACTGGCTGGTCTGGGCAGACTAGTGTTGTCAAAAAGTCAACAGGACCAGAAGTAATGTTGGCCTTGATTGTAACATCACCCGGAGAGTTCTGGAGGGTGGGGCCCAGTGCCCAGCCTTTTCCCCATGCCGCACGGGACCTCACAGCTCTCATTCAAGTGGAAGACATCCCATCTCAGCTACAGAGTCAGGACAGCAGGAAGGGAGGGTAGATCCAGCCCACATGGAGTCCCAGATCTCACATCCTCCCTCTGGCTGTCATCACCTCATGTAAATCAGCACAAACCCTGGAATCCTTGCTAGTCCCTGATCCTAGATCCCAGCCAGACCTGCACGTAGAAGCAATAATTTTATTCCTGGACGAGAGAAATGTGTGTGGTACCAAATCTCTAGGTTACGGAGAAAAGAAATTAAATCAGGTATCTGATATTTGTTTGTTTGTTTGTTTGTTTGTGGTACCAGTAGCAGGCACATGTGAAATGACTTAGCTGAATGTGTAAATTTGTTCTTTATCAGCTGTAAAAAGACCCACAAAAACACAAAGGAAGGCTTTCTGCTCCTCGGTTTCCTCGTGCTAGAATTATAGTTACTTCTGGAAAGCTTTTTGGCATTATCCTTCAAATGCTTTAAAAATGTTTAAACCCAATGACTCCCTTTCTAAGAAACATTATCAGAAATTCAAAGAGACCTGCATAAAGACATCATCCCTTACAATTGGGAAGAGTTAAGCATAAACGTCAGTGCTCACCACTATGAGAAAATGTGCCAAAATGTTAACAATGATTGTCTGCTGGCAATGGGATATGACAATATTTTATTTTATTTTATTTTATTTTTGTTTATTTATTTTTGAGGGAAAAAGAGACAGAGTGTGAGCAGGGGAAGGGCGGAAAGAGAGGGAGACACAGAATCCGAAGCAGGCTCCAGGCTCTGAGCTGTCAGCACAGAGCCCGACTCAGGACTTGAACTCACAGAGCATGATATCATGAACTGAGCTGAAGTTGGATGCTCAGCCGACTGAGCCACCCAGGTGCCCCGACTAAAATTTTATTTATTTGTTTATCTTCTTTCCTTTATATGTGTCTGTGTTTTCCAAAGTTATCCATAATGAGAAACAACTCAAATATCCACTGACAGATGAGTGGATAAACAAAATGTGGGTCATATGTGCAAACGGACTATGATTCAGCCTTAAAAAGGAAGGACATTCTAATGTGTGCTTCAACGTGGATGAACCTGAAGGACATTTAAGTATATTTTACCACAATTAAAATTAAAAAAAATTTTTTTTAATGTTTATTTATTTTTGAGAGACAGAGAGAGACAGAGCATGAGTGGGGGAAGGGTAGAGAGTGAAGTAGGCTCCAGGCTCTGAGGTGTCAGCACAGAGCCCTACATGGGGCTCAAACTCATGAACCGTGAGATCATGACCTGAGCCAAAGTCAGATGTTCAACCGACTGAGCCACCCCAACATCCCCAAAATTAAAATTATTAAAGAAAAAAAAACCCATAATAAATATGTGTTTTACTTTGATACTTGGGTGTGGGAGGATTAAGGGAAATTAAATTAAATTTAAATGCTGGTTTTGATTAGATGGTGTCCCTTTCAGCTTTAGCGTTCCATGACTTAATACCGTGTTCAACATTTGGCCTCAGTGTAAATTGATCAACGCTCCAAGGCTGGTGAAGAAGAGATCTCCAGACTCAACACTCAGATGCATGGAGAGCTCTTACTGAGGTAGAAATAATTAAGCCAAAGTATTTCCCTTAATAAGTTGCTTTATGTTTCATACAAAGTATTAACCAGAGAGAAAAATGAAGCCAGAAGAGAAGGAGGAGGAGAGACAGAAGGACAGGAGGAGGGGAAGGAGTTGACAAGAAATTCCAAATCTAAACTCAGTGCTTTGCAGTTACAAGACATACTTGCCTTTAAAAAAAATTTTTTTCAGGGCTGCTAGGTGGCTCAGTTGGTTAAGTGTCTGATTTCAGCTCAGGTCACGATCTCATACTTTGTGGATTCAAGCCCCGTGTTTGAGCAGGTTCTGGAGCCTGCTTCAGATTATCTTTCTCTCGCTCTCTCATTCTCTGTCCCTCCCCTGCTTGGACACTGTCTCTCTCTCTCTGACTCAAAAATAAATAAAAATACATTTAAATTAGAAAAAATTTTTTATAATCACAAGAAATAGAAATATTGAGGATACTGTCACATTACCTGTGAATATCCTGTATTTTGTCATATTTGTTACATTTGATAAGTGATAATACTTGGCAAAATGTGCTACACCTTCCTGCTTAATGATCTGCAGAACAAAGACGTGCTATATACTCGTGTCTTTCTTAAATCAACCATGGCTAGGGAGGCTGTTGGTTACAAACTAACTGAAGAGTTGTGGTATCATGATTCAATTACTAACAGTAGTTGTCTACAAATCAAACTACAAATCAACAGGGTAAAACATAATAACTACAAACTAGGTACGACGTGTTTGTGTTCAAGTATTGATCAGTTACCAAGCATTGAGTATTCTAAATCCATTGCAAATTTTTATCAGGGTACAATACACATAAAATTTATCATTTTAATCATTTTTAAGGGTGCAGCTTCGTGACATTAAGTACATTCCTATTATTGCACAACCATCGCCACCATCAACCGCCAGCATTTTTCATCTTCCCAAAGTGAAACCCTGTACCCATCAGATAACTCCCCGGGGCTCCCACCCCAGCCCCTGGCAAACACCATTCTACTTTCTGTTTCTCGGAATTTGACTCCTCTGGGGACCTCATTTAAATGGAACCAGTGTTTGTCCTTTCCTCAGCATAATGTCCTCAAAAGCCATCCATGTTGTAGCAGGTGTTAGAATTTCCTTCCTTTCTAAGGCTGAATCCTATTCCGTTGTGGGGATGGACCACATTTCATTTATGCTTTTATCTGTGGATACTTCTTGGACAAGTGGATACTTCTTGGCTACTATGAACTGTGAACATAGGTATACAAATAATTCAACGCAAGTTTTAAGAATTGGTGAGCCATATGTGTCCAGGAACATTAAGTAGGTGACCTCTATCTCGCTGGTGCCAAGAAATAACTCATTTCATAGAATCAGAAAAATGGTAGAGCAGGAAATATTATAAAATAATCATTGATGTTTATTTTCATGAGGAGGAAATGGACACAAAGTGACTTAACTAGATGGTTTCTAAAAACTCTTCAATTCTTCGGTTCAGGGAGGAGTGGTACCCCTCTCTCTCCCAGGCAAAATATCTACCCAACTTGTCATGCCACATACCTCAAATTCCCAACACCAGAAATTTATTTACTCAGATGAAGGCACTGGTACTTTTACCAGGAATCTCCCAGTAAAATTAAAATAGCTCTGAGGGAAAGTCATTATTGACCTACAACCCTTATCTTGAAAGACTGGTTTTCCACAGGACAGTGAGCTCTGAGTGGGACTCTTAGGAAACAGAGCCTGTACAGGAGATGACAGTGGGGAGGGCAGGGGGCAGTGTCATGAGGAATTTTAAGCAAAGATAATTCTACAAGGAGAAAATCAGCTCTTGAGGAGCTCCAGGCATCCAGGGGTAGTCAATATCAGTGTTGAGAATCTAAAGATCCAGAAAATTGAAGTTAGAAACATTGTAAGGACCAACTCAGGCAACTATGATTTATTCTCTAGTTAGCTTGTCACTGTGTATTGTGCTTCATGCCAAAGTATAGGTCTTCTATAAATGACTTGAGGACATGACTAAGTTCTGGGTGTTAATGAAATATTTTGCTAGGTTTTCTCAACCATATAAGGAAAGAGTCTTTTTCCCCCCCTTTTAGCAAGAATGGAAAATGCCCACATGTACCATCAACTGAGGAAGTCATTTTGCATCAACAGGGTTCAATCTCTCTAGCTGTCTGATGGGTTTCCTAATGGAGTTGAGGTAGCTCTGTCAGTCAGGGTAGCGTTTGAAGACCAGAAGAACGCCATTATAACACAGCTCATTAGCTCAAGCATCTGAACATTCCACAGGTTCAAAAGTGTTTTCTATAAACACAGTAACCATATTGGCCCCATAAATGCAAGACTGATTCTTAAGGAGAGTGTTATTTCTACCTCCACTTCCAACATTGTGATGTGGTTCCACTATGTCTGGGGAAGAACAATGAGATTTATTGGCCCAAGGAAAGCATACACTTACAAAGGTATTTGACAACAAATACAGATGAGGTATACAGCTTTTTGTAATGCTAAAAATCAGGTCAATGACACCAGTAAGCCTTTCACTTATTAAGATAACAACAACAACTAATTGAGCAATGAGACATGAAATTTACTGTTATATCCGCAGAGAAGTCAAGAGGATATGGAAGTAGTAATTAAAACTGAGCCAGGTATTAGTAATTATGAAGGTTTATACACATGAATGATACAGTTTGGGAAACTGGGAAGTCGTCATGCTCTGGTGAAAATCCAGAAGACAGTATTTCCAGGGTCCCGCTGTTGTGATGTGTATCCAAGTATCTGATAAGTAAAGTCCACGTGAACAAAATAAGTTCACACCAAATTAACCTAAACAATAAAAATAAAACAATAACATTAATCCAATTCCCATTGTGGTGATGTTTGGTTTGCTTCGCTGACATGTTAATGGAGTCGACATCTGTTTCATCCCCTCACATTCCCCAGGAGGCCAAGCTCACGTGATGTATTAAAATCCTTCCCAGAGGTCTTCCTTTCCTCAGCCCCACACAGCCTAAGGAAGCACACCAGACGGTTTTCAGCTAACCCCTCGCTGACAGAGCCCAGACTACAGTCCTCGGTGTAGACCCCATGATGGTGTTGATAGTCACCAAGAACCAGCTTAGGGCTGCCCAAGATGCTAATAAAGGTTGCCCCATTCAGCACTGGTGGGGTGGGTTGTATTTTTCCACTTTAAAAAAATGATGTATACAAAACACATTCTATCAGTACACTGTTGTTATAAAACACTATAGATAAAAGCATAGAGGGGCACCTGGGTGGCTTAGTTGGTTAAGCGTCCAACTTCAGCTCGGGTCATGATCTCACAGTCTGTGGGTTCAAGCCCTGCGTAGGGCACTGTGCTGACCCCTCAGAGTCTGAAGCCTGCTTTGGATTCTGGGTCTCCCTCTCTTTCTGCCCCTCCCCTGTTCATGCTCTGTCTCTTTCTCTCTCAAAAATAAATAAACGTTAACAAAAATGTTTTAAAAAGCATAGAATAAGTCCTTTTACTAGTTTGGTATATATTCTAGTACCTTTTCTAAATGTCTTATTCACTGCTCTCCATCCAGCATGCTTTGTGTAACAAATAGGGCTCAGATCCTAGGTCTCCGGTAGTCTCCCTACAGGGATTTTAGCAGAAATGTGAGAGGGGGGTTGGCCCCTGCAGTGCCCCATTCCGCACCTGTTCTTTCAATCTGGCTCCTCTCACTTGGGGAAGTGCCATCAAAGCAAAGGAACTGCCTATCTCTACAAAATACTGGGCCAGGAGAAATGGGCTCCAATCAGACCAGAAACCATACTGGAGACCAGAACTTGAAATAAAGATTGTGAGCGGGAGCAAGCACCACAGCTAGGGAGACACGTAGACAAAGCTGGAGGAAGCTGCCAAGGGCTCAGAACCAAACGGATGATGGAGTCCAAACATGTGATCAGGGGTAGGGTGCGTGGCCTGCTCTGCCAGAGTTAGAGTCCAGGATGGGCAGACCTGGAGGCTGGGGAAGGGGGCCGTCAGGTGACAGAGCCGGGAAATGAGGAAAGAAGACAGCTGTGAGACACAGTCTCCTGGAGCTGCCCCCGTGGGCTCCGGGGCAGTGAGGGCGGCAGAGTCCCAGCTGGCACACAGCATGGAGAAGGTGATACGATTGCAGAGTTGGGGACGTGGGGCCAAGGGTGGGTTTGGAGGGATGCACAAGATGAGCACACTGGATGGGGAAGATCGCGGTCAATTTTTCCTTCTCATTCCTGCTCCCTCCCTGATTTTATTTACTATAGTGAGTCCATGAAGGAAAGGGGTGTCTAAGTGAGAACACTGATCACTTGTACCTCCTTCAATAGCCTTCGCCCTTCAACCTTTCCTTTGGGTTAACTTCTTTCATCTCTGACCAAGCTCTGCGCTCTCTTACAGAAACCCACTGTCTTCATCACGCCCACAGCACTTCTTAGTGAACCCATGGGGGATTTCAGGTTCAGGGAAATGGCCAGCTCCATCCTCCCTACCTCACTTACGGACTCTGCTCAGTTGTGGTCACAGCAGCAGAAGCGCTGAAGCCAACCCAAGCACTCCACTGGCAACCCACTCGGGGAAGGCAAGTTGAAGGTGCTGGGAGAAGTAGCTAGCAAAATGCTCCAAGTGGTGGAACCTATCCAAGATGTCCTGGTAACGACTGAGCCACAGGAAGGAAGAGGAAAGGTGGGGGAAAGCCATATACAAGAGAGAAATAGGAAATCCCAGGCCACCTTCGCAGAAAGTCTTACAAAAATGGTGCAGCTTGAATCTCAGGAAGAAAAGAAATGGAGCCCTTAGCAGTATTAGAAGCTGCATGGAAAGTTCTGGAAACATGGGTCTCCTTTTTGGCACGGGAGCAAATATGAAATGTAGATTAAATTATGATCTTGTGTGGCATGATGCAGGCTCTGCTCTGGAAGAGTCTTCCACCGGTACCCCTAGAGGTCAACCAGGTGACCCATCTGACAAGCCTGGCTAATTCACTGGCAAAAGGCAGGAAGGACATCCACCTCAGCCAAGACCTAGAACGGTAGCAGTCAGAAGCAAAGATGAAGTTGAAGACACCTGTCCAGGAAAAAGCAGGCTCTGCCAAGGGTGAGAATGAAGTCCTCTGGGAAGCTCTGTCTCACCCAATCTGGCCAAAAACCACTAATAGGAGTTTCTCAAAACAAGGAAGTAAACACAAGGAGGGGAGGAATCGATGTTGGAAATGCTTTGCAAGGTAAAAATAATAATCTTAATAAAGGTACTTCTGCTGCCTACACTTTCAGAAATGCACTGAGGGGTCAACCAAGGACGAGCCTTCAGGGGACCTGCAGCCAGCCACCTCAAGTTCAGGGACACCCTGTCCCTTTCGGGCACTTCCGCCAAGTGCCATGGCGGACGGCCTTCTCAGCTTGAGGGTGTTTGTCTCCGGGTAGTTGTTTGTGTGTACAAAATACTAGATAAATAATAAGCCTATCTTATTTCATTGTTGTTGTCTCTCAAGTCCCCAGTGCGCCACAGACTGTGTTTTCCCCTGGCTTTTGTCACAGCGAGATCCACAGCCTGAGATCCCAGCTTCCCGAGGCAAAGCCCGTGGCGCTAATTTGGAACAAGGAAGTGTAACTTGGAATCCAGTGGAGGAGGGGTGAGGACAAGGGAGAGAGAAGTTCAGAACGAGCATGTGAGGGAGGACAAGGCAATGGGGAGAGCAAAAGGACATTCACTTAATCGGATTTACTCTTCCTAATTACCTATTTCCATAGGCTCTGCTTAGTCATTCCCCTTAGCGATAAAAACCAACTATCTCCCACTCCACGTTATTTAATGAATTTTATCATCGCAATCTTAGCACACTTCTAAAAGCACAATGGTAAGGTTAATGACTAAGGGTGCTTTTATCAATTGTTTAATTTTTTAAAGTTTATTTTTATTTATTTTGAGAGACAGAGAGAGCGTGCAAGAGAACAAGCGCGGAAGGGGCAGAGAGAGAGAGGAAGAATCCAAACAGGCTCCACACTGTCAGGGATGGACACGGGACTCGAAATCAAAAACCCTGAGCTCATGACCTGAGCCAAAATCAAGAGTCTTAACCTACTTAACCAACTGAGCCACCCAGGTGACCCAGGTTGCTTTTTTGTTCTTTTTTTTTTTTGGTTAAGAAAAGCAATCTAGAAAGCTAAATTTTAGTGGTATTTATTCTTAAACAATGTTTAGCACTTAAATCAAAGTTTTTCATCTTTTATTTTTATTTATTTGGGGGGGGGAGAGCACAAGTGGGGGCGGGGGAGAGAGCAGGGGACAGAGGATCTGAAGTGGGCTCTGCTCTGACAGGTTGACAGCGGGCCCGAACTCAAGAACCATGAGATCATGACCTGAGCCGAAGTCAGACACTCAACCAACTGAGCCTCCCAGGTGCCCCTAACTCGAAGGTTTTTAAAGTTTTCAGGATTACTATGGCAAAATCAGGTCGAGTGAAAACTGCTTTTGTTTCCAATGGGTTTGCAGACAGCGATTATCAAGCAATGATTATCGTCCCATTTCGTACCACAGTTTCACCAAAAAGTAGATGGATAAAAATCAACTTGGCCAGGCGCACCTGGGTGGCTGAGTCAGTTGGTCGTAGGACTTCCGCTCAGGTGCTGATAGCTCAGAGCCTGGAGCCTGCTTTGGATTCTAGATCTCCCTCTCTCTCTGCCCCTCCCCCACTCATGCGCTGTTTCTGTTTCAGTAATAAATAAACATAAAAACATTAAAAAATAAAAAATCGAGGCTGATGTCTGGATGTTAGCTTCCTCCCTAGAGGACAAACCTCCAGGGCAATCCGTATCTCTTGGCCCACCCCACCAGGGACACGCCAACTACCTGGTTCTCCTGGGAAGATTCACTGGCATTTGTCTGGAATAGATATACTTGGAGGCGACATCCCCCAGGGGCACAGGCGGGGCCTTCACTTTGGAAGTATGGCCGCCTCCTACTCAGCGGGAACTGCACGTTTTCCCCAGACTCACCGGGATAAGGGACCCCTCTCAGAGTCCCCTCACTTCCCCCTTCCTCCTTCACTCAACATCCAACAAACCCCAGTTCCAGCCCTGTTCCAGGCAGGGGGCTTTTCCACACACTCAGAATGGCAAGATGAGAGGTGAGGTGGTCAGGCAGGAAGGCAGTTACAACCCAGTGTAGAAGACACCAGACCCAAGAGACACTAAGACTCCATGTGAGCATGTCAGAGCACAGCCCAAACCAGGCTGGGTAGAGCAGGAGTCAGAAAGCCTAGAAGAGGTGACCTTAGTGTTTCCATCCATTCAACTGATGATATTGAGCACTTATCATGTGCTCCCGCTGCTCTGAGCACTGGCTTAGAGCAGTGGACCAAGACACACAGTCCTCTCCCTAGAAACTCACATTCCAGGAGGGAGGAACAGCTAATGGGCAGAGGACTGTGACAGAGTGACCACGTGGCCAGGGAGACCTGAGGAACCGATGTTTAAACTGAGACCATGATAAGGTGGAGGGGAGGGTTTTCCAAGCAGAGGAAATGGCCTGGTCTGCTACTGGAGTAGGGGAACAAGATCAGTGTGGCTAGAATTGAGTGGGCAAGAGACAGCTTGAAGGAACTGAGGTGGGAGAGATAAGCAAGGACCAGACAACACACGGCTTTCTAGATTATGCTTCTGAGGTTGCATTTTATTGTGTGTGTCATGGGAAATCATTAAAAGGTTTTAAGCAGAAAGTGATATAAACATCCAGTCTTCTTGGCCAGGCGAGAAAGGAGAGAAGGCTTAAAAGAAGCAGCATGTGCAAAGGCCCTGGGAGAGGCGGCCTCCTGTGTGGCCGGGTGCAGAGCCCCAGGCAGCATGGAGGCCGGAGACGCAGGTCAGCCCCAGGCCGCCACGGCTCTCACAGGCCCCTGGAAGCCACCCGGCAGGACTGGCGTCCTCCGGACTCACTATCATCATTCACTGGCTTTTGGATTGGTGGGTGGTGTTCAAGTTTTCGATTCCCCAGACAGCAAGGACTCAGCCTGTGCAATAAATTCTATCTTCAAAGACCCAAAAATGGGGGCACCGGGTGGCTCAGTCAGTTCATGATCTCATGATTCCTTAGTTCGAGCCCCGCATCCAGGCTCTCTATCAGCACAGAGCCTGCTTCAGATCCTCTGACCCTCTCTCTCTGCCCCTCCCCTGCTCAAACAATCTCTCTCTCTCAAAAATAAACAATTTAAAAAATTTTTTTAGACTTAAAATGCACACTGTCTTTCCAACTTACTAAACTCTATCAGTAATCGGCACTTTCTTACACATGAAATAAGAGTTTTCTCATTCCCCAGATTTCACACATAGAAGAGCAACAGTGCATTGTGTGATCAATGCCAACATTATTGTTGCTATTTACTTCCTACGGTCGCATTTCACACAGATCCCTCATTTTCTTCTTTAAACTCTAGACTACCTTGAATTTCCTACTTCTTCCTCAGCTGCTTCTCTTCAGATTGTTGTCCTGTTTCTTCTTTCTCGTATCCCTGCAGATTCCCAAAGCACTGGCCGTCCCCTCCCTGGCAGCCCCTATCATGTCTCTGTGAAGAGGTCCCAAACCCTCCTCAGTCGTTCTGTCCCTCGGCCTCGTGTCCAGTCTGCTGCTCCATTTGATGTCACATAGGCATCTGAGATTCAAGGGGGTCAAACTGTTCACCACCATCTTCCCCAAACCCTCTCCTTCTTCGGAAGTTCCTCTAGGTGGCACACCCCTGTTGACCCTCACCAGTGTCCTCAGTCATTCTTGGCTCTTCCCTCTCCCTAGCTCTCCATACCCTATTGACCAAGTGAGCCCCTTCTGTGTTATCGCCTCAGTGTCTTTGGAATATATGCCCATGCCCTTCTTTCCTCATGCATCACCGCCTTCCTCATTGCAGCGACCATTCACGTATGGCAGTTCAAGTTTCCTCCCTTCCAGTCTCCAATAGTTCTTTAGTATCTATGTGCTCCCTCCAGTCCCAGATGCCATCTCTAAACTGGCTTTATGCTGCTCAGAGCAAAAAGAGGCCACTAGATTTGAATTTCCATCAACTTCCTATCCCCAGATATGATGCGCACAGATGAAAAGGTGGAATACAAGAAATGGCAGCAAGCAAAATGATAGTTTTTTACTGTTGTAAACCTTATAGTACAATCTGAGTACATACTGCACAACACGGTACAATAGCTGCCTGAAGCTATTGAGTACTTGGCTTATTACTATTCTCTTTTTTAATGTTTATTGATTGATTGATTGATTGAGAGAGAGGGAGAGCACGAGTTGGGGAGAGACACACACACAGAGATAGAGAGAGAGAGAGAGAGAGAGAGAGAGGGAATCCCAAACAGACTCCATGCTGTCAGAGCAGAGCCCAATGTGGGGCTCAAACTCAAGAACCACAGGATCATGACCTGAGCCAAAATCAAGAGATAGATGTTTAACTGACTGAGCCACCCGGTAGCCCCGGCTTATTTCTATTCTAAATTGACATGTGCTATGAATATAAAATATACCCTTAAAAGTCTTTTACAAGGAAACAAAGAATGGGGTGCCTGGGTGGCTCAGTTGGTTAAGTGTCCAACTTCAGCTCAGGTCATGATCTCATGGTTTGTGAGCTGACAGCTCAGAGCCTGGAGCCTGCTTTGGATTCTGTGTCTCCCTCTCTCTCTGCCCCTCCCCAATTTTCTGTCTCTCTCTCTCTCTCAAAAATAAATAACATTTTAAAAAATAAAAAAAGAATGTAAATAATTTTTGTATAGAATACACATAAGAAATGATACTATTCTGGATGTTTTGGGTTAAATAATGTATATTGTTAAATAAAACCTACTATTAAAATAAATTTCATCTGTTTCTTCTTGCTGTTTTTAATGTGGCTAAGAGAAAATTTTAAATTACATATGCATTTATTGTAGTATAGAGGTGGAATTTAAGGAAAGGTATTAAGCAGGCTGTGTTGTAGCTTATGAACAAGTAATATATTGTATCATGTATCTTGAATGTATCATAGATAAGCTGCTATATAACGATTGCCACTTCCGATAGCTGTGAAATTAGGTGATTAACCAGTTGTTACTTAACCTTCTAATTTCTGTATAAGTCTAATTACATGAAACAGAAGTTGGTGTTTTGATTTTTTACTTTGCTTTTCTGTTTGGAGTGTCATTGTAACTACTGTATTGTAAATGATGGAAAATAATTGCATATGTTAAAAAAAATGAAACTTTATAAAGTAAAAAAATAAAATAAAATAAAATTTCAAAAAAATAAAAAAATAAAATAAAAATAAATAAATAAATAAATTACATATGCATTATATAGCATTGCATTTCAATTGAACAGTGTTGTTCTACCTAACTGGTAATAGCATGGTGGTGAAACTTAACTGGTAAGAAACAGTTCCTAAGAAAGCAATGGAATGCTACAATGAAAAGACAAAAATAGCCCAATAGAAAAATGGGCCCAGGATCTGAGCACACATTTCTCCGAAGAAGATAGACAAATAAATGGTCAATGCTAAACATCATACTCATTAGGGAAATGTAAATCAAAGTCACAATAATATGCCACTTCATTCCCACTAGGATTGCCAACATTTTTTTAAAAATGGGAAATTACAAGTGTTGGGAAAGAGGTGAAGAAATGGGTCCTCTTGCACATGGTAGTAGAAATTTACAATGGTGCAGCCACTGTGGAAAACAGTTTGGTGGATACTCAAAATGGTAAGCGTGGAGTTACTGCAGGACCCAGCCATTCTGCTCCCAGGGAACTGAAAACATATTCCACACAAAAAGCTGTACAAGAATGTTCAGAGCAGTATGATTCATAATAGCAAAAAATGGAAAGAACCAAATATCCATCAATTGAGAAATGGGTAAACACAGTAGAATGTTATTTGGCAATAAAAAAAAAGAAGTACTGAAATGTGCTATAACATGGATGAATGAACCTTGAAAACATGAAGCAAAGGTAAAAGAGGCCAGTCACAAAAGCCCACATAATGACGATACCTTTTCTATGAAATGTGCAGAACGGGCAAATCAGGAAACAGAAAGGAGATGGGTGCTTACTGAGAACTGGAGGGGGCTGGGGGGAAATGGGCAGTGATAGCTAAGGGACGCAAAAATTTCTTTTGGGGATGATGAAAATGTTCTAAAATCAATTGTGGTAGAGGTTGCACAAGAAACAAATTACAGTTGTTTCTGGGAAGGGAACTTGACAGCGGAGTACAAGAATATCCCTGTACTTGTATTTTTTTTTCTTTACTACATATCCTGCATGTGTACTAAATTTTGTATCACATGAATAACAACTTTTCCACAAACATATAAAATAGGATTTTATGAAAAATTGTAGTAAGAATGACAAGAGTCATAACGACTGATTCAATAAAGTCAAGATGTGTTAAAGAACCTCATTTAAATGTTTATACCAATACATATGCAAATCTAGATGAAAAGGTAATTTTTAGGAAAATATGAATGTCAAAACTGACTCCAAAAAAGGTAGGAAACCAGACCAGGCTAATGGCCAGATGAGACATTGTTACAATAGGGGTGCCTGGGTGGCTCAGTCAGTTAAGTATCTACTTTGGCTCAGGTCATGACCTCGTGAGTTCAAGTCCAAAGGCTCCCCACTCATTTAACAGGGATAAGTATCAGTGGGTAAAAAATGGGAAAGGGGGAGAATAGAGGCTGCACACTAGGGGTTTTATTTGACCCACATAATTGGCTCTACCTATGGATTTTAATTGGTTAGTTTGTTACCAACATTGAAAACCTGGGAATTTTTTCCTAAAAATCAGGTTGAAATAAAATATATGCAATAGAGGGGCACCTGGGCAGCTCAGTCCGTTGAGTTCCTGACTCTTGATTTTGGCTCGGGTCATGAGCTTCCAGATCGTGGGATCAAGCCCTGCATTGGGCTCTTCACTGACAGCACAGAGCCCACTTGGGATTCTCTCTCCCTCTTTCTCTGCCTCTCCCCCACTCTCACTCTCTGTCTCTCTCTCAAATACATAAACATAAAAAAAACATATGCAACAGTTGTAATACAAGATTAATAGAATAGTTATATGTTTAACTCCTATAAATCACTCGTGATCACTTAACATTTATCAAGCACTTAGCACATACCAGAACCTTGTCATACTTTGTGTTTTTCGCAGAAGAAACACACAAACTTAATAGAAAGCAAGAGATATGAGCAGCCAAATACAGATAGACAGATGGACAGATTGATAGATATTCAAAAGATACACTTTTTAAGAGAAACAGGTACCATTTTTACCCATCAGGTTGACAAAATATTAAAAAACTGATAATAATTCAGTGAGAGCATAGGAAAATAGATACTTTTATTCTCCACTGAGGGGAACATGAAATTGGTGTGACCCTTTTGGGAACGACTTGAAAATAATTATTAAAACATTAAATGGGCACATCTTCAAACTCTAAGCAATGTTTCTCTAAGTCTGTCCTATGGAAATACTGGAAAATGTATTCAAATAGTCATGATACTGTTTCTCTTTTTCTTTTTTTTTTTTTAGTTATTTTAAAAGTTTTTTATTAATTTGTTTATTTTGAGAACGAGAGCAAACATGAATCGGGGTGGGGCGGACAGCGGGAGACAGAGAATCCATCTGGCTTCATGCTCAGCGCTGAGCCAGATGCAGGGCTCAAACCCACAAACCGTGAGATGGTGACCTCCACTGAAGTCAGACGCTTGACAGAATGAGCCACCCAGGGGCCCCATGGTATTGATTTTCTACTGAGCATAACAAGTTAACACAAACTAAACAAGTTAAATCAACACAAAATTGTTATCTCACGGTTTGAAGGGCAGGAGTCAGGTACATTTTTGTCGGGTCCTCAGCCTAGGATCTCTTAAGATTGAAGTCAAGGGGCGCCTGGGTGGCTTAGTCCGTTAAGCGTCTGGCTTCGGCTCAGGTCATGATCTCACGGTTCGTTGGTTTGAACCCCGCGTCGGGTTCTGTGCTGACAGCTAGCTCAGAGCCTGGAGCCTGCTTCGATTCTGTGTCTCCCTCTCTCTCTGACCCTCCCCTGCTCACGCTGTCTCTGTCTCTCAAAAAATAAATTAAAAAAACATTAAAAAATTTAAAAAAAAAGATTGAAGTCAAGATGTCACCCCGTGTGTTTTCATCTGGAAGTTCAACTCAGGAAAAATATGCTTCCAGGCTCCCTTAGGGTGTTAGCAGAACTCATTTCCTTGCAGTTGAATGAGGGAGGTCCTGTTTTCTCACTAGCTGTCCGAGGTGAACCGCTGTAAACCACTAGAGGTCATTCCCAGGTCCTGGGGGGGGTCATGTGACCTTCAGCCCCCTCACATTTCAAATCTCTCCCTTTAGAGATTCACTTTGAAGAGGTTCTCAATTTAAACAGTTCTGCCTAGACTATTCCAAGTCCATTAACTCAGTCACAGGAGTTAGAATCCGTCCTCTCCATGGTTCTTGCCCACACTGTGGGGGAGGGGATTACACTGGGCTAGTGCAACAGCAGTGGGAATCGGAGGACTCTCTCCGAATTCCACCTGCCACACCCATGTTCAAGGATGTTCCTGCCAGTACTTTGTGAACTGAAAACTTAGAACTAATTTAGAAATAAACTCTGAATCATTACGTAGCCTATCCCCTTATACTACAAAATACTGGGTTGGCTGCATTGTTGAGATGAATGAGGTAGATCAGTGTGACATAAGTTTAAGAGAAAAAAAAGCAAGTTACAGAACAATCCATACAATAGGATCCCATTATGTATAAATAAATAAACACCGATTTCCTGCCTTGCACTTGTTCTCTGTAATCCTTTATTCTGCTGCCAGAGAGGCCTTTTCTAAATTCAAACCTGATCCTGTCACCAGCCCTGCATCCACCCTGCCCCTTGGCTTAAAACCCAACCTTGGATTCCCATCATTCTTAGGATAAAGCCCAAACAAATCCTTATCCTGGCCGTCCTGCATCTCTGCCACTGCGCTCCGGCTCTGCTCCCTGCTCCCTCAATCTCTAAGCCCTCACCAACATAATTCTCCTGTCCAAAATGGCCTAGTTGCCAATTTCACCTAACTCCAGTCCGTTGTTCAACTCTCAATTCAAACGATACTCCCCTTGCCCCTCTCCTCCCCCACATCCCGCCCCCCACCCCAGCCGCCAGGTGCCCTGTTAGGAGCTCTCTTCGTGCTCCCCCATTCTTCCCAGCTTGTAAGTATTCATTTATCATTGTGCTTATTTGATCGATATCTGTCTCCTCCAGTAGACACTAAACTCCACAAAGGTAGGACATAATCTGTGCCGACCCACCCTCATGCCTGGTACACTGCCTGACACAACCAATCTTTGCTTCAAGGAACAACAAACGAATTCCCTTCTATGTCTGCCAGATTCCCCTTCTAGAAGCTTCGCCTTTCTGTCAGATGGATATCCCCTCATCTGTGTGTATCTGTCTCCTAGCACTCAGCGTCCTGTACCGGACGTTGATCACAGACCAAGCTTCCTACCAAACTGTGAGCTCCTCACCATGGCAACCAGCCTAGCACCAGGCCCAGAGAAGAGCTCAGTGACCTGGCAATGGCTGAATGAAGGGATGACAGCCCTGCCTCCCCCCATCTCCACTCTTCCTCTTCTAGGTATCCTGTTTGGAGGTGGCCTGGGCTGATGAGACTCAACGCAGCAGGCTGGCACTCTTCCCGCAGGGACAGCTGGCATTCCTCAGGCATGGCTCTGGGAGAGGCAGACTCTGTGGTGGCTAGAAGGAGGCAGTCTCTGTCAGGAGGAAGAAGATGTGGCAACAGGCAATGGGAAGTGCAGTCAGCATGGAGGAGACCCAATGCAAAGGGCAGGCATCTTACCAGGCAGGAGGGGTCCTAAGAGTGAACCCTGTTCTGCATAAGGGATCAAAGAGGGATCCCCATAGGGCCTAACCCCGGACAGGGCTCTGCGCAGCCACCCAGCTGCACACAGGCCATTTCCCAATCCCCCAGGGTCACCTTGGCGAAGGCAGTAGTGTCCTCTGCTCCTAAAATGGTACTCCACACACCCAAATGGGTGACCTTGAGGAAAGAGTTCTAGGACCCAGTCCAACCAGGAGTCTTGTTTTTCCAAGACAGCCAGAAGGAGAAGGAGCCTGAGCTAGCTGGACAAAGACCAAGGTCAATGCCACACAGCTGAGTATCCCATCCCAAGGACTAGGCTGCATTCCTGAGAGCTGGAAGCAAGGAAAGTGTAGAGCAAGAAATCAGTGGCAGCAAGCAGCTCCAGAGGAAGCCTGTGAGTGCACTGTAGTGCTGGCCCTCCCCTGGTGCATGGCACCTGGTACTCAGAGCCAGGCCACTTAAGGACCTTCCACCATGTGTCATGTCGGGCAGCCATTCCTCATTAAGCCTTCCTGATCCCCAGCTAGAAACGTCTCCTTCCTGTCTCCTACCACCAGGTTGAACCATATGAAACTGCTGACAGTCCATCGTGTTTGTCCTACAGAAATGGCAGTTTCATATGGTTCTTCTAACAGACCAAGGGCAGATGGCAGAGGCTCTCTTGGTTTCCTTCATTTCTCACAAGTCTTGCCATGTCATCAATAAAATGAATATGAACAAAAGAAGCTGTTGGTTTTTTGAATGTGATTTTTTTTCTTTGCCAAATAATTCACTGATAGTTCCTTAGACTGTTACTCTAAAGCCCATAAATAAAAACCAGTGTGTATGACCCTTTATTGTGTACACTGGGGCACACCTGCAGTCGGGTGTAATAAACACAAAGAGAAAGGGAGCTGAGATCAGCTGAGAATCTGTGCCATGCGCTGCACTTGTATTCACCCACTGAGTCACAGGGATAATCTTGAAGAAGATGCTGTTTGTTCCATTTCAAAAATTAGGGAACATGCCACACACCAACCTAAATACAAAAGAACACATTCCATTAAAATAGGGACCCAAGTCTCCCAGATGTTAAAAAATGTTCTGAGGGGCACCTGGGTGGCTCAGTAGTTTGAGCATCTGACTCTTGATTTCGGCTTAGGTCATGATCCCAGGGTCATGGGATCAAGCCCCACATCTGGCTCCACATTGAGCGTGGAGCCTGCTTATTGGGATTCTCTCTCTCTCTCTCTCTCTCTCTCTCTCTCTCTCTCTCTCTCTTTCTCTCTGACTCTCTCTCTGTCTCCCTCTGCCCCTACTACTCCTCTCTCTTAAAAAAAAATCTATCAAACATCACATAGTATAAATGATAGCTCTAATTTTGGTCTATATGGCTCTAAGGCAGATGATCTTTCAACCTCGCCACTTAAGAGGACTTTTCTTATAACGCATTTTGTTCATACCTAGTGAATGAACACACCCTGAAAAAGATCAGTTCTTCTGGGGGAGGAGGCAGGAACAAACACACAAACTCAAAGCTTACAAAAAATAAATCACTGAAATGTAAACAAAAATCCTTCCTTAAAGATTCTGGAGTATGACAGTTTCTTTGCTTTTGTAAAACTGCTCCATGCTTTGGTAAAATGTGCATGACTTGTGTGCACCTGTGTCAGGGTGGCATTGTCCTTTATCTGTCCCGTGTGCTCCAATGCCATTTCCTTGCCATTCTCTGGTACCTGGGAAGTACAGACTGGTCACATATTTCTGAAAAGGATGCACCTTTGGAGGAAAGTCTAATAGGCCACACGATTGAGGTGCTTTTACACAATATTGATGAGCTTACACAAGGCTCTTGTTTCTGCGGAGTCCACATTTCTGCACCTCTCATGGTGAAAAAGGTCCCCTTCCTGTGCCCTGCACACAGCAAACAGCCCTCTTGTGTTCCGCCCTGAACTCTAAGCCCTGGAGGCTAGTGTTCTCTGAGCAGTTTCCTCTGCTCTCTCAGCTCTGCATTCTCTTCCTCCTTGGCTGCTTATGTCTGAAAAATGGAGAGCTGCGGCAGGGATGTTGGGCAGGAAGTAGAAGGAAAATGAACAAGTACAGAGCGGAAAGGTCAAGAAATGAACATCTTAAGGCTGTGCAACGAGCACCTGCAAAACAAACCACTAATGCCCGGAGCCTCCAGGCCGCGAGCCCACACGTCAGAGTCTGGGGGGGTCATCACGTCCAGGTCGCTTCAAACACTGAGGGAGCACCACGTGCGTGGCCCCTAGCCCCAGTTCTAGGCACCAGACCGTGCTGCTCCTCTCTTAGAATCCATGATTCTCCATAGCGCCTTCATTCAGATAGATCTGACTTCTGGAATCTAGAGCCAGGATTCACAAAGTGAAAGCAAAAGCTAGGAAAGCACAACTAAAGTTATTCAAGGGAACTTTCAATATAAGAACTCCTTAATACGCATATTGGGGTTCTGAAGAACATCGGCCTTGCCTTTACAGCCCTTATTGGATGGGTGGGGGGGTGCAGCATATGTTGGGAGGCACTGTGAGTGGCAAGGCCACCCTTGGTTGCAAAAGAAAGGTCATTGCCAAGTGATAAAGGGGAAGGAGAGGGGGAAAGAGCCTTTCAGCACTTTTAAAAGCAGAAAAACAAAGCACTGTCCCCACCCTCCTTGCTCCCTCTCTACATTTCCTTGGTAAACTGAAGGTGGAATTAAAGTTCAATAAAGCCACCTGAGTTCCTCCTTCTACTTGGTCTATGCCTCAAATAATCCATTTGCCACCTGGAACCTTATCTGAAGTTTCTGTCTTTGATTATCTGCATGCAGATAAGAGAATCAAAGGAAATTTTTAGCTACGTGTTTCGCTACTAGGCTTAGGTAGAAAATTGGACTCCATTCCTGCAAAATAAAAGAATTAATTCATTTTCTAAAGGAAATTGTCCCTTTGGAAGAATTAGAAAGGGGAAGGGGAAAAAGCCACCAAGGCTTTGGAAGATAATGAAGCGCAAGAAAAGGCCTTGGGACAGCAAGGTCACAAGCCACCTCAGCCCCACTAAACACATCACCTGCAGAGAAAGTTGCCCAGGGGTCCGTGCACCTCCTTCAAATAAATCTCAGTATTTCAATCAGTATCTGAGGGAACTGTAATCAAGTTGTCTCCTCAAAACTATTCTTTTTTTTTCATGTTTTATTTATTTTTGATACAGAGAGAGACAGAGCATGAGAGGGGGAGGGGCAGAGAGAGAAGGAGACACAGAACCGGAAGCAGGCTCCAGGCTCTGAGCTAGCTGTCAGCACAGAGCTCGATGCGGGGCTTGAACCCAGGAACCGTGAGATCATGACCTGAGCTGAAGCCGGCCACTTAACTGACTGAGCCACCCAAGTGTCCCCTCAAAATTATTCTTAACTGACCTCAATTTTAAAAAGACTCTGGCAGAGGGAAAGTCATTAGTCAATGCAACATAACAAAGAAACTTCAAAAAAATGTGAAAATTATTGCCTTATTTTGTGGATCTCTCCTCAGATGCTAAAACCCACCTAAAAATTCCCTTCTCAGGGTGATGAGGTGGCTCAGTCTGGTTGAGCACCCAACTCCTGATTTTGGCTCAGGTCCTGATCTCATGGTTCTGAGACCGAGCCCCGCACTGTAAGCCCAGAGCTTGCTTGGGATGCTTGCCCTCCCTCCCTCACTGCCCCTTTCCTCCCCAAAATAAATAAATAAACATTTTAAAAAAATTCCCTTCTCCCTTCCCTCCTTATCCACATAGTTGTCCAAATAGTTAAGGAGAATTTGCCCCATTCTTTCACCTTTCACTCTCCATGACTCATGCAACAAATATCCAACCTCTGTCCCAGCCCAAGTTTTTGCCAGTGTCAGGCAAAATCTAAAAGAATCCACCTCTCTTTGTCTCTGTCACTGCCCCCATCTCTCTCCGCTGTCTTAGGTAGAGGCCAGGGCTCTCCAATCTTCACGGAATAGCTCCACCAACAGGGTCTCATTACCAAAAGCAGACAGTAAGGAACTTTCTGCAAAATATCAAGTAAATGGTGCACACCACTCACACACATCTTAATCTTTAACTGTCAGAATTGCTCTTTCTAAACTGCAAGCTTTCTATTCCCAGGAAACAAAACACTATACTAGATAATAAAAACAAATGAACATTTGGGGTTGCTCATTTAAGATACAAAAATGAGGAAATGTAGATCCTCAACCGACATGCTAATAAGGAATCTTTTTATTTGCCTCCCCTGTATCCAATACAATATAGGCTAGGATGATACATTAATTGTTCATATTTACTGAGGACTTGGGGTTCCTGGGTGGCTCAGTCAGTTAAGTGTCCAACTTTGGCTCAGGTCAAGATTTCATGGTTCATGAGTTCAAGCCCCATAGCAGGCTCTGTACTTACAGCTGAGAGTCTGGAGCCTGCTTCAGATTCTGTCTCCTTCTCTCTCTACTCTTCCCCTGCTCACATTTTCTCTCTCTCTCTCTCTTGCAAAAATAATAAACATTAAAAAAATTTTTTTAAATCACACACAACACATTTTAAAAAATATTTACTGAGCACATATCAAACTCTGTGTGGAGTGTTTCACTTAGGTCTCATGGTGATCCTGTGAGGAAGGTACCATTACTATCTCCATTTTACAGATGATCAGCTGAGGCCTACAGCGACTAGTGGGTGGCAGCACCACCCTCTGCCCCCAGTCTTCCCACAGGACCTAAACTCTAATGCCTCCGTGTTGACTGGGAGCAACAGAGGACAGGGTAGGACTCAGGAGACCGGCCTGGCCTCAGGTCCTACTGATTACCTGCCACTAGCTTGCTCTAAGACATTGAGTAAAATGGAGAAGAATTTGAAAATGTTTGGCCACACAGCGTTCTACCGATGTTTTCTAGTCCTTCCATTCTGATTTTCCGGAAATCTCAAATCAGAGTTTTCTGAGCCTTCGGCATTGCTGGGGAATGAAAGGAGGCAATCTTTGCAAAGGAGGAATAAAAAGTAGAAGCAGTGGGAGAGATGGGCAAAAGAGGTGAGGGGGGCATTGTGTCAGCGGTACTGGAACTAAAAAATATGCATAAAAAAAAGATTCACGGAAAAAGGGCATCATAAAAGTGACACAGACTTTGTGTCAAAGTGCCTGCATCAGAATCAAATGCATGCTTATTAGAGGAGCGGGCAAGTTACTTATCTCTCCATGCATTATTTTTCTCATCCGTTATATGAGGCTAATAGAAGAGCTATTCTGAGAAGTAAGTGAGATCAAACATTGATGTTTTTTAAATTAGCAACTGCAAAATAATAAGCATTCAATAAATGTTAGGTATTATCTACGCCAATGTTCTTCCCATTTTTGGTTAATATATCCTCTAACAGACTTTTCAAAAAACTTCCTCTTTGCAATTATTTTAACTGGCCAAAACTTTTTATTGCGATTTAGTGTGTCATTCTATGCAGAAACAGAGAAAAAAATTAAAGTATCTGGATGATTAGAAATAGTAACATTTGTTACTAAAAAAAATTGTTTCTGCTTTATTTATGTTTTTTTTCCTTAAATTTTTTATTTATTTATTTTTGAGAGAGGAGGAGCACAAGTGGGGGAGGAGCAGAGAGAGAGGGAGACACAGAATCTGAAGCAGGCTTCAGGCTCTGAGCTGTCAATGCAGAGCCCAACTCGGGGCTTGACCTCATGAACTATGAGATCATAACCTGAGTTGAAGTCAGATGCTTAACTGACTGAGCCACCCAGGTGCACCCCTATTTATTTATTTATTTTTAATTTTTTTTTAATGTTTTATTTATTTTTGATACAGAAGAGACAGAGCATGAGAGGGGGAGGGTCAGAGAGAGAAGGAGACACAGAAACTGAAACAGGCTCCAGGCTCTGAGCTAGCTGTCAGCACAGAGCCTGACGCGGGGCTCGAACCCACGAATGTGAGATCTGACCTGAGCTGAAGTCGGAGGCTTAACCGACTGAGCCACCCAGGCGCCCCTATTTTTTAAAGAGAGAGAGGGCACGAGCCAGGGAGGGATCAGACTGAAGGAGAGAGAGAAAATCCCAAACAGATTCCATGCGGTCAGTACAGAGCTCGATGTTGGGCTCCATCCCACAAACCATGAGATCATGACCTGAGCCAAAATCAGGAGTCAGACACCCAACCAACTGAGCCACCCAGGTGTCCCTGCATCAAACAAATTTTAATAGGAAATAAAGGTAGAAAAGTCTGTGTCAGAGGTCAGCAGCCTATCAAAGGATGAAGCCAAGGTTCTGACACTTCACACAGGGCCTGAGGAGTGCAAGTAGGAGGGGAAGAAGGACCATGTGATTCCTCGACTCTCTAAGCAATGACAGCAGCAGTGGCTTCCTGCGTTGTATAAACCAAAGCTATTAAGAAGTGCACGCACTCACATGTAACGGATTGTACCTACACTGTCCACTAATGCTTATTCAGTGACCAAGGTGCACAGGCTCTGCACTAAAGACCATATACTTCAGCTTTGTCTTCCGCGATCTGATGATCTATGGAGATATGGATAAATAATTATGAAAATGGTTCCAAAATACACCTTAGAAAATAAAAATGCAAAAAAAGAGCTAGTATGAAAAGCTCAGGGGCAGTGGGAGAGAAACAGTGGAGGCAGGTAAAGCAAGGCCAGGAATTGGGACAGACTTGGAGCCACAATGACAAGACTCCTGGGGCAGAGTGGCCCTTTGGTCTTTGTCACATGCATGTTTGAGAGATGAAGCACCAGTGTGACCTCTATTTTCATGTTTTCTATTCTCTCAGTGGAATTTTCAGCCTTCTTCTACCCAGAGCAAATCCTGCATCAGAAGGAGCCCAGTAAATAGCTGGTTGAATCAATAAATAAGAAAAGCTTATATTGGTGCATTTATTCAAAATGTTTTCACTTATTCAACAAGTCCTGTGATGGTTTTAAAATATACCTACAATTCTTTCATACTTTTCCCTTCAGAGACCAGAGCCTAATTCACCTCCCATTAAGTGTGACTGTATTTAATCACTTCTAATGAATACAAGGTGACAAATAGAGCTGAAATAATGGCCCACCTGAAACTAGGACATACAAGCCATAGCAGTTTACTTGCTCTTCCTCTTGAGTCACCTCCTCAGAGGGAAACCAGCAGCCATGTCATGAGGGCACCCAAACAGGAATCTGGGGAAGTTCACATGCAGAATATTGAAGGCCTCCTGTCAACAGCCATGTGAGGGAGCCATCTTGGAAGAGGAGCCTGTCCCCAGGCAAGCCTTCTGATGACTGGGCAACATCCGGACTGCAACTTCACAAGAGAGCCACCCAGCTAAACTCTTCCAGAATTCCCGACCCACAAAGAACTGTAACATAATAAATGTTTGTTGTCAAAAACTATGAAGTTGTGGGGTCATTCGTTATTCAACAATACATACCTAATACAAGACTCTACTACCCTACTAGGCGCAAGGCTCTGGAGATATGATGATATGTAAGCTATGTCTGTCCCCACCGTCACAGAGCCCAGTTGATTAGGCAGCACAGACAAAAAAAAAAACAAACAATTCACACAGAGTGACACATGCTCTCATAGAAAGAATGAGGTCCCAATGAGCAGGGGATTCAGAGAAACACAGAAGAGGGTCATCCAGCCCAGTCTAGGAGGTCACAGCCAAGTGATACCTAAGATTTAGATCCAATGATAAGCAGGAATTATCCAGGTATATCAGTCTGCTGGGGCTGCCATAACAAAGTAGCAGGGACTGGGTAGCTCAAACAAGGGAAATTTATTATCTCTCAGCTCAGAAGGCCAGAAGCCTGAGACCACAGTGTCAGCAGGGCTGTGAGGCTATGAGGCTGTGAGGCTGCAAGGTAGGGATCTGCACCCAGGACCTTTTCCTTGGCTTGTAGATGACCGTCCTCCCCATGTGTATCTTCACATCAGCTTCTCTATGCATCTCTGTGTCCAAATTTCTCTTTGTACAAGGACACTGGTCATATTGGATCAGGGCCCCATCCCAATGACTTCACTTTAACTTGACCATCTCTACAAAGAACTGACTGATCTTCAAATAAGCTCACACTCTGAACTCCTGGGGATTAGGATTTCAGCATATGAGTTGGGGGGTTGGGGAACAGGATTCAGCCCATAGCACTAGTTAAAGCATAGGAGGACATGGGGGGATAGTCCCAGCAGACGGATTAGCATGTCCTAAAGACCATAGAGGTAAGATGCAGAATGCTCAGTTGGAGAATTATGACCATGAAGTGAGGGACTATAGCAAAGCTGGGGCCAGATCATACAGGATCTTACAAGTGATGTTAAAGCACTTAAATTTTATCCTCAGAGCAGTAGCAACCATTGAAAAGGTTTATGTAGGGGAGTCACATCATCAGATTTGCAGTTAAGAAAAGTGACTATGGCTGTCTGGCTGAGAATGGCTTGGTGGGAGCAAGAATTCCCACAGGGAAGACCAGTAAGGTTACTGCAGACGGCCAGCAAATGAAGATGATGCTGGGCTCCTGGGTGGCTCTGTCAGTAAAGTGTCGAACTTTGGCTCAGGTCATGATCTTGCAGTTTGTGGGTTCGAGCCTCGTGTTGGGCTCTATGCTGACAGCTCAGAGCTGGAGCCTGCTTTGGATTCTGTGTCTCCCTCTCTCTCTGCCCCTCTCCCACTCACACTCTGTTTCTCTGTTTTTTTAAAAATAAATAAACATTAAAAAAAATTTTTAATGAAGATGGTGGTATGTACTAAGGTGGTAGTGACAGCATGGGGAAACAGAAGATTCAGGACATTGTAGAGTTAGAAACAACAGAACTGGTTGAAGGAAGAGCCCTTGGTGGGAGTGGGACAAGGAAGAATCAAGGATGATGCTGAGTCCCCCTGCTTAAGTCTCCCCATGGCACCTTTCACAGAGACAGGATGCAAGAAGAGGGTTTCGGGTAAAGAGGACCAGTCTAGCATTAGACCTTTTGGGTTCAAGGTTACTGTGAGTCCTGCACACTAGCTGGGTTCCAGCCGTAGAAGATACCTGGTCTGGAGACCGAAGCTTGGGAGCCATTCAGGTGAAGCCACTAATTGAATCCCTGATAACGAAGTAATATCTCTGAAAATGAGAGTGCCCTGGGGCAAGGGAACATATCTTTGGAAGCACCCACAGGGAAAGACAAAGTACTGCCCTGAGAGCTGGGAAGAGAATCAGGAAATGAAGAGAATAGAGTCATTCAAAAGATGGCAGTCAGCAGCAAATTATGCTAAAGTCAAGTATAAGCACTAGTTGTGCCCATTGAATACAGTGACAAGGACATTGCTGATGCCCTTGGTAAGCACTTCAACCTCCATGATGCTCATGTGGAGTCTATAAAGTAATGTTAACAGTCTTAAACATATTAGAAAGATCCTTCTGGGGTGTCTGGATGGCTCAGTCAGTTGAGTATCTGACTACAGCTCAGGTCAGATCTCATAGTTTCTGAGTTTGAACCCCGTCAGGCTTTGTACTGACAGCCCTGAGCCTGCTTCAGATTCTCTGTCTCCCTCTCTCTCTGCCTCTCCCCTGCTCATGTGCTCGTAGACACTCTCTCCCTCTCTCTCTCAACAATAAATATTAAACTATTTTTTAAGTAAAACAAAAGAGTGATCCCTCTTTCTTTACAAACAGATAAATGGGGAGCTCCTTAGCCACCGGTATCACCCCCAAAATCCTTTCCAAGCAGGTATTCCAAACGGGATTGGCAGAATGGCCCAAGTTTTCCCACTAAGCCCAAAAGAGAGTTCACCAAGACAGCCCTGAGGTAGGACCATATTAAGAAGAACCTACGAGTAAAGGCATTGACGTACTTCAACACACACCAAGTCCACCCAACGTCCTACTGGAACACAAAAAACAAATCTTTCTTCAGGGAAATGTGGAGAGAGAATTAATGACTAGTGCTGTCACAGGTTCAGGCAGGACCCTGTCCAAAAGGGGCCCTGGCAAGCTTTTCTTTCCCTGGACAGCACGGCCTCTCTGCCTGTTTGAAATTACTAACAACCCTACAGCCATCACTCAGCCTCTGCCGTCTCTCCTCCCTTATCCAGAAAATAAGAATGACAATACACCTCAGCACAAAGGGCTGACTGGGGATTAATGAGGTTACTTAGCACAGTGCTTGGCACAGAGTAAGAGCTCAGGAAAATATTTTTGTTATCATAAGTAAACTCACACTGTGGATATTATACATATTATTAGTGCACCCACAGAAATCCTTCTTTGTGCACCAGAACTAGGAGCCTGTGGGTCATTCTCACCCTCCCTATCACTACCTGCACCTCCACTACCCTGCCCTGCCCACACTGCTGTCCAAGAACAGGAACTCAGTCTCACGATTCCTATCACACGCCCAGTGTCCCGTGTGCCTGGCACATGTCGGTAAGTAAACAATGCTTGTGGAATGAGTTAATAAATTCCAAGTGTATCTACTAAAATGTACTGATGGGAGTAGAGACACATTGCTTCCAGGAATGGAAAAAAGTCATGTACGGCAAGTCATGGAAAGGTTGGCACATCTGAAGAGAAAAGGATCTGGGGCTAGCACCATATTGTGGATGAAACACATGGCGCTCCACTGTTCAACCAAGTTCAGATAATGAGCAAAGCAACAGAGCAACCTGACCACACAGCAGGAAGAAAAGATAACAGCGGGTTTTGTTGGGTTTTTGCCATTGCAGGGGGATCTCCCTTTGTAGGCAACGGAACCTGGAGAGCAGTTACAGACACACGCCTATCTCGTGGTAAATGCCAAGGGGTTGCAAATTTCTATCGCATCATTAATCGTGGGTAGAAGTGGCAAGGGTTCTGATGAAGCGGTGCCGATTTGGGAACACCAAAAAACAAACAAACCCCCAACATAATCTAGCAAAACCCAACAAATTACATGACATTTCAGACCCAGCAGGAGACAAAACCCAGACCCCCAAAGAGGAAGTGATGTATTCACCCTGGCCAAACAATGAAGTCAACACTTTGAAAGGAGAAGAGAAAACCAAGTAAGTACAAAGGGACAGCCGAAATTCCTTCAAAGAACATGGAAGGTTGTGTTTGAAGGGGCTGCATTTAGCAGCATCATATCCCTTTCTCAATCTCTCTCTCTCTCTCTCTCTCTCTCTCTCTCTCTCTCCTCTCATCAGCCCTTGTTGGCAAACACTTAGGGGCTCCCAGCCTCTGAATGAACAAAGAGAAACTAAAGTCTCCTTCCCTTTACTAACAGAAGTCAAGCAAGTGACACACCCCAAGGTCAGCGTGGACAAGCATGGAGGGAGGGGGAGGGGATGTCACAGAGCGGCTATTGGAAAGATGGTCCAACGACTCCCAATGCTAGTTATCCAGTGCACACTTAGAGTTGACAATTAAGATGCAATCTTCCATGTAATGAAGGCCCTCCGAATCCCAGTTATCTCAAAGAAACGTAAACATTAATTAGATGTTCCCAATGCCTCCAGGGGAATTCTATGTTCATCTTTCACTGAACTGAGAAACTGAGGTACAGAGAAATGAAGGAAATTGCCCGAAGGAGGGCTGTGTGAGTCAGCAGCCTGACCAGGAAGCCGGGGCTGTGACTCCTCACTTCCTGGTTTCCTCTCTAAATAGTAGAGCACATTCCCTTCAAGAGGCCACTTTCCAGGACAGAAGGCAAAGGAGATTCGGGTCATTCTGGGGAGGAGCAAGATGCCTGCCAGGCAGACACACAGGTCAGCAGATACTGAAGTTTCTTCCAAGATGGGGCTTTCCCCTTCCTTTACCAGCGTTTCTCAGCCAGGAGAATCAATCTACCCCATCCTGACTTCCGGTTCCTTAAACGGGCGTCATCCCCTGCTCACCATTCTGAAGCAGTGGCCACACAAACTAGCTGCACTCTTTGTCCCCAGAGCCCCAGAACCCACTTGTGGCCGCGAGTGTGCCAAAAGCTTCCCATGTGTGCCGCGCATTGTAAAACTCTGGCACGTGCTTCAGCAAATAATTTTGTCCTCCGTAATGGCCACCAGAAAGGTTGTTTGGGGAGCCATCCCTCTGAAGCAAGAAAGGAAAAGAAAGAAAAGAAAAGGCTGTAATAGCTTATTAGAAGCCTCCAAAGCGGAGTGAAAGTTTAACCAGCTCTAGGGAAGGTACACACACGCTACTCCCACAAACTGTTTGAGGACTTTCCACTTTTTTGTGTGCTGGGGCTAGATTCTGGAGCAAAGGGGCAGCAGCAACCATTCTAGAAGTTATATCATAGGTGGTGTAACTACCTTTTGCCCACCCCAGTGGGCCACTCATGCCTGGTCTATTTTAAGAGCCATCTGCGGGGTGCCTGGGTGGCTCAGTCGGTTGAGTGTTCGGCTACAGCCCAGGTCTTGATCTCACAGTTGTGGGTTCGAGCCCCACATCAGGCTCTGTGCTGATCATTTAGCTCAGAGCCTGTCTTCAGATACTGTGTTTCCCTCTCTCTCTGACCCTCCACTACTCACACTGTCTCTCTCTCTTTCTCTCCCTCTCAAAAATAAATAAAAAACATTAAAAAAAAAAAAGAAAGAAAGCCATCTAAGCCTGCTACCTGGGACTTGGGTAGTGTTAAGGGTTTAACCTGCCTCATCTGGTCATAGAACAACAGCAAGAGCAAACCATCTCAGCTGCTGAATTTGTGGTGTGAAATACTGCTTTTTCTCCAGCATAAAATTTACAGGCACAGTGTAAACTACAACTGTAACTCAAATCAACCAGCTTTGGAGGGAAAAACATAGACGCACCTTTTTACTTGGATTTCTTTGTTATTCGGGCAAGAGGGCAAACAGTATTATAAAGTTGAGCTCTTTCCCAAACGCTGGGCTAAGAGCCAGAATCCCAGGCAGGCAGGTGTAACAGGCCTCGGGTGTGCAAAGGCCCTGTTCATCCTCTTGGTCTTATGTTTGGGGGATGCTGGCTTCCCTCTTTGCCACTGGCAGGCTACCAGTTCTCAGGGACCAACCTCATACCATATTTCAGCTATTGCCACAAAGAATGCAGCTTCTTGGTCTCTCTGGGGGGTCTTAGTTGCTTTAAGAGGCAGCATTCTGGTCTTCTCACAGTTCTGTCTCCCACCCCCCCAGGGGGCCAGTGGGGGGTGTTGCTACCTGCCCATTAGCACATGCTCTCTGCATACCGCCTCACTGCTTCAGACCCAGAAATCACTGCTCCCGGCCTCACGGAGACACCCTCCTTCCTCCCAAACCCCCAATATAAGAAGTGGCTCCCTTTAACTTCTGTACCAAGGGAGTGGTGAGGATGTATGCAGGCGTATGGAACATTCCATATGATGTCAGCCCATCCCACTGCCTACATTTGGTTTTTGCCTTCCTAATAAGAAAGGGGGAAGAGTTTATTGCTGGCAGATGATCCTCTTAGATTTTATGCAGGGTTGGTTGGAAATGCTTCATCTCCCTCCATCTCAAAATGAGAGGGGCCACTGAGGAAGATGACCAGATAAGTCCTCATCTGATGGTAAAATGGCTTGAGGTCCAAAAAAGAGTTTAGAGGTGAGAGTAAATCCAGATCAAAGCCCTCGAAAAAGGCTAGTGGTGAAGTAAAACTAAGAAGATGTCCCATTTTTTTAGCCACCATATGTGTCCGATAGTGAGATCTTTCAGCTTCCACGTCATTACTGACTTAATAGCTATCGTGTGCAATACCCTCTTAATTAACTTCTACTTAGACAAATAATAATCTCCCTTTCTGTAGGAAAGCTAGGACTCATTCACCTAAATAAGATTTTCCCTCTTCTTTAAGGTAGTAAGATCAATGTAAGTCTTTCAAAATCTCCTCTTTTTTTGATGACTATTGCTAGAAGTGAAAAGTTAGAAAGGCTGGAATAATTAGGTTAAGTCATAACTAGCCCAGTGCCATCTGCAGGTTGAATGCCCAGATGATCTTGGTAATAGTTAAGCCACTTACTAACCTACTGCTCGCTGGGAAGAGATAAAGGAAAAAGTGACTAATGATGGATGGCCTAAGGAAACAGCTGTCATTATTTTGGTTCAGTTTACAGCAATTCTCGCTTTCTAAAGATAAGAATAGGCAAGTGCATAAGTCATTAGACCCTAGGGCTGGTGAGGAGGCCTCACAGTTCAGCTCCTCTCTGAAGAGCGGTCGGTGCTGATGGAGGGTTTGGAGACAGACCTAAGTTCAAATCTTCCTTCTGTCACTTACCAGCTGCATGACCTTAGGTAAATTACTTAACCTCCTTTACAGCATCAAATTCCTCATCTGTCAAGTGGAAAAATAATAGTATTCACCTTATAAGGTTGTAAAGATTAGCATAACATGCCAGGTGCAGAGTAAGGGCTTAATCAGTGGCAAATAATTACTGGAGAGTAAATAAAACGAAGAGGATTTGTTAATAAACACGACTCTTCCAACTAATCCCACCTCCAATTATGATTTGGGAGCTCAGTGTACCATCCTTCACCCTGGAACCCCACTCAGCAACGATGCCATCTGCTAGCTTGCTCGCTGTAATAATTCAAGACTAAAGGCCCTTAAAAAAATACCCCGCAGAAGACAGCGTATAGAAAGCAAGTAGAGCAACATAGGGAATGAAAATTTATTCTGTCTGAAGAGCCTTTGGAGGCATTGTGCACAACATTTGCATTTCTGACAAGATGCACCCACTAGTAAGTGTCCATTACTGTTAGAAGTTCCCGCAGAGATCTCAATCCTGGGTATCTCAGGTCTCACAGTGTGCATGGATTGGAAAAACTCTTCTTGGCTTGGAGCATAGAAGTGAATACCTTAAGTATAAAAAAGTGGCAGAGAAGGTATGCCTAGAACTTCTGGTTCCAAGAGCCAAATGATAAAACAAATCCATGAAGGCATCCAATTATCCCTGGCACCATTTCATCTTGGGCATCATATAATATATAGTGAAACAAAGAAATTATTATGTGTCTCCTAGAATAAAGAGAGAGAGAGAATTTGCTTTACCAAACGTATGAAGAAGAGCTTCTCATGTCCCCTACAGACCTGGTTCTCTTTTGTTTTTGGCTCCCTCCGTGGGTAAGATGGTACCTATATTTTTTGTACTCATCAATTTAAGAGATACATAGAAGAGAGTGAGAGTATAAATTCAGAACAGCTTTCCAATGCATCTGTAGTTTATTCGTTAACGACAAACACGTACATTTGGGCCAAGTACATTTCTAGGCCAGTCATTTTATTATTCAGTCTACAGAGTGATGCACATAAAGCGTCTCTGACCACTTACCTGGTGTCCTGAGGGTGTATTCAGCCACCAGCTGGGAGCCACTGACTTAAAGCACAAACATGATGTGACGGCAGGAAGGAATGCTCGACACATCCTGAAAGCGTTTTCTGCAGTTTAAACAAGGTGAGAGAAAACTACTTTCACCTAAACATCTGATTGTATGAAGATACTCTCATTTGGAAACTATGCTTCTCATTTCTGTGTGCTTGGAAATCCCACCCGTGCTATAGTTTTCCAGCTCCCTACCAAACAATTACCAATAAAATATTTACTGAATGATAATGACCTTGCTTATAACCTCCATGGTGTCTATCCCTTTAATTAACCACATGCACTGTTGTCTTTGCGATGTTTTGATAGTTTCCAGATGCAAGTATACCTTATATGACTAGAAAGAGGGGGGGGGATAAATACTCAGTCACTTAAAAATAGAACCAGAACTGTAGCTACCACATGTGTTTTAAATATATTACCCATACAATTAAGAATACAGTATTATAAACCAGCTCTATAAATCTTATAATAAAAGCAGTAACACACCAACTCTTCTTAGCCACAAAGGGGCCCTTAATGCTATTATAGATTCTATGATAATGTGGCTTTGGGATTGGCATAATATTGTGTAGTAAGAATGTTAGCTAACTGAGATAAACCGAAGCACATCCCCTCTGTGCATCTAAAATGAAGCGGGGAAATCCTGCAAGACAGGACCAAGCTCAGAATGTACTGCCTTCAGTATTCCTGGAAATCCTTCTGATTTTTACTGCCATTTAAAAGCGCTAAGAGAGTTTAATTTTCAGACAGGGCTTCAGGCATTAGTCTGTGGACAACACAACTGAGATTCTTTGCCTTCCTCACAGACCTGAACTAACCCAGGAGAGTGAGGAAAGGTCTGTGTTGGTGTGAATACAGTCTGTAAATGTTAAAGGTGCTAGCCTATGCAAATGTCAGCAATTACTGATTACACTTCTCCCTGACCTTGACTCAACAGGTAGGAGAAATAACTTTCTGAAACTTCCAAAAAGGAGGTATTTCAACATTATGACGAGAATCCACCCCCCACACACACACATAAATGTAGAGATAAAAAGCATGGCACTCTCACATACCTACTTCCTGGTTTTGGTGTCCCGCATCTTATTTCATTTACAATCTTCATTGCCCCCCGAGCCCCTACCAAAAAGAAAGCTGGATTATTTTAGTAGCAGACATCACACAATTTCAGGGCAAATATTTCACTATATATGCCTAAGACACGAGAACTCCTTTACAAAAACAGCATTAATCGCAAACCCACTTAAACCAGTGGCAATAATTCATTAATAGTCTCTAATACGTGCAAATTTCCCCAAATGTCCCATATTCATTTTTTATCAGACATGTCTTCAACTTTTAAGGATAGTGGCTGTTTTTTAAGGAACTCGGCTGAAATCCCCTTGCAGTTCCTCTTAGAAATATTTCTTTAAATAAGTGCTTAGTCATGGGGCATTTTATCAGACGCAACAATCGCCCGAGGCCTTTACTGAGATGAGCCCACACAGCACAACAGTAGAAACAGACTCTGCTAACGCTTTTCCTCACCGTCTCTTACCATAGGCCAGCACCTAACAGTGCAAAGGGCCGAGAGTCAACAAACTTTGATTCTAATCTTAATTCAGTCATTAGATAACTGTATAACCTTGAGCAAATCCATTTTCTTCTCTCTGTGGCTCACTTTCCAGGCCTATGAAATGTGTAATCTCTACATTTTTTCTGGCTCTCAAAGTTCAATATGTTTGATTTTATGTTTGATTAATTTCAAGTCCTATATCGTCATGATGTTACCTGCAAAGACAGGAACAGGTCTCTTACGGAAGAGAACAGGGAATTTTAAATCATCAGACCAGTCAAATCTTGACTTGAGTTCCCTTGGGTAAGTCATTAACCTTTCTAAGCCTCAATGTCATACTGCATTACAATGATTTGTTGTACTTATCCATCTCTCCTACCAGAGGCAAACTTCTACAGAACGGGATGTTCTCATATTCACCTTTCTATCATCAAAGCCTCATGTCATGTCCAGAACCCGGTAGACACTTGATAAATGCCGCTTACACAAGCAAATGGACAAGTATCTGAGGGCAAAGAGTGACTGTCCCATCTACCTTACAGGATAATAGTACAGTGAAAAGGGGCTAGACTATGAAAATGCGCCTTTTAAATTACACATTTTAAAATAGTAAATATTATTTGTATTTGAAACATTCCAAATAGAGTATTTTTTTTTTCACTTACAAAAATCTGAACTTGCCCGTCACCTTTGGTAAGGGATGAATGACAGATTTACTTTTTCTTATGCTAAATTACAGCTTTCTGTAAGTTTTTATAAGCTTGCTTGCTTGTTTTTTTCTCCTTTCTTTAAAAAATTTTTTTTCTGTAATGAGCTTTTGGGGTGACTGGAATAATTGGCCAGCAGCTTAGAGCCAGTCTAATTTAATAAAGCATTTTTATCAACTTCTACGAATCAAAATAATGCAGGAGGTTATATATCAGATACATGAATTTTCTGATGAACTGAATGTTCACTGGGATTAGTTCCCTAAAAATGATACTGATTCAGTTGCTACTATAGCTGAATGTGAACAGTTCTGTGCATATTTCCCCAAATGGTCTCTGTCTTTTATGTAATGATACTCAACTGAGTTTATCATTTAATGACCTCTGATCACACTCAGGTACTATTTTGAAATGTGAACATTTTCCCTTAACTGTGTTCAAATCCGTCACAACTACCAGAGCAGCATTTCCTGAAAGGAATCCTAAGCCTCAACAATAATGCTCACAAAACCCAGTGACTGGACGGATGCATTTAGGGAAGTCTGCGTATGATAACTTCTCGGTGATTCACAATCACCTCAGTACACAGAAGATTCTGGAAAGTCTTGCTATAAGATATTTGTTGCATTTCTTTGTTGTATAACAAACTTGTGTATCTCAGCATTTCTCAAACTTCCTTATTTCACGTCAGTAAAAAAGAAAACCACTGCCTAGCAAACTAGAATTCAAAGCTAAGATTCCACCAAATAGGACACCAGAGATGTTAAAATTCAAAAACACGTGCATCTCAGGATCAATGAGATGTGGTATGTGACCACAGAACCCTTTATTAGAAACATCACCTGTGGCCATACCGAGGCTCCAATGTTCTCTGGAACATTCTGGAAAACATGCCCTGGCCTAGAGCTTTCACAGTTCTATCAGAGGAAGCAGGTAAAAGACTATCCTTTCCTATTAAGGGTAAGAATTGTGAAGTTAAAAAAAAAAAGGACATACTGGTCACCCGTTTTAAGTGTGAAACATCTTGTCACCTTGTTCAGTTAAAACTTGCCAGGTGCACATCGGAATGTAACTGTCCAGCTGCCCTCAACGAGCATGTAAATCTCTTTAAATTAAGATGGCATGTAATTAAATCATTCAGCCCGCTGACGGGCTCCTCAGCGCAGGTAGTTTACTTTCACTTGAAGTAACCCCCACACCCTGCAGTGACTCAACTTCATAACACCACCATTACCATCCCTAGCACTTTACAGGCTAGGCTGGGGCATAAAGCATCAGTAACTCGACAGTGAGTCAGATGAAGTATGTGAGTGTTGGGAGAAGGTTGGAGGGACTCATAAATCCGCTTCCAGGGAAAGGGTGCGGTGGACGGCCAGGGCTCTTCAGCACCCCCCCACCCCGCATGCCTCAGTGCACAGGCCTGGCCCCAGCAACCCGCTTACAGCCTTCACCATCCTGCCAACCCGACGGCTGAGGAGGTGTGGGCATGACTTCGGGGACAGCCTGTACCTCCCCCAGGCTGGCCCACATTCCCCACCTTTCCCCTCACGCCTAAGCTTAGCCCCCCTTGACGCTTCTGAATATCTGAACTGGGCGAATCTATCTTTCTGGACGCGAATCTGGGGCTTTCCCCAGGCTCTCCGGGCTGGGAGGACCGGCCCGAGCAAACAGCCGATGACCCCGGGAGGCCTGGGTCACCTTCACACTCGCCTCGGCCCCGCACCTCCCCCGGGGCTGGGGCCTGCCTCCCGCAGCAGCGCCCCCCACCCCCGGCCCAAGCCCAGCCGGGAGCCGCGGGGCGGGGAGGAAGGGACTTGTGCGGGCTCGGCCGCTCTTCCCAGGGCGCTGCATCCGCCGCCGAGATGCTGGCAGCTGGGGGACGGCCTCGCGCGGCCCTCTCCTTATTTATCCACCCGGCAGTTTCCATGGCTCCGCCGCCATCCTCCGCC
>NC_043706.1:20876200-21083783 GCF_006229205.1 Suricata suricatta | reverse complement strand
GTTTCCAAGCCCCGGGGCGTGCGGAGGCGCACCCCCAGTCCTACTTCCCGGGCAGCTGTGCCACTTCTGCAGTCCCGGCCCTCACACCCCACCCCAGCTCCCCGCCAGCCCGGGCTCGCCCGCACCCCAAGTCTGTTCCCCACTGGACCCGGCGCCGGGGCCCCAGAGCGCAGCACAGCCCCCGGCCCGGCGGCGCGGGGGAGGGGCGCGGCGCAGCAAAGTTGCTGAGTTGCTTTGCACGCTCAGAAGTTGCAGCTGAGACGGCAGCTTCCCGCCCCCTTCCTGGACTCGGCGGCTCGGAAACACACCCACCCGTCACCACCCGCTACCTGCCCTCGCCCCGGCGGCCCCGGCCCGGACTCTTCAGCATCCCCTCCCGGCGCCCGCGAGGAGCCCAGGTTTCCAGCAGAGTCGGGCTGGGGACGGACGCACCCCACCTCCCCGCTCGGCGGGGGTTGGGAGGAGGGGGGGAGGGGTAGGCTCCCCTCCACCCAGTCGCCGCGCTGCCGTGGTGCTTCTTGCACTTTGCAAAGCTGAGCAACCGGGCAGGCGTCGCCCACCGGCCCCGGCGCCCTCGCCCACCCCCGCGGGGTTTGCGGAACGTGCACGGGGAAGCGTTCCCATCTTCTCCCGCAGGGGGCTTCGTCTGGGCGGCGGGAGGGGTTCCGCTAGGAGCCGAAGTCGCCAACAGGTGCTCGCGAGCCCATGTGACCAGGGAGGGGCCACGCAGGGGAAGCCGGGGGTGGGGGCGGGCTCCCTCCCTCCCTCCGGGTCCCCCGCAGAGCCCGACGCCTGGTGCACCCCGCCCGCGGCGGCTTAGGGAGGGCTCGCGGGTGTCTCTGCGGAGCGCGGGTGCCCTCTCGGCCCGCCCGGCAGGAGGAGGAGAAAGAGGGGGAGGAGGAGGGGGAGGGAGGGAATGCGAAAGTGGGTCAGGAATGTAACTGGACGCTGCGCACCCCCACGCAGAACCGCCCCCCCCCCCGCCCCCGTTGCCGGCAGAGGCGGCCAGTGCCAGCCTTGGAAAGCTAGTCTTTTGCTGTTGTGGTTCCCCAGCATTTTCGGTGGACGGTTACCAGGGGATCCCGAGGGATGTGTTTCCCTGTGACCCTTTCGGAAGAAAAACTTAGTTGCCTCAGTAACCGACTTTGGCTTGGATGCAATGATGCAGTGAATGTTCTAGGTGAGCCTGACCAGGATGAGGCTGCCTTGGCACTAGGGGGTGGATTAACTTTCCTTATTACTGAACCAGGACGAGAAAGGAAAGCTGGGGAAGACGTGGGGTTTTGCCGTTTCGTGGTTGTTGTTTTTACTGTTTCAGAGATCATGCATAAGTCGTTTTTGCGTTAGAGTTTGAGTCTCCCGAGTGCAGGCCCTGGGCTGTCATAAATTTACCAAAGTTCTTACCAGACACGGACTTAGTTGATACAAAGGTTTGAGGTTGATGCCGTAGAGTTGGAAAAAGTAGAGGACTGTGATAGTTTTGTATTTGGGGAAGGCTTGTGAAACAAACATGAAAAGGCCTTTATTAAAAGGAGAAGAAGAAAAACCCCCAAACCCAGCCCTTCTCAAAGTAGAAGAAGTGATAGCAGTCCAGTTAGTTTCCTCCTGAGAAACTGGCACCTCATGCCCAGAGCATGTGATTAGGGGAGGGGGGAATCCAGATTTAAAAGTGATGGTCTTTCGGGTTGAATGGTGGAGACACTAGTAGAGTCAAGGGGAAAAGAATAATAAAGGAAGAGACTGCAAATTATGCGCTTTGTAGCTCAAATCTCTCCTTAAGGCACCCTTCTGAAGTTTTGTCCCATTTTTCCTTCTGGTTTTGTTCAGTGGACCTTAGTCACAGAGAATGGGACAGGGCTGTAGAGCTAAGGTCCAAAGAACCGTGATGCCACACACTCAGAAGAAAATGTGCAGCTGCCGGAGTTTTATTCAGAAACAAAAAAGGGATGTGTTATCCTCTAAAGAAATCTTCAGAGTTCTCGGAAAAGCTGCCTTAGGAGTCATTGTAAATTTGTTTCCAAGGCCATCCTAGATGAAGTAACCAAAATTGACATGTACTTTGCATTAAAGAGTGTGTATTCATAGAAAGCAAATTGAATTTCTATAAATTGAATCATATTCTAAATAGGTTAAAGAAGAGGTTAGTTTGTAGAGAAAACTTTTGTGGGCATCTGATCATTCCCAGTTTACTTTTTTTTTTTAACTTCACTGAGTTGTCTCACTAGTAAAATGAGAATAATAATAATAATAATAGTAATGAATAGTAATAATTGGTCTTCTTTGGGGTGGGAGACTTGGACTTTTCACAATACTTTTTACATAAAGGATCTTCAGTTCAACTGGCCAAAGTCTTTATTCTCACTTCTGGTGTAGGCCCAAACTGTGGAAGCTGACAAATTCCATACATCGGGCTGTCTTGTGTTCTGGATGTAAAAAGCAGAGTTACACAATAGTTTTCTGGACACTTGGAAAAAATAAATGAACACTTTCATAATTTTAGGTTTTGCCACTTTGTTAAGGAGCATGGCTTCCTTCTGTGTGAGATAATTTGACTTTAAAACCTTGGTTCAGGGGCACTTGGGTGGTTTATCAGTTAAGTTGACTTCAGCTTAGGTCATGATCTCCCCGTTTGTGAGTTCGGCCCCCATGTTCGGTTCTGTGCTGACAGCTTAGAGCCTGGAGCCTGCTTTGGATTCTAGGTCTCCCTCTCTCTCTCTCTGCCCCTCCCTCACTCATGTTCTGTCTCTCTCTCTCTCTTTCAAAAAAAATAAAATAAAATAAAAACCTGGGTTCAAACCAGAATTGTTGCTATAGAAATCAATTGAAATTTAAAGTAAAAAATGAAGTTGCACACTTCCTTATTTCCCCACTCTCCAAATTTCATCTGAGTTCATGAGACATTTATATGTAGGGTGGTCTTTGTTTTAGTTGTAAACCAGAATTATAAAACAAATTCAATTAAGGAGGGACTACCTGTTAAGAGGATCAACAATAGGATCCTTAATATCATGAATTATCCTTGCATATTTAAAATATTTGTTATAAGGGCGCCTGGGTGGCTCAGTCGGTTAAGCATCTGGCTTTGGCTCAGGTCATGATCTCACGGTTGGTGGGTTGGAGCCCCGCGTCGGGCTCTGTGCTGACAGCTCAGAGCCTGGAGCCTGCTTCAGATTCTGTATTTCCCTCTCTTTCTCTGACCTCCCTTGCTCGCACTATCTCTGTCTCTCAAAATAAATTAATTAATTAATTAATTAATTAAATTAAATATTTGTTACATAAATTTGGGGACAATTTTCAACAAATAACATGTAGCAGGTTTTCACTTAGATTATTTTGGATGATGTATCTGTAACCATGTACTCACAGCCACTGCTCCCCCAAATATTTTTTTGAATGAACACATGCTTGAAACATTTTCGCCAACAACTTTGTGTATAGAACTCTGTGAGCGCTTTGGAGATGACACAGAAACATGTCCATGTTCCTAAAAGTCAAATCTGTGGGTAATTAAGCTGGAGGCTGTAGCTAGATGACAAATACGAGAAACTTAAATGTTCAGGAGTTAAGTAAAAATGTGTTCATATATGCACAAAGAGATGATGGATGGATTCAGAGATGAAAGGTACCAAGGATTGAGAACTAAAATGAGAGATTAAACTTTTTGTTCTTCTTCTTCTATTTGTTCTCTAAAATGTTAGCAGTGAACCTGGATTGGTTCTCTGTAGGAATTGAAGGTTTGCTCTTCCTAGGGAGACATTGCCAGACAGCCAGGATATGATTGTCAGGGAGAGGGGAGTCTTAAAGTGCCCCAGGAGTTTGCGTGCCGGGGACGGGGCAGAGAGCAGAGAGCCTGAGGGACAGTGAAGGAGAGAGGGCACACCCATACTTAGGAAGGGCTTAGATGTTGCAGTTGCTGGGCGTGTTCTGGGAGTGTAAGCCGTCAGGTGGCACCCATCAGGAAGTGCTCCAGAGGGAGTTGGTAGAATTTGAACTTAGGCCTTACCTTAAAGGATGTACGTGATGTTTACAGCCAGAAAGAAAAAGTGGTAGAAATGAGGTCAGCTAAGAGGCTGGGAGTTGCAGGGCCCATGTGGAGAATTATAATACATCAGTTTTGAGACAGGAGATGGATCAAATGTGAAATGGGTCATTTGAATGATAGGTTAGGGACAGACCAATTAGGGACCATGAATGCCTGGCCAAGTTTAGTGGAAGGACTTTATCTATAGGTAATGGGGAAATAAGATAGGATTCTGAGTAAGGGAAATATATGTCTCAGTTGCATTTGGGGAAGGTTCATCTTGTGACTTAGATTGGAGCAGGGGTTTAGGGACGGTGAGTGACTACTGCAGGGATCCAAGGGGGGCTTGACAAATACCGTATCAATTATAGTATATGGATGTGGAGGGCAGTGGATAAGAATTCAAATCTGGAAGCCATGAGAGGTGGTCCTATCAGCAGAAGTTGGAACAGGAAGCCATTGTTCAAGATAAATTCAAGAGTTGATTTGAGAAAATGGAATTGGAAGCTGTGATTGGCAGCTGGGTTTAGGAAAGAGGGATGAATCTTGGCCGGAAGTAGTGATGTGAGTCATCCACTTAGAAGTAGGTGATTATTGGCCAGATCCGAAGGTGTGGAATGAACTCCTCAGTTTGAACTTGGTGGCCAAAGGATCAGTGCACAATTAGAACATGCACAATTAGAATTTATATATATATATATGAAGAAAAACAATTTTATATATGTAAATATAAATAAAAACATACATTTTTTTTTTCAAAATTCTCTTCCTCCCTCACAAGGCACAACAAAGAGGTCATTCCTAGGCCATTAGTTAGAGCCCATCTACTCATCCAGCACTGTTCTTGCTCAAGTGGTTTCACTCAACGTCTCCTGAACCTGGCTCATCAGATTAAGGGGCCATAGACACAGAATCACAGTCTCCTGAGCTGGCAAGGCTATATTTTTGATAAGCTTTACAGGCCACTCTGCTATGGATTCCTTTGGGGGAACCAATACCTTAGCCAGTTCATTCTACCAGTTCTGAGACCTCCCTGAGCCTCCCGTCTTCCCTTGGGAGAGCAGGAGTTCCTACCTCTCATGTGTTCCTTTTGTTCCTAACGGACGGTCATCCAGAGGCAGTGCTTGAAGTTGTTTTTCCCCCCGGATGACCTGCTGCCTTCCAAATTTAGCACGGGTTTGGAAGCAGGGCTGGAAGTCGTCTGCTCTGCTGGGTGGGAAGGGGATTAGGTGTAATGCAGAGGGACACCCATTCTGTCCATCCTAGCCTGCTGAAGCCGATGCCCGGGGCAGACCACTTCCTGTGCCTGTGGATACGCAGACCCAGGGTGCGGTGTTTGGCAGTATCTTCGGGAGGAGACTGTTTGGCTGATCTTTTTCAAGAGTCAGAGGCGAGGCGGGGAAGCTTGTGGGCTCTGTAACCACACATCCTCTGGAGAAATAAGTAGTCAGAAATTTACAGTTGGATTTCTAAAAGGTGACTGCTGTTAACACCTTTTGCAAACAATACCTGTGTATCCAAGTATCAGTTTATTTCTTTATTGTCAGAAAAGCAAATCTCTGTCCTCCTGAGCAGTAGCAAACATTCTGTCACAGCCAGCTCTCAGTTAACCTGATGCTACAAATTGTTGTCTGGCTACAAATGATCATTTGCCTGCCCTTCCTTTTCCTTGCTTAGAAGCTGTAAAGAGAAAAATTCACCTTTAGGTGTTGTTACATGTCTGGTGGACTAGTAGGCAGAAACTAATAATTAAAATTCATAGGGGAGGGTCTCCTGGGTGGCTCAGTCAGTTAAGCATCGGACTCTTGATTTCAGCTCAGGTCATGATCTCATAGTTCGTGAGTTCAAGCCCCAAGTGGGGCTCTGCACTGACAGTGTGGAGCCTGCATGAGAGTTTCTCTCTCTCTCTCTCTCTCTCTCCTCAAAATTAAGAAAATAAACATTAAAAAAAAAACCAATCCAGGACGTTAAACAGACAGCATTCTTGCCCCCATAGAGAATGTAAACTGTCCATTTTTCTGTCTCTAACTTTTGAAGCCAGTGGTTTTTTGTTGTTCTTGAGCTTGTTTCTTTTTTTTTTTTTTTTTACCTTCATTGAAGAACTGTAAAAGATGATAGAATCTAGGTGTTTGTGGGTTTTTAAAAATTGTGGTAAAATACACATTACATAAAATTTACCATCTTCACCCTTTTTAAGTGTACAGTTCAGACTGTTAAGTACATTCACATTGTTATGCAATAGAATCCAAAAAAATTTTTTGATTCATTTACAATATAAGGGAATTGGAGCACCTGGGTGGCTCAGTCAGGTAAGCTTCCAATTTTGGCTCAGGTCGTGATCTCACAGTTTGTGGGTTCGAGCCCCAAGTCAGACTCTACACTGACAGCCTGGAGCCTGCTTGGGATTCTCTCTCTCTCATTCCCTCTCTCTCTCCCCTGCTTGCATGCATGCATGCTTTCTTCCTCTCTCAAAATAAATAAGTAAACTTAAAAAATTGTAAAAATACAAAATATAAGGGAAATTCTAAAAATGCCGGAAAATGAATCCCAGTTACACACAAAACTAAGAATGGAATTGGTGCAGGCCTAAAGCATTTATATGCTCTCCTAAGAGAAGGCAGATGGATGGCTGTTGTAGGATGAGCTTGCCTGACTACGTCCTTCCAAACAACAGCTAATGTGAAGTTAATCGTTGCAGCAGAAAAATGCAATTTATCCTTGAGATATCTTTAAGATGCCAGAAGTAGTGCTAGCACCTCGATACCGATTTTAAAGTTTCCTTGAAGCGGTAAGAGTAGAATGAGAGAATGTGCTCAAGTGTGAACTTAACAGAATTTAATTTATGCATTTACTGAGAGTTTTCAGAGTTTGTGTTTTGCATACTCTGGAAATATTCCTTTGATATACACTGAGGGGCAGGTAATACTTGCCACCGTTCTATTTTTTTCTAGTGAAATCTTAACTATTTACGTAAATGTGAATATCAACAACCCAAAAAACTATTTTTTAATAAAAATTTTTAATGTTTATTTTTGAGAGACAGAGACAGAGCACAAGCAAGGGAGGAGTAGAGAAAGAAAGAGACACTGAATCCGAAGCAGGCTTTAGGCTCTGAGCTGTCAGCACAGAGCGCGATGCAGGGCTTGAACCCACAAACGGAGATCGTGACCTGAGCCGAAATCAGATGCTTAGACACTTAACCGACTGAACCACCCAGGTGCCCCACAACCAAAAAAATTTCTAAATGAGGGAGAACCTGTGAATTTATTATCAGGTAAATGATCATGTCATAAAAGGGAACCATTTTTAAGGTTAAATAGTTAAGTAGGGTTCTCAAGAAAGCTTGGAAACATTGTTGCCATTTGTCAGAGTTCTTGTTCAACCCAAATCTATTACAGTTCACTTTTTTTTTTTAACATAGAACACTTATTTTCACAACCCCTTACTGTTTGCACTCAGTCATTCATAATACCCACAAAACTGGTTTGCAGCTAGGCAGTCCAACAGGACGTCAGTGCGGTTCCCAAGGAGCTGTGTGTTCATGTCCTACCAAAGGAGAAGCATCTTCACGTCTCTCTCTTGACTTTGAAAATTTATATAGCTTATTTAACAGCCCATTTAAATCGTGCTGCCAACTTGAAGAAAACGTGCATAATTGTTCTGAGTTTGCCTTATTTAAAACTGCTTTAGTAAACTTTTGCTTATCGGTCCTGAGAAGATGTGTTAAAACCAGTTTGGCAACTTTTTTTAATATAGCATGTGAGAGGGCCTTGAGAAAAGAGTTTTGAAACAATATCAGCTCTGGAACTAAAACTGAACGCCTTTTAAAAAGTCATTTTTAAGAAATTGAAATGTAGTTGACATACAGTATTATATTTATTTCAGGTGTACAACATAGTGATTAGACAATTCTATACGTCATTCTGCGCTCATCATGGTAAGTATGATTATCGTCTGTCACCATGCAGCATTATTACAATAGTATTGCCTGGGTTCCTCATGCTGTACTTTTCACCCCCCTGACTTATTTACTTTATAACTGAAGGTTTGTACCTCTTAATCCCTTTCACCTTTTCCTGTCATCTCCCTCACCCTTCCCCTCTGGTAACCACCAGTTTGTTCTCTATATTTATTATCCTGTTTCTTTGCTCCTTTATTTGGTTTCACGTATAAGTAAAACCAAGTGGTGTTTGTCTTTCCCCATCTGATTTATTTTATTTAGCATAGTACCCTCCAGGTCCCGCCATGTTGTTGCAAATGGAAAGATCACATTCTTTTTTATGGCTGAGTAATATTCCTGTGTGTGTGTGTGTGTGTGTGTGTGTGTGTACCACATCTTGAAAATTCTACCAACGACCCACCAATGCAGGCTACCAAATCTTCTGTATCCATTCATCTATCAGTGGACACTTAGGTGACTTTCATAAGAAGGCTTTTGTAAATAATACAGCAATAAACATAGAGGTGCATAGATATTACTGAATTTATGTTTTTGTAAAACTGAATACTTTTATTTTTAAACAGTTTTTGTAATGTTTATTTTTGAAAGAGAGCATAAGCTGGGGAGGGGTAAAGAGAGAGGAAGGTAGAGTGCAATCTCCACCCTGTCAGTGCAAGAGTCCAATGTAGGGCTCTAACTCACAAACTGTCAGATCATGACCTGAGCCAAAGTCGGGTGCTTAACCGACTGAGCCACCCACATACCCCAAAACCGAAGGTTTTTTTTTTAACTCACTGGTTTTAAACCAGAATATTTATGATATGTATATTCCTCTGTGTTTAGATGACTCATCTTTTAAACGCCAATATTTCATGGTAGGAACTTAAAAAAATTTTTTTTAATGTTTTTATTTATTTTTGAGAGAGAGCAAGACAGAGTGCGAGCAGGGGAGAGACATAGAGAGAGGGAGACACAGAATCCAAAGCAGGCTCCAGGATCCAGGCTGTCAGCACAGAGCCCAATGAGGGGCTCGAACTCACAAATCATGGTAGGAACTTAATTAACCAATGGAAGGGTTTCCATTCAAACATACTAGGCATATGCAATTTAGAGTTTCCCCAAGAACTTAGAATGCCTGCGCACAACTACACATACACACACACACACACACACACACACACACACACACACTCACCCAGTATAATTTACTGAATTCTATTTAGAAGCAGATTTTAAGTACATACTTGAATGAACTATCTCATGTTATATTTTAGAAGATGTTTGCTCGTTCTAGAGCAGCGTAGTCATGAATGCCAACTAATTGCCAAGAGACAGTGGCCGATAATTCATATTGCTGCGTGACAAATCCATAGAAAATGCAAGCTCAGGTGGTCCTGGGAGTCTCACACATTTTTTTTTCTTTTACTTTTCTTGTGAAGCTAAGTTCTTAGCTTTTACTTGAAAAATACTCCAGCTTTTAAAATTAAGCAATCCAACAGTCTACTGAGCCTGTTGTACGATGAAATTCTGCAATGGCATATGCAGGAAATTTCTGTACTGTGTGTTCGTACGGAAATAGATTGTTCTACACCCGTGCCCCTGTGCTTTGTCCTTTCTGTGCTTAACAGAGCCTTCTACCTCCCGAAATGTCAGCCTAGCCCTCAAACTTATGTGTATTTTACTTTTGATTACCTTGGTCCTCGGCCAGCCTCATATTTGACACTTTTCCGCATAGGCAGTATAGGTGCTTCTTGATGTTGAGCTGCTAATCTCTTTATTATTTCCTGTCACTTTTCCCTGTGATTGATGCTTGTGAGCCCGAGGGGGGAAAAGTGATGAAAATGACTTTGAAAACAGCTTTGAAAGGGAGTATTTTCAGTTGGACCTGGGTCTTACCTAAGACCATAAAATGAGTGAAAAAGCATGCCAGTCTGTTTTGTAAGGCAGTGCCTTGCCCTCACGGTGAGCAAGCTGGCATTCTAACGAATGCTTTGTAGCAGACGCGAAGAGAGTTTTCCGGGTCTGTGGTGTGAGCTATGGCGAGAACTCACAGATGATCTGTACTTAGTTCTAAGGAAAGGTTACAGAAAAGGGTCCCCTTTCCTTTGGAATAAAAAAAAAAAAAATTCTGAGTTGGAGACATTACCAAAACCCAGACCCTATTACCTCCCCAGTGTTTCCTCTACCCCACGTCCAAGCCAATCCACTAATTCCTGGTTTGGTGTGGGAAGCCCCCTCCCCCACTTGCCACCACGCTCTGTTGTGTGCAGAGTGACCACTAACATGTGACAAGAACATATTAAAACCTCCGTTGTATTTTTAGCTTGTCCTTTTTTTTTTTACTTTGTTAAAATTGTGGTAAAATAGATGTAGCATAAAATTTGTTCTTGTAATCATTTCTAAGTGTACATTTTAGTGGTGTTAAATTAAATTCACAGTACCCTGTCTACTTCCAAAATTCTTTATCACCCCAAATCCATACCCATTAGGCAGGAACTTCCCAAGTCTCCCTTCACCCTGTCATCTACTTTCTGTCTTTTTTGCCCATTCTAGATGTTCTGTGTAGGTGAAATCATACCGCACACAATAGTCCTCCCCTTATCGGTGGTTTCGTTTTCTGCGGTTCCTGTTACCCGCGGTCAACCATGGTCTAGAAGCAAATGATCCTCCTTCTGACGTATCTTCAGAAGGTCACTAGCAGCCTAACGCTACATCACAACGCCTACATCATACCCCTCACTTCCTCTCATCACATAGGCATTTTATCATCTCATTCCATCACAAGAGGAAGCAGGATGAGTTCGTATCACAAGCTATGTTAAGAGAGAGAGAGAGAGAGAGAGAGAGAGAGAGAGAAGCAGAGAGAGAGAGAGATCACATTCACAGAATATTGTTTTAGTTCTATTTTTTAAATTCGTTTGTTTAATCTCTGACAGTGCCTAATTTACGAATTAACCTTTATCGTATGTATGTGTACGTATAGGAAAAGCCTACTATATATAGTGTTTGACACTGTCTGTGCTTTTAGACATCCACTGGGGTTCTTGGAACGTGTCCCCCGTAGATAAGGGGGGACAGCTGTATGTCTTTTTAGGTCTGGTTCATCTCATTTAACATCATGATTTCAAAGTTTGTCCATATTGTAGCACGTGTCAGTCCTTTGTTCTTTTTGATGGCTCAGTAATACTCTACTGTCTGTATACACCACATCTTGTTTATCTATCCATGGACCTCGGGGTTGTTTCCACCCTTTGGCTACTTTGAACAATATTGCTCTGAGCACAGGTGTACAAGTATCAGACAAAACAAAATCTTTGTTTTCAGTTCTTTTGGGTATATATCCAAAAGATGTATATCTAAGAGGAGAATTACTCATGTGGTAACTCCAAGCTTAACATGGTTTGAGGAACAACTGGACTATTTTCTGCAGTGGCTTCACCGGTTTCATTTTCCCACTAATCCTGTACAAAGGTTCAAGTTCCTCCACGTCTTCGCAGCCTTGTTATCTTCCTTTTTGAAAAATGTTGTTTCGTTACAGTTATCCTGATGGATACGAAGTGGTATCTCACAGCTTTGATTTTCACATTCCTGATGACTAATAATGTTGAGCATCTTTTTATGTGCTCTTGGCCAGCTGTATATCTTCAAAGGAGAAATGTCTGTTAAGTTCTTTGCATTGTCCATTTTTGTACCTGTTTTATAAGGTCTAATAGTATACAGTGGATGTGTAAAAATATGCATATACTTGGATATATGCAAAATGTTTTTTTTAAATGGAAGATGTACTTTTAGAAGGTTTGGAGAGCATTATTATGGTCTATAACAATGATCCATTTTATTTCTTACTGCCTAAAACTAGCAGGAAACTATTGATAAAGATTCCTTTAAAATTTTTCAAGTTTGTTTATTTATTTTGAAAGAGAGAGCAAGCAAGCAAATATGAGTGGGGGAGGGGCAGAGAAAGAGGAAGAGAGAGAATCCTAAGCAGGTTCCATGGTGCCATCACAGAACCTGACACGAGGCTTGAACTCATGAAACTGCAAGATAATGACCTGAGCGGAAACCAAGAGTTGGATGCTTGCTGAGCCATCCAGGTGCCCCACTATTGATAAAAATCTCCAAGTTTGGGGTACCTGAGTGGTTCAGTCAGTTGAGCCTCTGATTTTAGCTCAGGTCATGATCTCACAGTTCATGGGTTTGAGCCCCACATCGGGTTCTGTGCTGACACTCAGAGCCTGGAGCCTGCTTCAGATTCTGTGTCTCTCTCTTTCTCTGCCCCTCCCCTGTTCATGCTCTGTCTCTGTCTCTCAAAAATAAATAAACATTTAAAAAAATTTTTTAAATCCCAAGTTTTATCAATGGGAGTCTTATTTGGCCAAAGGTAGCGTGTTTCCTGGGGTCTTCATAGGAAAGTAAACCAGGGTCCCAAGGCTGTCTTTCAGGATGTTCCCTTGTGGTACTTTAGAAAATAAATCTCTGTGGATGCATTTCAAGTTAGACTTGCCTTATGCTTAATCCTATTTTGTGATTAATAATGGTGTTTCTTTTTTTTTTAAGTTTTTATTTAAATTCCAGTTGGTCAAGATATAGTGTAATAGTAGTTTCAGGTGTACAATTTAGTGATTCAACACTTATATGTAACACCTGCTGCTCACCACAAGTCCTTTCTGGATCCTCGTTTATCTTATTCAGGGAGAGAAATGGTTTTTCATGTCATGTCACATGGGAGAGCTAGAAGGCATAGAATAAATCTAAAGGGAGAGGCTTGGCTCTATTATTATTATTTTTTAATTTCATTTATAAACTTGATTATAAAGAGGTTAGCTTTCAGGGGATTGAACCGGCCTATTTAATGACCCAGTAAGAGCATTCTAGGCTTAGGGGTTGATTTTTTTTTTTTTAACAGATTGGTTTTCCCATTGTGGTTCTATTCTCAAAGGTTCAAAGGTTAACCTTTGTGAAGTCACCCTACAATGCCAGCTTCTATCAGGGGTGAGACATCACCATCCTAGCACCCCATGGTGTATTCTTTGGAACATGTCCACACTGGCAGGCGTTTTCCAAATAAAACATATGTTTCAGTAAACAAGCGTTTTATCCAGCAGCCCAAGTGGAGAATTTTAAAACCCATGTTTGTTTTGCCAGCAAACATTTTGTTTCAATTCATGCAGCTAAACAAGTGGGTAAGATTTAAGTGGCCTCCCAGTCAAAACAAATGCAGAACCATTTTCAGAAAGCTCTGGCTGACCAGAAATGCATTTGCTGTCAGAGTGTGAGGTCAGACATTAGGGAAAATAATTTGTACTTTCCATATAATTCTTGTACCTAGTTGCCATCAGGGTGGAAAGTCTTAGGTCTGGGTAAAGGTTCTTGATTCTGTTTTAAGGCAAAAGATAAAGAAATAAAAAAGCAGCATTAAAAAGTATTGCTGTGTTGCTATATTTCAGTCTTATAGCAGGTCTTTAAAATGTGACTAAAATAGGGGCACCCGGGTGGCTCAGTCAGTTAAGGGTCCGACTTCCACTCAGGTCATGAGCTCACGGTTTTTGGGTTTGAAACCCACATCGGGCTCTGTGCTGACAGCTCAGAGCCTGGAGCCTGCTTCAGATTCTGTCTCCCTCTCTCTCTGCCCCTTCCCCGCTCACGCTTGTCTCTCTCTCTCTCCCTTAAAATAAATAGACACTTAAAAAAATTTTAAATAAGATAAAATGTGACTAAAACATCATCAGGTATTTGCTGTGCATTTCTTACCCCTTTCCTAATTATTTTTATGGTTAATTCAACCACAGTGTAATAATGCAACTCAACATCTATGTGAATAACTAGGCTTTGTCTTCTGATTTTATAAAAATGGTAGTAAAATCAAATTTTTGTGAGCTGTCTGTTACTCTTATTTAGGGTTCCTTATAATTGAACATTCTTACTGCCTTCCATAGATTATCTCCTGAAAAATATCTTTCAATTTTTAAATTTGAAAGTATGTGGTGTGCTTTTCTTTTTGAAAAGCAAGCCATTTTCCTATTAAGATGAATTACGCTTTCTTTCTTTTAAACGTTTACTTATTTTTGAGACAGAGAGTGCAAGCAGGGGAGGGGCAAATGGGGAGGGGAACAGAGGCTCCAAAGCAGACTCTGAACTGACAGCAATGAGCCCAATGCGGGGTTGGAACTTGTGAACCTTGAGAACATGACTGAAGCCAGTTGGACGCTCAACTGATTGAACCACCCAGGTGACCCATGAATTGCACTTACTTTTTTATTTTTTGAGGTTTTTCATTAAAAAATTTTTTAATATTTTATTTATTTTTGAGAGAGAGAGAGAGAGAGAGAGAGAGATAGTGTGAGCAGGGGAGGGTCAGAGAGAGAGAGAGAGAGACACAGAATCTGAAGACAGGTTCCAGGTTCCTAGCTAGCTGTCAGCACAGAGCCTGACGCAGGGCTTGAACCCACGAACCGTGAGATCATGATCTGAGCCAAAGTTGGATGCTTAACCGACTGAGCCACCCAGGCACCCCAAATTGCACTTTCTTAAGAGGATAATCAGAAATCATGAAATTTGGTATACATTCAGAATAGTGTAGAAAATAGATACATGTGGTTTAAAGAATAATGAACAACTAGGCATATGTAACCTCCATCCAGATTAAGAAATAGAACATTTCCTTAGAAATCTACTGCAAAACCATCTTCTTCTTCTCTCCATGGGAAGTTCACAATTATGTAGGTATTCTTAAAAGGCATTACTCAGTTTTACAAGTGTTTGGTATATATTACTTTTTACTTGTTTGTTTTATTAACAATGGGGTTGCAAGCCTTACCATGTTGATGCGTATAGCTGTGGCTTGTACATTTTCATTGTTTAGTGTTTCTGTGTAATACAGTGAGGCATTTCTCTACTGTTGATGGACATTTAAACTCTTTCAGCTCTTGACTCTTATGAAAAAGGCTGTTGAGAATATTCTTATATGTGTATATATCTCCTAATACTGTAGTGTGAAGGTTTTTCTAGGGTGCATGGTACATGTTACAGGTGGATTGTTGGTTTGTAGGCTGTTTGTATTTTTAACATTAAGCTATAATTCCAAACTGTTTTCCAACATGTTTGTCCTAGTTTGTACTCCCTGTAACAGTGAGTGAGAGTTCTTCTTGCTTTACATCTTCACCAACACTTGATATTGCTAGACTTTTTAATTTTTGCCAATCTGGTGAATATGAAATGATGTCTCATTGTGATTTTAATTTACTTTTCCCTGATTAACAATAAGGGTTATTAGCCATTTGGATACTATTTTTCTCAAGTGTTTTAAACATTTTGTCCATTTTTTCCTATGGATTGCCTTTTCGTTAATGATTTGTAGGACTCATATATATCCTCTGGTTACGAATCTTTTGTCGCTTATATGTGTTGCATATATCTGACTGATATGTGACTTTTCTTTTTTTAGTCTGTTTATGTTGCCTTTGAAGGCACACAAACTCTTTAATTTCAATACCATTGGATTGATCAATTGATTCTTTCGTGGTCAGTGCTTTGATACTGTATCTTCTTTAAGAATTTCTTTCCTATCCAAGGTTCATAAAGATCTTTTATTCTTTGGCATCTTGCCTTTCACATGGGATTTCATTATATTTTATTTATCTGAAACTGATTTTTGCGAATGTTGTAAGGTAGGGCTCTATTTTCTTTTGTCTAAATGACTACTTGGTAGTCTAGTCACTTATTGAAGTGCCCAGTCCTTTTCACACAATCTGGAACACCACCTCTGTTATATTCCCAGTGGCCATTTATGCTGGGTCAGTTTCTATGCTCTCTGTTCTATTCCATCGGTCTCTGTCAATGCTTGATCCAGCCCTACGCTCTCCTTATTCTCATGGCCTAGAGTGAATCAGGACATTTGGGAGGGCCAGTTCTTCTCCCTCATTCTTCTTCAAGCATGTCTCGGTGTTCTTGGCTTTTTGCCCTTCTACATAAACTTTAGAAACAGCACAGATTCCTGAAGAGAACCTGTTGGAGTTTTTATTAGGACTGTGCAGAACCTGTAGACCAATTGGGGGGAACTGACATGTTTACAATAGGGCGTCTACCACATTGAAAGGCAGTGTGCAGAGTCTTTAAAAGGAAGGTGCCCAACTGCCTGAGGTTCCGATCCTGGCTCTGCTCTTCATCAGCCGCATGACCCTGGAGGATGTATTTAACCTTGATGTACTTCAACTTCCTTATTTGTTAATAGGGATCATCCTTGTACCTACCTAACTGGGAAGCTGAGAGGATTAAATGATTAAATGTGTTGCATATAATATGTGTAAAGCACATAGCAAGCATTATATAAGTGCATAAACACTGATTTCTCTATATCTATATCCATTTTATGTCTCAAGAAAATTTTGATTTTCTTTATAAAACTATAAAATTTTATATATATATATATATAATATATATTCCTAGCAATCTTGAAATCTTTGATGCTATTATAAATGGTATTTTTTACAGTTTTGGAGGGTTTGTAATATTTGTTATGTTTTTCTTTAGTATTTTTTATGAGCTGATTATGATAATCTTTGATTAATACTTATTAAGTGCTTGTATTGCATAAGATACTGCTAAGAGCAGGCAGGAAATAGGGATACTTACATCCAGGTGATTGCCTGTTTCAGTTACAGCTCTGGTCCCATGTAAAGTGAATAAAATCCTCAGTCTCATAATTTTTAAAAATTTTGTTTTAATATTTATTTATTTTTTAAGACAGAGAGAGATATAGTGTGAGCAGGGGAGGGACAGAGAGAGGGAGACACAGAATCCAAAGCGGGCTCTAGGCTCTGAGCCATCAGCACATAGCCTGATGCAGGGCTTGACCCCACAAACTGTGAGATCATGATCTGAGCTGAAGTTGGACGTTTCAACAACTGAGCCACCCAGGGGCCCCTCAATCTCATGATTTTAAACCGTTATATCCCCTTGACTTATGTTGTTGAAACCTTCCTGAGAGTTTTGGCAATCTGGTTCATTTTATCCTATATATTAGGCTAATTCCATTATTTCTTTTACATTTATGAGATAATTAGATTTCAGTACTTTTCTTGTAGACCACCCATGGTGTGCTTGCAACCCTGCTATGTTTTATTTCGAATGCTCTGAGTTTTCCCTCATTCTGTAGTTAAGATGAGGTTAGAGTCACAACTTCATACATAGACTTGCGTCCAGTGTTAAGTAAGCTTTGTCTGGAGAATAACTGACATTGGTCTTTGCCATTAGTCACATGTAACACCTATGTCTCACTGGCATTATAACTAAAAGAAAAAGAAAAAGAAAGGAAACAAATATGTGTATGTAGGTTCCCCTTGACTTATGTTTCCTTTCTAAGCTTTCTGGTCATGTGGTGCCCCACCTCACGTGGGAGGTGGGGACCCACGCCGTGAGGCTCCCTGTGATTTCACTTTGTGTCGCAGGAGGGCAGAAACTCAAAGTGAAACCAGTGAAAAAACCAATGTATTCTTAATGGTTTTTACCCAAACCATAAATCCGTCTCTTGGAGGGAGAGGGGAATCACCCAACATTTGATCAGATTTCTTCGGCATGTTCCAGGCAATGTTTGTCAGTTCAGTGGCCATCTGCCGGGACTCAGGGGATTCATTGAAAATTCAGATTCCTGAGCCTGACTTCCACCAAGGGAATAAGACAAGTGGAGGGAGGCAGCAGGGGTTGAGTATTTTCTCTTTTTTTTTTTTATTTTTTTAATATTTACTTATTTTTGAGAGAGAGAGAAATAGAGGTCGAGCAGGGGAGGGGCAGGGAGAGAGGGAAACACAGAATCTGAAGCAGGCTCCAGTCTCCGAGCTGTCAGCACAGAGCTTGATGTGGGGCTTGAACTCACAAACTGCGAGATCATGACCTGAGCCAAAGTTGGATGCTTAACTGACTGACAGCCAGGTGCACCAGGACTTTAATATTTTAAAAGATTTCCCTGGTGCTAACAGTCACACAGGAACTGGTCACAGTACTGAAGGTATGATAGGCTCCCATTTTCATTGATCACATTTCACTTGATGGAAAAATTCACAGGATGTTTGATACAATGTAGCTGTCACCTAATTATGTGCCATGTGTCAGGGACTTTATGTTTAACCCTAGACTACTATTATTAGCCCCATTTCATAGAAAAAGAAACCGAGGCACTCAGAGGTTAAATAACCTGCCCAGAAACAAGCAACTGACACAGAATGGTCATTAGCTTTCTGAATCCTAAGAGCCACATCCTGACTTTTGTTAATTACAAAATAAACTGGTCTCCAGCAGAAATGGGCCCAGAGGGTACACTTGGATCCAAATTGTGTCTTGATATTGTGGTATGTGCTGTGTAAGTTACTTATTTCTTTAGCCAGTTCTCATTGGCAATTAACGTCCCTGTGGCTTAGAGCAGGGATTCTACAAAAAGAAGGCATGTATGGGAAACTAGTATATCAGACTAATGACTTCTAGCAGATGCCCATGGGATGGAATGGAAGAACTTTTGAGCTCTACCCTTGCACCAGGCTCTATGCCAAGTGTTTTAGGAGTATTCTTCTGTATTCCTCACAGGAATCCTCTTTAACTTCTATTAATAATCAGTTGAACAGGAAATTAAGACTTGGAGACCTAAGGAAACTTGCCTTTGGTCATACAGGCTCTACATCCTGGCCGTGATGTAAAGATAATGCCTACCTCTCTCCAGAACCTAGCTGTGAGCCACGGGATTTTCTGCCTTTAACTATATAATCAAATAGGATTTTCTGTTTTCTAGAGAATTGCTATCTATATGATAGTGACTCAGACAGCCCAGTCACTAAGATCATTCTGGGGTTTAAACAGATCTGGTCAATGGCTTATAATGACATAATGACATTCATCATTTGCTTAGCCTCCCCATTTTGTCCCCTAGTCCTCTTATCCTTGCCTGGTCCCTGAGTCAGGTAAGAATCCCACGGAGCTATTGTCATGGCCAGGTGTATGGCCCATAACAAGATTGACAGATGTCTAGGGACTGGAGGCTCACACTGTGTTTTGTTTTATTGTTTTGTTTTGAGAGAGAGAAAGAGAGAGATTCCAAGCAGGGCAGAGGGGGAGAGGGGGAGAGACAGAGAATCTTAAGCAGGTTCCATGCTCAGGATGGAGCCTGATATGGGGCTCAATCTCATGATTGTGAGATCATGACCTGAGCTGCCATCAAGGGTTGGAGTAAATGGACTGAGCCACCCAAGCATCCCTTCCATTTTTTATTTTTTTTATGTTTATTTATTTTTGAGAGAGAGACAGAAAGAGAGAAAGGGGAGAGAGGGAGGGAGGAAGAGAGAGAAAGAGAGAGAGAGAGAGAGAATATGAGTAGGGGAGGGGCAGAAAAAGAGGGAGTCACAGAATCCAAAGCATGCCTGTCTCTGAGTTGTCAGCACAGAGCCTGATACAGGGCTTGAACTCATGAACTGCAAACTACAAGATCATGACCTGAGCCGAAGTCAGACACTTACCTGACTGAGCCACCCAGGCACCCTGCATTCCTTCCATTTTAAAATATACAATGGCAGATGATTGGAGAGACTCTTCTTAAATATTATCAGGCCTGCCAGAGTGCTTAATATCCATCAAAATGAAAAGCCCATCTACGGATATTGTGTGTGCTTGTACATGTTTTCAATGGAGAAAATGAAAGCCTAACACAAGGAAAAGAAAAAATACATATTGCTATTATCATTATGACTTTTTCATCTATTTTAGGCCTCCTGCATTATTGTCAGGGCCTCAGACACACAGGCATGGTTTGTAACTTAGGCCGTCCCTTTAATCCATTGTCCTTGGAGAATGGCCCATAGTTGGAGGAGACCTAGTAAAGCATCCATTCATTAAATTTACTATTTCGTTCATTAAAAATAATGCCATCGGTGTTGAATAGTTAAGGGAGCCACATCACAGCCTATGTGTCTAACTCATGACTTTCTCCCACTCTACTCCATCTGACTTTTGTCATATTGATGTGCAGTGAGAGGTAGAAGAACCCCGTGGCCTTTTTCTTTGCTTATTAACATTTTGTTGAAATGTAATATCCACACAGAAAAGTGTACACATCATAAATGTATGACTCCCGGAATTTTCACAAAATGAACATATCCCCCAGAGCCTTTTAAAAAATGTTTGTTTATATTTGAGAGAGACAGAGCACAAGCAGGGGAGGGGCAGAGAGAGCGGGAGACACAGAATCTGAAGCAGGCTCCAGGCCCGGAGCCATCAGCACAGAGCCCGATGCGGGGCTTGAACCCATGGACCATAAGATCATGACCTGAACCGAAGTCAGACGTTCAACTGACAGAGCCACCCAAATGCCCCATCCCCAGAGCTTTTGAATACCACAGACCTGATTTCATAATCTGGTTTGGCTATTTACATTTGTGTAACTTTAGGCGAATTATTTAACTCTTTTGAGCCTCAGTTTTCTCAGCAGTTGGTAGCATTTTCATAGGTATTTATGGATAGAAAAGATGATATATGTAATTGACTTGACATTCCTGCTTCTTCCTTTCCTTAATCCCAGAGAGCTTCTACAAATGAACCCCTCCAAGTGATGAATTTGGATGAGTAATAATGGAAAGTTTGTAACATGAAGTAACAGGTCATGTGCATCTGGAAATGTATATAATTATATGGACCATAGAAAAAGAATGGCTAGCTAAAGGTTTTCCTACTTCCCTACAACTACAACTGATTTTGGCCCATTCTCTTCAAGGGCTCATCTAGGAAACTTGGTTTGAAGTAGATTAAAAGTTCACCCTGTTTACTTCTTCATGTATGCTCTGCTCTATCCTAAAAAGTGATTATAGAAATACACAAAGTACACAAATATTTAAAACAAATCAGCAAGTGAATCAAAGCTAAAGCAGAATTGTAAGCCAAAGTTTGGAGTAAGGTTGACACATAAAATCTGTGTTGTGAAACCCAGATCATTTCCTAGGGGTGGGCTTTAGAGTTGGCCTGAGTTTCCTAGCAGTCAAAGCAAATAAAGGAAATAATTAGTAATAAGACTCAGAGGATGCTTATAATATGAAAGCAAACCAGTTGTGGAAGGAGAAACAGTCTTTTTCTTGGCACCAAGACCTTCTTTCCATTGATCTTCACAAAGAGAAGTAAAGTAGTGGGGTTCCCTGTGATAAATAAAATGATCTGATTTATAATGCTGTGTCTTAGGCTCTGCCAAACTATATGCAGGTGGCGCAAAGCCAGTGCCCAATTTGGGAAAAATCATTTTATAAATAACCATCAACTGATGACGTTCTCTTCTTGAGTTTATTTCAGTGATACAATGAAAATTAATACAGGTTGGCTATGTGTAATCGACAAATCCATTTATGAAGTTTCTAAACCCATCAAACAGTGGCGTGGTAAAGGGGAATTCTTTGTTTAGTCTGGATGGGGAAAGAACTTTTTACTGTTCTTCTAAAGAAGACTTTAAGGAGGAAGCATGCTTTCTAGGAAATGAGGTTAGGAGCAGCTGAAGCAAAGTGGACTTGCCAGAGTGAACTACAGTTTGAAAGATGGTGTAGGCCTGTGCGGTAAAGAACTTGACTTTGGGGAGGTAAAATATATCTTCACTGGAAAATTTAGAGGACCCTTACCACTGAGCATCTAGTTTGGGGAGAGGATAAACAGAGCAAGTTTTGGGGGTACCTGGGTGGCTCAGTTAAGTGTCCAACTCTTGATTTCGTCTTGGATCATGATCTCATAGTTTGTGGGTTTGATTTCTGACACTGACAGTGTGGAACCTGCTTGGGAGTCTCTCTCCTTCTCTCTGCCTCTCCCTCATGTTTGCTTTCTCTCTCTCTCTCTCTATCTCTCTCTCTCTCTGTCTCTCTCTATCAAAATAAATAAACCAACTTAAAAAAAGTCAGTTTTGGACATAGGAAGTTCCCTACATGGGAAGTTACTGTATATTGTATACACACACGTACACACATGCCTTCTTGTCTCATATTAGGTAGAGTGTCTGGCAGATTCTAGCTGAATGAGGGCGTACACATAGAGCAAATGATTTAAAATGGGATTGGGTTTTGAAATTTGGAATTCAGATGTTGGTAAGATAAAAACACCCTCAACAGTAGAAGCAAACATGGTGTTTCCTTGTTATTATTGGTCAAGTGGTGGACCTTATAGTCTGGCTTAGAGAGCCCTGGGAATCCCTGATTGTCTTTTTTTTTTCAAGTTTATTTATTTATTTTGACAGAGAATGTGAGTGGGGAAGGACAGAGAGAGAAAGAGAGACAATCCTGTGTAGACTCCACACCAGCAGTGCGGAGTCCCATGTGGGGCTCAAACTCATGAACTACGAGATCATAACCTGAACTGAAACCAATAGTCAAATGCTTAACTGACTGAGCCACCCAGGCACCACGCCCTGCTCCCCACCCCGACTACTATCTTTTCAATGGGTCTGTGAGGTCAAAACCATTTTTATAACAATAACAGGATTTGCTTTTCTCCACTCTTTCTCTCTGGACTTACCCAGAGGATACATGATGTGTGACTGTGTAAAAGACAGCAGAGAATCCAGGCATCTATAAAGCTAAGCATTAAAATAAATTTGCAAAAATGTAAAGCAATGTATTCTTCTCATTAATTTTGTTTTGAGAATGTAGTTCTTTTCATAAAAATAGGCTATTTATGTTAATATGCAATAGGTTTATCAGTGTTATTTTAGATAATAAATTTAATTTATTCTCAGTTTTAATTTCTAATATGGAAAATACTGTTAATATATATAACAAAAGCTCTTTAGGGTCATTAGTAATTTTAAGTGTTTAAAGGAGTCTTGTGAGGTGCTTGGGTGGCTCAGTCGGTTAAATGTCCGACTCTTGGTTTCAGTTCAAGTCATGATCTCATGGTCTGTGAGTTTGAGCCCTGCAAGGGGCTCTGTGCTAACAGCTCAGAGCCTGGAGCCTGCTTGGGAACCTCTGGGTGAATGAAAGCCAAACACCCTTCGCCATGCGCAAGGCCCTGCCCTGAGTACTTGTGTGCATTACATTGTATAACAATCTTGTGGAGTATATAATGTATGTGCTCATAGGTGAAGACATCGAAACTCAGAGAAGTTAGATAATAAGTCTGGGCTGTTAGCTAATAAGAGAGAGTACCAGGATTTGTGTGTGTTTATAGCATCTTTGCTGTAGATCGTCGTTCTATTTTCAGGAAACAATAGACTTTCCACTGGGCAATCCCAGGTCCATGTTAAAGGGCTGGTCTTGCCATTCCCTTGCAGTGTATCTGTGGAACCATGTTCTCACAGATGCGCAGAGAGCCGTAGTGAGGAAACCTTCGCATCCAGGCTGGGAACCTTCGATCACAAAAGCAGCCAGGTGAATCCGACTGACATTATCTACAAAGGAGTTTCAACCAGTGTGGAACCTGGTTACCCAAGAGAGCCCACCGGCAGGGTACTGAGCACCAGTGAAATAGCCGTGACAAGGTCTATGTTCCCGCACCGTCTTTTTGCCACAGCCAGTTAAGATTTCAAATCCCTTCTTTCTTTGCTAGGGCAGATTGTTGTTAAGCATCTCCTAAAGGTGACCCTCCTGGGCCTGTAAATGATTTCATTTGGAGCCTGAGAGGTGCGGTGAGCCCAATCTAGGAGCACCTTTAGATTCAAAGCCAATAACTTTCAGCAACTTGGGTTTTCCATGGCGGTTGCCACAGTAGGTATTTCTGGCTCCCTCCCCTCCCCCTATGCCCCCTGTAGAACTTTCTCCATCAACTGCCAGAAAGACATAGCAACATGTGGTCAGAGCCCAGTGTGCTGGCTTTGTGTATCAGCCCCTCCAGAAAGCAGTCTAAACCCTGTGCACGGTTCCGGAATTTTTCAGAAACCTCAGAAACTAGAAAGAAATCTCTTCCAAGCAGAGAGTACGCACACATGCACACCCACAAATGACCTTCCTCTCGGGATGGAATTAGGGCCTCTGCCTGCTAGACTTTTGAGTTACATACTAACTCCACTCATGTCGTTCCGTAATCCGAAACACCCCTTGTAAGTCTAGCTGTTGAAGCACGAAGAGGTGGCTGGCTATGGAAGACTCTGCAGACGGGAGCGGTCATTTGTCATGCATCTGAGTTCCAAACGTTCAGTGTTTCCACTTCCCTCTGGATGGTTTCTTCTGTGGAAAGATCGCTTGCTGTACTTCGCGTGGCGGCAGAGTTCTCTCACTGCCCAGACGCCCCGTCTTCTCTGACTCCTCCTTCCCGTGGCTGCTCTTCACAGCGCTGACCCTGCTGGCAAGACCTCTTACCCAGCTTACCACCTGCTCCCTGACCTTTGTCCTGTTAGCTCTGTAAAATTGGGTGCATTCGTGGCGCAAGCTGGGAAACAATATGTCTGTGCTCAGAACAGTTCCCCACTCTGCCCCGCTTCACCCCAAAGTCCTCCCTATCACTTGTAAACTTTCCACTACAGTTTAAATAAGGGCTGTTCCCCAGCTTTCTCAAAGCCAAGATCTTGCTTTGCATTTGGGGACACCAAGAGGAGTAATTCCAGGAGGAGATTTGTAACTAAGCAAATTTTCAACTATCTCAGAAAAATAGGGGCGCCAGCTTTTCCCTTCTGCCTGACATTTTGGGGGGGGTCTTCCTTCCTGTCCTCGAGGTAAGGCCTGCTGACAGGGAGGGTGGTGTCCAGCAGACTAGTGCATTCAGAGTTGTCTGAACAAAGAAAGTTACATTTGTTGGTCTGTTTTTATCACAGAAAGTTACATTTGTTGGTCTGTATTCCACTCTCTTGGAAGAGAATCAGAATCTTTATTTCAAGGAGCCACCAAGCTGGTCGGAGGGACCTTCACGGGTGTGATTTCTGGAACAGTGGTGGTAAAGCCTGAACTTTGCAGTGACCCAGGGTTGCTCTGATCTCGGACAGTTTAATCTCTCTAAACCTCTCTTCTGCAAAATGGGAGCATATATCTTCCTCCAAGGGTCATGGCAAGGGTCAGATGATATCATGGAGACAAACCACTGGGCTCAAGATGGGGTCAGCGCTCTTGGTACATGTGAACTTTTTTTTTTAATGTTTATTTATTTTTGAGAGAGACAGAGAGACAGAGCACAAGTGGGGGAGGGGCAGATAGAGAGGGAGACACAGAAACCGAAGCAGGCTGCAGGCTCTGAGCCATCAGCACAGAGCCTGATGCAGGGCTCAAACTCACAAACAGTGAGATCATGACCTGAGCCGAAGTCGGATGCTTAACCGACTGAGCCACTCAGGCACCTAGGTACATGTGAACTTTTCTTGGTATCTTCATAATCTAAACCTATTTACAGTGCAAGTGTTTGTTGCTCAGAAACTCTATATAATCGGTATTAATAAAGCCAAAGGAGACCACATCCATGGGGATGTCCTTAACTGCTTGGGAAGATGGAAGGGAAAGAGAACAGAGAGGCAAGAAAAAGCAGTGCTTCAAGCAACTTGAGCCAAGGGAGGGTGAAGGGAAAGGCCCAGGGCAGATGATGAGCCCTGAGGGACATACGCACTGGAGGACTGTCTGTCCTGGGGTGTCTGCACCCCAGCCTGCTGGTCATTTAGGTGCTTTTCCATCTTTCCTGCTTTCTTTTGCAACTCAACAGCCAGCCCCCAGACAACTGGAGAGCTTGGCAGGGTTCCGGGAATCTGTACCAACGCCACCCCTCCTGATGACATCACAGACAGACACTGGAGGCACTTGCACACAGCAGCAACATGGCCTTGTCAAGCCGCTGTGTGACGGATGCTTTCAGGTTTCAAGTAGGGAGAAGATACTCCACTCTGGGCATCTAGGGTCTCAAACTCAAGTCCCAACTTTTAAGTAGCTTTAGCCCTTTGTAGGTCACGTCAGCTCTCTGAGTGTGTTTCCTCCTATGTTGATGAGTATTGTGAGTGCGTAGATAGACACGTGAATGTTACATGAGGCCCTGACGTCCTTCCCACGTGCCTGTGTGTGCTCTTATGCCCCTGTGTCCAGGCCTTCTCCTTGGAGACAGCAGCACTACCGGTCAGGGTTAGCAACTGAAGAACAGATTCTAACTACCTGGACCTCTCAAACCCTGATCTGTTTTTGAAAAATCACAGTTTGGGGCCCCTGCGATATGGTACTGTGAGCAAGGGTGCCGGGACAGCTCACGGGTTCCCGGCACACCCTACAGCCTCACCATACCACTACTTCCTCTCGGCCTGCCTTTCTCAGCTCCCACCTTGAACCTGCTTCTCGTCCACCACGGCCCTGAGAGTTAGAAACTCATCAATGAATCTTTCACTTTCAGTGTGCTCTTCCTGAATGAGTCGTAGCTTCCATTTTTTTTTCTCCCTAGCTTTGCTCTCTGATCTCAAGGGTCACATCTAACAGAATGCTCATGCTTTAAAGAAAAAAAAAAGATATCAAAAAAAAAAACCTCTTTCTCTATGAATCAAAACGACTTTCGTTTAAATTAAATGCCTTACACAGAACTCATTTGGGAGACCAGAGCTGTTTGTTAGAAAGTGAAAGTAGCTGATAATCCTTTTTAATATGTGAAAAAACTGACAAGTCATTTAAATCTTTTTTTCCTCCCAGTAACTAAACAAAAAATAAGCAAAGGTATTTGAATTTGGCCACCTTTTTCTTTTTCCTTCCTTGGGCCAGGATAAAGATGTCATAGAAGCTTTTATGTTTCCCATTCCTGCTAAACTCTTTAGGTAGGAGAAAATAATTGGCTTTTTCCTTGAGAGGAGGGTAGTAACAGACTGCGTCTGAGCTATTCTCTTGCAAATCCCTGTGGGTTCTGAATAATAAAGTCTGTCTCGCTTCTAGTCTGTAACTCGCTTTCCTTTGAACAAGGGCAGTAAGTTGCTCTTTTTCTGCCCAGCTCTCGAGCTGAAAAAATCCAGTAGGTGGCCAAAGAGTCTTTAGAAGACTAAAGACAGCTTCAGAGAGCCATTGGACCAGGTTTTAAAAAGAAAAGTGTGCTTGTATCTTTGTAGAGCAAACAATACCGCTGGAGCTGAATGGTGCTTCAGGACCCCAGCTTAGGGACAGGTGACTTATTTAGGCAAGTTACAAATTGACATGTTTGACTATAGCTAAATTGAGTTTGCAAAATAATCCCTGAAACTGGAGCTCAGACCGTTGAAGCAAGTGCTCAGAGCAGACCTCTCAGCCACCCTCATTTTAGCCGCAACTTTCTGACCCGGTATCATGCTTTGCAAGTGCACAGAAGAGCCCCATCCAGCCTTCTCCACAGAACGTGAAAGGACTCTGGGGGATACATGAGCCAAGGGGTGCTGTGGCTGAGGACTTTGCCCTTTGTAAATGACTTTTGTAAAATACTCTAAACTGAGGACACGTCAATAAGGAAATTGCTCTGCATTGTTTTATGGTCCCAGCCCTCAGTTTCCTGCGGTGTGCCCTGTTCTTTGATTTGAGTCATGCCAAGCCTAAGAAGCAAGCATGACCCTGCTCTCTGTTGCCTAGAACTGGCTATGGCTCAGTATATATTCCGTTTACCCAGCACAGGTGCATTTTCTTTTGCCAAAGTCTTCCTAGGAGCAATATGCAGCTTTGAAGAAAATATACAGTGAATGTGACTGTTCCTTAAGCATTCATGTGGCAGTGGTCGTGTGTGTGTGTGTGTGTGTGTGTGTGTGTTAAATATACATGACATAAAATTTACCATTTTAACCAGTTTTTAAATGTACAGGTCAGTGGGATTAAGTACTTTCACACAGCACCATCTCCAGATCTCTTTTCACCTTCCCAGACTGAAACTTTGTCCCTATTAAACACTGACTCCCCATTTCACCCACCCCAGTCCCTGGGCAATCATTTTACTTTCTGACCCAAGGAATTTGACAACTCTAGGGACCTCACACGAGTAGAATCATACAATATTTGTCTCAATAATAAATAAACATAAAAAAATGAAGCATCGGTATGTGCTATAACACATGAATCTTGAGAACATTATGCTGAGTGAAAATAAGCCAGACACAAAAGGACAAACAGAGCATGAGTAGGGGAGGGGCAGAGAGAGAAGGAGACACAGAGTCTGAAGCAGGCTCCAGGCTCTGAGCTGTTAGCATAGAGCCCAACGCAGGGCTTGAACCCACAAACCAAGAGATCATGACCTGAGCCGAAATCAGACGCTTAGCCGACTGACCAGCCAGGTGCCTCGGCTTCATTCATTTTTAAATAATATTCCATTGTTTGTTTATCCATTCGTCATCTGTGAACACTACTCTTACATTCTGGCTGTTGTGAATAAGGGGCATACAAATATGTTTGAGACCTCACTTTCAATTCTTTTTGAGTATACATTCAGAAGTGGAATTCCTGGATCATAGGGGCAATTTAATTTTTTGAGGAACAGCCATACTGTTTTCCATGAAGGTTGGGCATCCCCACTAGCTGTGCACAAGCATTCCATTCTCTCTACCTCCTTGCCAACAGCTGTTTTCTGTTTATTTTTTATATTTTTAATTTATTTTTTAGAGAGACACAGTATGAGCAAAAGAGGGGCGAACAGAGAAGGAGACACAGAATCTGTGAGGCGGGCTCCAGGCTCTGAGCTGTCAGCACAGTGCCCGATGCGGGGCTCGAACTCCTGAACCACAAGATCATGACCTGAGCCGAAGCTGGATGCTTAACCGATGGAGCTACCCGGGCGCCACATGGTTTTTGGATACTTATGGGTCTGGGGTGGTATCTCATGGTGGTTTTGGACAATGGTCATTTTAATGTTGGTGTTTGGTGGCACGCACAGCTGAACTCTCCGATCGTGTTTCTGTGTAATGGAAAGAGGCGTGAGGAGAAGGCTCCTTACCCCTTTTGTTCGGCCCAGACTCCACAAGTGTAAGCACTTGCTCTGGGCTGCCCTGGCTGAGCGCAGAGGCTTTTAGGCAACTGCAGATGAGAGACGTGTGACCCGACGCGCTCGGAGCTCCATCCTGGAGAAAGGAGGTTGTGGCAACTTGATGGGGGCTGGGATTCCTTGGAGATCCGTCTCCCAAGCACGTGGGCAGGAGCAGAGGCACTTAATCTGACCAGTCTGCAGAGGGTGTGCTTGCTGGGACACTAACTCAACCACTGACAGATTTTTCAGTTTTACAAAAATATACTCCTCCTTTCTGCTGCTTTTTAAAAGACCCCACGAAAGCATTAGCTTCCCAGGATGTATGGAAAAATGCAAGACCCAAATATAAGCCATTCCCATCACACTGATGTTACTTCTTTATCATTCTGATAAATTTCTTTCCAATCCTTTTTTACTTTTTTTTAAAACACAGAACTGCAATGATATGTGTAAAAATATATAAAGCTTTCCAAGAAATGTGTGCCCATTTACAGTGCCTTTAGTGATACAGCATATGAGAGTATACACTCGTTTCATTAAATCCTGGTAAACTCGGGGCATATGTTTTTCTAATTTAATAAAGAAAAATGAATTTTTTGCTAAATTTATATTTCTTTTGTAATTTTTGCTACACATTTTTTTGCCAGTTTTTTTTTTTTTGCTCTTTTAGTTCCAATATAGAACAGGTTCATAACCTTGAGGTGGTCAAGTTATTTATTTATTGTCTTCCTATTTTATGTCCCTTTAATTTTGAATTTTGCGTATGTCTATTCCTTGTTTGCATTCAAGTTTTAGACTTCTTTTTCCTCTAGTGGTATGAAACATTTTTTTCTCTCCAGGAATTTGACAAATTCTGTTTTTATCTTATTTTTTTGCTTTAAAAATATCTCTCTATTTAACTAGATATTATCAATCCATAGGGAGTTTATTTGGGTATATGGTGTGCGGTAAGAATTTACCTTGGCATTTTTCTCCCAAACTGGTAAATAGTTCCAACAATAATTAATTCTGAATAATTCTTTCCTTCTCTGATGATTGGTGGTGTTTCCTTTATCATAAACTGCCTTCTAGTAAATATACAGACATAATTTTTAAATAACTTATACTCCTTTTTTCTGTGGCCTGTTGGTAAAATTTTCTTTACTATTTTCACCTGTTTCTTTCTTTTAGATGCATGTGGGAATTCTTTTGTTAACATTTCTCCCTATAAAATTTTGTTATCCAGTTGGAGTTTTGATTGGAATTGTATTTAACATATAAATTAATTTAGAATATACGTTTTGAAAATTAAATTTTAGTCTTCCTGGGGCACGTGGGTGGCACAGTCAGTTGAGCGTCTGACTTCAGCTCAGGTCATGATTTTGCAGTTCTTGAGTTCGAGTCCCGCATTGGGCTTTCTGCGGTTACTGCGGGGCCTGCTTTGGATCCTCTGTCTCCCTCTCTTCCCCTTCTCCCTCAAAAATAAATAAACATTTTAAAAAAGGGTTAAAAAAATTTTAGTCTTCCTATCTAAATCTTATTTTATCTCTCTTTACTTTTTGTTTTATATATATATATATGTCCAAATTATGCCTAGGTGGATTTTTTTTCTTTCATTGGTTACACACAAACTTTGTTGAAATTTTTGCTTTGTGAATGGGGTTTTTTTTAATTGTACTGTTGTGATGGTTCTTGCTTTTTGACAGGAAATGTGTGTGTGTTTGTGTGTGTGTGAGCACTTGTACATTATAACTATACACTAGAGCAAAGCAATAACATATTGAAAAGAACACAGTCTTTGGAGTCTTTGGAAATAATCAGAATTGAGTTTGAATTTCAGTTCTGCTTCTGATAAGATCCATGACTCTGGGAAGACAGTGCTGCAGTGTTGGACAAATAGTTCAGTAAATGATAGCTATTACTATTGGAAAACTTGATTAGTTTTCCATTCATTTCTTTGGGTTTTCTAGTTTTACAATGGTATCATCTATAAATAATGATAACTTTTCTTTCAGTATTTAAATCTCTTTATCTGTTTCATGATGCATTGGCCAGAAAAAGTTGCAACGATACATGTTTTTTTTCCTATCCAGGGGCTTTTTATTATTTTTTTTAAAGGTATTTCTCTTGCTTTTCATTATGAAGTATAATGTTGGCTGTGGTTCGATGGCTGTTCTGCATATGTTGAAGGAGTATATGTGAATTCTTTTTAAGTGTTTTTAAATTAGAAATCAGTTAGCTTGGAAGACTCATGCAATTTGAGCAAATTTATTTACAAGTTACTGTATTAGCGTTACCTAAGAGGAAAGAGAAAGTAAATATCAATTCTACCTTGAATATACAGGTTATTATTTCCTCTAAAAATAGCTGTCTCTGTATAAGGTCATTAGTAGTCCTATGGCTTTAAATATGGAAAATCAATTAAGCTCCTTAGGGGTAAAGTGTGAGAATGGAGGGGGTGGGGGGAGGCAGATCCATCTTCATTTAGTGGCCTAACCACTAGTTTCTTTATATATTATAAATCTGTATCTTGTTTTTATATCTGGTTTGGGTTTCACAGGAACCCTATAATGATTTTGATTTTGAATTCTTATGTTTACCAATATTTGGAACATTTAAATTTTAAGTAGAAATTGTATTTAAATCCTTTTTTTTTAATGTTTTATTTATTTTTGATACAGAGAGAGACAGAGCATGAGAGGGGGAGGCGCAGAGAGAGAAGGAGACACAGAACTGGAAACAGGCTCCAGGCTCTGAGCTAGCTGTCAGCACAGAGCCTGACGCGGGGCTCGAACCCACGAACGTGAGATCATGACCTGAGCCAAAGTCGGAGGCTTAACCGACTGAGCCACCCAGGCGCCCCAATCTTTTTAAGATTTATTCATTTTTGAGAGACAGAGGGAGACAGAGTGTGAGTGGGGGAGGGGCAGAGAGAGAGGGAGAAACAGAATCCGAAGACCGTGAGATCATGACCTGTGCTGAAGTCAGACGCTTAGCCAACTGAGCCACCCAGGCACCCCAGAAATCATATTTAAATTCTGTAATCTTACACTCCTATTCTTCTGGTTTATTGGTATTTTAATAATAATTGTTTTCCTGAGTAAAAGTAACGTATATTCATTGTAGAAAATTTGAAAAGTGAATGAGCACAAAAATAAAACTTAAAAGTAGCACATATAGTTTCGTAAGAATTGATTTTCACATACTATATTTTGAACATTTCCCAAGTTTATACTTCATGATTGCTGGTGGTTAACATGTTATTCCATCGTGTGAATGTTTTATCATTTATGTATCAAAATCCTATTAGTAGACTTTTAGCTTCTATCCAGTTTTCCATAATAGCAAATAATCTAATGACAACCATCCTTATACAGATAGCTTTGTGTATATCTCTTTAGCAAAATTTGTAGAACTTTTTTTTAAGAAGTAGAATGGCTGGCTAAAAGAGCCATTTTAAGAGCAAAATACTTAAATTTTCAAATTTCTTTTTAAGGCGGATGGAAATAATATCATTCCCCAATAACATATATCTTTTCTCCTCAGCTTTGCCAAAATTAGATGTTGACAGTTTAAAATATTTTTTGCCAATCTGATAAGAGAAAAAAATTTTACCACATGTCTTAATTTGCATTTCTTTTATTATTACTATTGATGTTGAACACGAAAAATATATTACTTAAGTACTTACACGTTTTCTTTAGAGGACTGCTTCTCTATATCCTTTGCCTATTTTGCAGTGGAGGTGTTCTTTCGATATTAACTTATAAGAGTTCATGGTGCAGGGGCACCTGGGTGGCTCAGTCGGTTAAGCATCTGACTTTGGCTCAGGTCATGATCTCAGAGTTCGTGGGTTTGAGCCCCGCTTCAGGCTCTGTGCTGACAGCAGCCTGGAGCCTGCTTCAGATTCTGTATCTCCCTCTCTCTCTGACCCTCCCCTGCTCCCACTAGGAGACCTTGGACATGTTACTTCTTAGCCACTCTGTGTCTCCATTTCTTTATTTTAAAAGTGGAACTGACTATATCCCCCTTGAAAGATTATGTGGAGGTACTGTGTGCAGAGAGCTTATTAGCACATCTTCCATCTAATAAAGGCTCAATAAAATGTAGCTTTTCTTATATTGAGACTCTTAACCAACTCTGCCTGTAAATATGCTTCTCTCCTAGCTTGTAATTTCCCTTTCATTTTAGCCTCAAGTGGTTTTTTTTTTAAGGTATTTAAATTTAAATTGTATTGTGATTGAAAATGCACATCTTTTCCTTTATGGTTTATTCCTTCTCCCTAAAAAGCCTGTGTCCAACCCTCAAAGATCAGATAAGTAGTTACCTATTTTTTTTCCTGGTTCTTTTAAGATTTTATATTTTACATTTAATTCTTTAATCCATTTGAAATATCTTTCATCTTTTGATGTAAAGTTAGTGTGGTGTTGGTATTTGGTGTGAATTTTTTCCAGTTTCAGGTTGTTCAACTATGTTGACTAATCTGTCTTTCTCCACTAGTGATTTGAAGTGCCATCTTTACTATAGACCAAATGCTTCTAGGTTTTCTATTTGATTCCATTGATAATCTATCACTGCATTGGCGCTATAGCGTAGTACATAGCATATATCTCTGTGTAGATTTGAACTTTATTGCATATTTAGTATCTGGTGACACTCATCCCCTCTCCCTCCTATTTTTTTATTTAAAAACATTTTTAATGTTTATTTATTTTTGAGACAGAGTGGGGGAGGGGCAGAGAAAAGAAAGACAGAATCTGAAGCAAGCTCTAGGCTCTGAGCTGTCAGCACAGGCCCTATGTGGGGCTTGAGCCTACGAACCATGAGATCATGTCCTGAGCTGAAGTAGGACACTTAACCGACTGAGTCCGTCCCTCCTATTTTTTTTAATTGCAAGTGTGTTTTTGTGTGTAACTACAGATGTATAGCTCACTATAGATATACATTTTCCTGTCATTCTATACACTGCAATAGAACTTGAGCCACAGACAGATGGTGTGGATTCCAAACCTGGCTCTGCCACCTACAAGCTGTTTGGGTCGGACATATTTGGTACTCCCCATGTGCGTCTGGTTCTCTGTTGAAGTAATTGTAATTGTGTGAAAATCGGCACTTATCCCAAATTCATCTGAATAACGGGACCAGCTTGACCAATCATAGAGTCCTATCACTCAAGTCCTTCCCTTTCTATAAAATAAGCCATTTTCCTCATGACTACAGAAAGTTTCCAAGTCAGTATTTCAGTTATAACTGCTTTATCTTGTCTGTTGTCACCATGATGTAATTTAAATAACACTAAAAATGATTATGAGCAACCTCATTTTAAAAAATTTTTAATGTTTATTTTTGAGAGAGAGAGAGAGAGAGAGACGTAGCACGAGCAGGGAAAGGGTGGCGGGGGGGGGGGAGACACAGAATCTGAAGCAGGCTCCAGGCTCTAAGCTGTCAACACAGAGCCTGACACAGGACTTGAACCCATGAACAGTGAGATCATGACCTTAGCTGAAATCGGATGCCTAATTAACTGTGCCACCCAGGAGTCCCTGAGCAACTTTATAAGTATCTTATGTGCATACGCCTGCACATAAATATATAAATCCAGCTAAATACACACACATAAGTGGATGATTATTATGTAGCGGTTACGAAATAATGACCTTGATGTGGCCTATTCTGTTACCTTTTTAAAGATTCCACAAGGAATTTGATATAACCTTAATAATGTTATTGGATTAAGATGTATGTGTTTGCAAAATGTAAATATGCAGCATCGAATTTTTATAGATCTATTAAGAGCTGTACTTTACGGCACACCTACCATGGGCCAGATGCCTTTTTTAAATGTTTTATGTATGTTATCTTTTTTAATCCTCATGATGATGGTTATTACATCTGTTTTATAGTTGAAAGAGCTGAAGTTTGTCAGAGTTAGACACACCTGTACTGGGGACAGCCAGTAAGGAATAGAGCCAGGACGGGACCCGGGGCTGTTTCATGTCCCAGTGCGTGCTTTTTCCTTTTTAATCTGCCACTTCCAAGGGCATTTGCAGTCTCTGTTTCAGTTTATAAAATCCAATTTCTAAGAAACTTGAGGAGAAAGAAAAACTCTTCTTTGGGCTGAAGCCTGAAACTTGGATTTCAATTTAGGAACAAAACATGATCTGATATATGAGGTTATGGCTGAAATCCATAGGGAATACGAAGAACTGGTGGAGTGATGGAACACAGATAAATTGTGAGGAAGAGGAAGGGATTTGATGTGGAGAGAGCTTTGCATTTTAGAATTTGAACTACTTGCATTGTCTAGGACATTCTGTAGATAATTGCTTCAAATCCTTGAGCTTGATAGAGGTATCTATGACATCAAAGATCTTCATTTCATGTAATGGAAATAATGATACTATGTTTTTTCCTTATAACAAAAACCATTCCATGTTTATTGTAGAGAAAAGAAAACAGAGCGGTAGAATGGCAAAAGTTAAGATATCCTTCTACCTCAAAATAAGCACAGTTTAATTTTTTGGTGTCCATCCCATCTGTCTTTTTTTAAAAATATTTATTTATTTTTGAGAGAGAGACACACACACAAAGTGTGAGCAGGAAAAGGGCAGAGAGAAAGGGAGACGCAGAATCCAAAGCAGGTTCCAGGCTCCGACGTGTCAGCATAGAGCCCAACGTGGGGCTCAAACCCATGAACTGTGAGATCATGATCTGAGCCAAAGTCAGATGCTTAACGGACTGAGCCACCCAGGCGCCCCCATTTCTGTCTTTTGAAATTTAGATGTGAGTATAAATTTGTGTTGTTAATAAAAATGGGACTACCTATCTGTAGCCAGGTTTTTTTCACTTAAAAAGAAAAGCATAACACGAACTTTTAAAATGCAATTAAGTATTAAGAAAACAGGGGGTGCCTAAGTGGCTTTGTCAGCTAAGCATCTGCCTCTTGATCTCAGTTGAAGTCTTGATCTCAGGGTCGTGAGTTCAAGCCCCACATTGGGCTCCAGGCTGGGCCTGGAGCCTACTAAATAAATACGACACACATAAATACATAAAGATTAAGTATTCTTCTATAGGATCACATAAAAAGGTGTGAACTGTTTGTTCCATGGACATAGGATAGTTTTAATAGTTAATTTTAGATTCTTCAACAGATTGCTTCCAATTGGCTTTACTTCTAGGATTATCACAAATTGGTCTTACCATAATATCTTCTAATACTGTCTTGCTCCTTTAAGGTCTTCTCATTCCATTTGTGCACAGGTGTTTGCATCCCAACATCCTGGCTTACAGTTCTGATGAAGTTGTTTTAGGTTACATATATTCTCTGCACTTGGGCAGACAAGGTGTAGGCTTTGGAGGCTATGTTAGTCTACTAGAGCTGCCATAACAAAGAACCACAGACTGGATGGCTTAGACAACAGACATTTATTTCTCACAGTTCTGGCGCCAAAAAGTTCAAAGTCAAGGTGTGAGCAGAGTTAGTTTCTTGTGAGTCCTCTCCTTGGCTTACAGATGGCCATCTTCTTCCCATGTCTTCGTGTGGTCATCTGTGTGTATGCATTTGTCTGTGTCTTAATCTTCTGTTCTCATAGGGACATTGGCCATAGTTAGGGCCCACCTAAAGGTAACATGTAATCTGTAAGGTAACGTGTAATCATGTTGCCTTAATTATTCCCCAGTCACATTCAGAGGTACTGGGGGCTAAAACGTCAACATATGAATTTGTAGTTGGCGGGGTGGGGATGCAATTCATCCCACATACGAGGCATACGCTGCCTTTATTGGGAAAGATCCTACCAAGGAAGCAGCTGGTAGTATGCTTGTTAAAATTTCCATGATATTTTGTTATTTAAAATATAATACACCTTGGGGCGCCTGGGTGGCTCAGTCAGCTAAGTGTCTGACTCTCTGTTTGGGTCATGATCTCAGGTTCCGTGAGTTGGAGCCCCACATCAGGCTCTGCAGTGACAGAATAGAACCTGCTTGAGATTCTCTCTCTCTCCCTCCCTCTCTGCCCCTTCTGCACTCACACTGTTCCTGTCTCTCTCATAAACTTAAAAAAAAGAAAAAAAACATAACACATCTTTAGCCTATATGACTTGCTAGGACAGAGATCTTGTGTGCTTTGTTTACTGTTATATATAGAGCTTGGACCATTATCAGTGCTTACCCATTGCTGGTTGAATGAATAAGTGAATATCAAGTTTCTCTAGTCACATGGAAAAGTAACATAAATCAGCCTGCAAACTTTAAAGTACCTTATTTTTTGAGCACGTACTCTATTACTATTTTTTTAATGATTATTTTTGAGAGAGAGAGAGAACATGTTTATATATGTGTGGGAGAGGGGCAGAGAGAGAGGGGTGGAGACAAAGGATCTAAAGCAAGCTCCAGGCTCAGAGCTGTTAGCGAAGAGCCCAATGAAGGGCTCAAACTTCTGAACTGTGAGATAATGACCTGAGCCAAAGTTGGACACTGAACCCACTTAGCCATCCAGGCGCCCCAGGCATGTACTCCATTATTTACCTAAGGTGTGCACCTTCAAGTGCCCGAAATTGCTAAGTCCGTTGCCTTACAGAAGTCAGAGGCAGTGGGTCGGATCATCCCAGTTCCCCATTCACTGTGAAATGACACACAAGCACTGGATAGGATTTTCTTTCTTTCTGTGTGAGAGAGAGTTTTTTTGTCCCTTAGGACAGAAATGTGTGCATACACGTTGTTTTCAGTTTACAAATGGTCAGGGTTTTTCTTGGCTATCCAGTCATGTGATTTTCTGCAATTTCTTTAGCATTACAGTTAAAACAGTTGAAAACTCAGATCTGTTCCTTTGACCTGGGACCTGTTCTGTGGGGAGGATGGCCAGTGGCCAGGCAGGGTAGACAGAGCCATTGGGAATACTAAAGCACTGTCAATGGTCTCTACTTACAAGTACCATTTGGGGGTCTGCTTACCGGAAACTGCAAAAGTTGTACTTTAGTTCACACATTCTCAACTGAACACAAAAAGCTACATATACGTACTGTGTATTGAAGAAGTACTTATTTCACTTATTTATACTCATGAATGAAGAGCTCTTTCCCACAAGGAAACAAATGTTGAGTTGTATGTACATGTCTTTAAGGCAAAGAAAGATTCTTTATCCAATGAGAGCAGAGCAATTTTTCTAATGCCTCCCATCTTTCCTGGAGGTGGAAAAGGAAGGACCACTGGTTCTTTTGCATCCCCTGAAGCTACACGAAATTCTAGGAAGCAATGAACATTTATCATGGAGGGAAAGCTGCCTTAAAAGAGTTATTTATCCTTCCCTAATATGCTGACATCTTTAAAATGACTTTTACAGTTGATAAGTCTGGTAACCACTTATCCATCTAAAACTCAACTAAGAATCAAGAAATAGCCAACTGTTGGCTTCTGGGCAGCAAAAGGCAGTGCTGGTCTTCAGGCTGACTTTCGACACCTTTCTAGCAGTGTTGGTTATCCAGTTTCCTAACCACTGTGGATTAGAAATGATCAGTTAGAAGGAAGAGGAGGTTGCTATTGGAAGGTACACTGAATTCAGAAAGAAGGGACAAAGGACAGCCAATAATGAGGGAGGAAAAGTAACAAAGAGCAGACAAAAACTCAACTTGGAATTTACTGTGGAGTCTTAGGGTATGCTAGCAAATAGCTTTTACATGCCTTCAAGGATGAAAAGATTCTGGAGGATGGGATCACTCTGGGGCCTAGTATAAAGCTTTCTTATTAGAAGTTATGTGTGTATGATAATCCAATATAATATTTGAAGTTTACAATAATGCCCTTTGTTCATATGTTAACTTTCTGACTTTTTAGCAGAGGGAGAAATCAAGCAGTGCATAGTACATTTTAGAAAAAATTCTACTCCATGGGGTGCCTGGATGGTTCAGTCGGTTGAGCATCCGACTTTGGCTCAGGTCATGATCTCGCAGTCCCGGAGTTCGAGCTCTGCGTTGGGCTCTGTGCTGACAGCTCAGAGCCTGGAGCCTGCTTTGGGTTCTGTGTCTCCCTCTCTCTCTGCCCCTCCCCTGCTCATTCTGTCTCTCTCTGTCTCAAAAATAAGTAAACATTTAAAAGAATTAAAAAACATCCTGCTCCAAGTTGTTCCCATATAAAGGGAAAACTGTCAGCCACCAGAAATAATGTATCCTTCTTGTTATCTGAGTAGCTAATGTATTTAGGATAACAGAAGTTGCATAAAGGTGTTCTCAGTAGCCCATCCCTATGACTACACTCCTTGTCTGAGAGGGAGACTTTATTTGGTTGTGTTACTAAGCGGATTTGGAAATTCTAAAGGACATCTCTCCACCTGCCTCTCGGCTTTCTGCTGTGCGAGGCACTCCCAGGCAAACCCCTTCCTGGGCAGACCAGATTCCCTGTGCCCCCAACCCTTTCCAGGTCATTCCCATCCCTCCACCTCTGCACGCTTGTGAAAAGACAGATTCCTTAGGAATCTGCAATATTCTAGTCCTGCGCCAGCACTGGGGCGGAAAAATTGTTAGCAGGGCAAGTCCCCACTTACAAGAGGTGTGCAGTCCACTGAGGACACAGACCCCCTTGTTCTGAGACAGACTTCTCCACGGTGCTTCCCTTACCCCTGCACCTGGATGGAAACTTAGTTTGTCTTTAGAGATATCACTTCCTCTAAAAGCCTTTCCTCCAAGAGACTAGTTCTCCCACTCACAGGGGATGCTGTGGAGTCTAGGAACACGCTTTCCATTGGCCCTTCCCCACCAGGCTCACCATCTTTTCACATCCCTCCTTCCTGTGTCAGTTGGCTCAGGCTGCCATAACAAAGTGCCATGTGCTGAGGGCATAAACGACAGAAACATCTATCTCGCAGGTCTGGAGACCGGAAGTTGGAATCAAGGTGCCTTCAGGATTGATTTCTCCTGAGGCTTCTCTCCTTGGCTTTTAGATGACAGCTTCTCCCTGTGTCCGCACACAGTCTTCTCTCCATGTGTATCTGTGTTCTAAGCTCTTTTCACAAGGATATCAGGCCTATTGGACCAGGGCCCATCCCTATCATCTTATTTAACCTTAATTATCTCTGTAAAGGCCTTATCTCCAAATACAGTCACATCTGAGGTCCTCAGGGCTAGGATTTCAACATGTGAATTTGGGGAGACACAATCTAGCCCATAAGACCTCCTCTGACACTGGTGCCATGTGCTTGACACCTGCCTTTTCTCATTGGTGCGGGCCACCTACTCATCTCTCACACACTTCCCTCAAGATAGCCTGAGGGGCCAACTCCATGTTTTTCCTCTCGAGCCCGTCCCCTTCTTCATTTTCAGTGGCAGGACGATCTGTGTCAAGGACTCGTGTCCTGGCCCTTCGTAGCTTTCTCCATGCCCTCAACCCTGTGGTTGGAATTTCTGCTCTTTCTCACAAGAGCCCCTTTTTCCTCTTTCTCCTGAGCCTCTGTCCACTTCTGCGGTCTCGGCCCCTCAGTCCCTTGCACCGGCCTCTCCCTCCCATCGCACTTTGCTTCCTCATCTCCACGACCATGACCACTCCTGGTTCTGACTCCGCCGCTTCGGTGCCGTCCCCCTTGTGATGGATTTTACTCATTTCCATTTCCAACTGTCCATAATCCCGACCGTATGTTTTTCTCCTCTGTGGCCCCATGGCATTGAAGCTAAAACAGCGGAATTTTTCTACCACCAACTCCTAAACGTCTTCTCTCTGTAAGCCTCAGCCCCATGCTGCTCCACTTGCTCTCCGGCTCTGCCCCTTGTCCATAACCAAAGCCATCAGACGTGAAGCCCCACAACTGGCCTGTTTCCCACCAATATTTCTCAGTATGCTCCCACTGTGCTTTTCCTTTTCCTCCTGTCACAGAATAGGAAGTATCCCTCTTTTCCTGCAAAGATGATCTCTCTGCCATGGACAGACATACACACACACACAACTTCCTTCAGAAGCTGTTCTGTTTTCTATTTCCAATATCTATATTCTCTCCCTCTCTGGATCCACATTCCTTCCCTGTTGACATAAATGGTCTGGGTGGTTTGCCCGTTCTAACACCTCTTTCCTGGATGCTGATATTCCTTGAGAGAATTTTCAAGGCACCATCAAGCAGGGGTTCTCAACCTTGACACTGTTGCCATGTGGGACCACATCATTCTTTGCTGTGGGTGCTGTCCTGTGCCTTGTAGGATGTTAAGCAGTATCCTTGGCCTCTACCCGTAGATATTAGTGGTACCCTTCCCCCAACTGTGACAACTAAATATGTCTCCAGACACTGCTGAACATCCTTGGTGGGGGTGTTCAGAATCACCCAAGCTGAGAGCCAGTGGTATAGACATTAAGAGTGTGGGTTCTGCTACATCATTTTCAGCCTTGCTGTCCTGGGTATAGAAAACATCTGGCTACAGCTTTAGAATGTGGTCTGTACATACAGAGCATAATTCTTGGAGAACAGAAAGAGTAAAGCAGATTAGCCATCTTACAGCTGTACATTGACTTGCTTAATTAAATCCTTGTTAAAAACAATTGCACGGACAATAGTTTTCTGCAAAACCCCAATAAAGAGCATTTTGTTGAGATTAGTTCAATCAAACAGGCCTTTCTTATTAGAAGACCACTTAATTCTGAATTGACGGACAACAACAATGAAAGAGTGGGCTCCGGGGTCAGATTGTGCAGTGCGCATCTCAGCCGTGTGACGCTGGGACTCCGCTTCGGTTGTGTCCGTTACAGAACAGGGATGATAAGGGCACCTCCCAGATTGCAGGGTGGAGGGTAAGCAAGATAATACACAGGAGGCCCTCGGCACAGTGCCTGGCGCATAGTAGGGGCTTGGGAAATGCTAGCTGCTCTGGTCCTTTCTCTCCCTTCCATTCATCACCTAACTTCTCAACAGAGCATGGCTTTCACTTCCTCTTCCAGTGTTTCTGGAACCCGCTGTGCCCTGGCCCTGCCTTCTGCTCTCCCATCAACTTATAGACCTCACTCCTTCTTGGGCCCTTTGCCTTGATTTCTCTGTATTTTAACAGTGTTGACCATCTTTTTTCTTGACAGGCCCCACTTTCTTGCTCATTTGCTTCTTTAGGGGAAGAAGAGAGAAAGAGAGCATTTGTCACTCCCTCGTCACCCACCTAACTATAGCCATTCTCTCTTGGCTTCAGCCTCTAGCTTTTGCTGCACATCCTCTCTGTCCCTAAGATGTCTCTCCCGGCCTCCTCCCTGGCTCCAGGCTCCTCTCTTCTGCCATGGACACCCTCCCCCGCCAGCATCCACATTACTGGCCAGTGGACACAGGACCCACTCAGGTAGCAAACTTGAGCCCAGGGAAGCAGTCTTCTTTAATTCTTCCTTCTTCTCATACCACAACTGGTTGGGCCCAAGCCCAGTGAGTTTCGTTTCTGTAACATCTCCTACCTGGTCTCTAGTCCCTGTACCTGTCCTGCTGTTTTTGCTGTCATCATTCCACCAGGGCTGCCGTGGTTTCCCTTCTTTCGGTTCCATACCTTTTGGTCACACCTCTAGAGGGATTGTCTTTCTTTTTCTCATATCATATGGGTCAAGTTCTGTGGAATCTATATCCTAACTATATTTCCAATCAATCCATTCTTCCCTACCTCAACAGCCAGGGCTCTCTGGGTCCTCATTAGTTTTTAGGCAGGCTCTTCTGTTAATCCCTAACTAGCCTTCCTGTCTCAAGTCTTCCAGACCCTTCTCCACAGTCCCCGGAGGGAGGCTGTGTCTGCCTTCCTCCTTAAGCCTTTCAGGGCCTCACCATTGGATAAAGTCCAAGTCAGCTGCAAGGTGCACAGAGCTCTCAGCGGTCTGGCCCACTGGCTGTTTCTCCAGCTCCATCTCTTGCTGCCTCCCCCTCCTCCCTCTGCTCCAGCCACAGAGGGAGGTACTTGCAGTTCAAAAACTGACCTTGTTTTCCGCCTCTATGCCCTTGTGCTTACTACTCACTGCTCCCTGTGTCTGGAGTGCCCTGCCCCCTCCTCTCTGCCTAGGGGACACCTTACACATCTCATGAGCTTCCATGAATGTCACCTCATCCATGCAGCCTTCTCCAACGACCACCTCCTTCTTCTTCTTGATTCTCTTCCATGGCATAGCATGGAAAACTATGGTTCTCAGTTATCCCCACCTCAAGCTCAATATCACCTACTCTGTCACTTTTTACCTCAAATGGGCTTCTACCTCTGACTTTCTTGTTTTGTCATTCCTTTCCTCAGTCACCTGGCTAAGACCCAGGCATCATCCGGGCCCTCACTCCTTTACACTCCATCCCTGGTCCACCATTTGCTTTCCTGGCCTTTCTCTGAAGTGGTTCTTGATCTTCTGTTCTCTGTTCCTTCTATCCCTACCCTAGTTCAGGCCCTCATACCTGAGGTTTTCCATGGTTGGTATTCAAAATTCTTTGTGGTAGATAGAGCCTCAGCTTGTTTACCTTTCTGGCCATGTCAGCTGCATATTCCTGGATATGTCATAATCTAGCCATACTAGATTCCATCCGGATCTGTGAACAGGACCCATGACTTGCTACAATAATGCCTTTACATCTGCTGATTCTAATCCCAGCCTCCATCACACAATTTCTAGCTGTTCTCCATGGCTCGACTCCATTGGCTTTCTCTTCTATGAAGCTTTCCCTGATTGCTATTTATTCAGTCATTTATTTGAGAGAGAGTGTATGTAGAGAAGGTGAGTGGGGGAGGGGCAGAGGAAAAGGGAGAGAGAGAATCTTAAGCAGGCTCTAGGCTTAGCAAGGAGCCTGTTGTGGGGCTCAATCCCATGACCATGAGATCATGACCTGAGCCGAAATCAAGAGTTGCACTTAACCCACTGAGCCACCCAGGTGCCTCTCCCCCATTGCTCTTATTAGAAGTGATCTCTTTTCTCTGAACCCCTGAATCTTGCACCAACTTAATGGTTTTTAATATGGTGGTTTGCATTTCATGCTTACTTCATGTGGATGCAGAGATTAGACTATAAATTCTTTTAAGGCAACGGATGTGAATTCTCCATTTTTGTATCACTTCTCTGCTAGAAAACCTGCGCAATTTCTTGATGTATATGCATATCAGCTTGATTGAGATATAGCTTACTGAGCAAATCACCCATTTAAAGTGTACAATTCAGGGGTGCCTGGGTAGCTCAGTTGGTTAAGCATCCAACTTTAGCTCAGGTCTGATCTCATAGTTGGTGAGTTCAAGCCCTGCATCAGACTCTGAGCTGACAGTGTGGAGCATGCTTGGGATTCTGTCTCTCCCTCTCTCTGCCCCTTCTGTACTTTCTCTCTCTCTCAACTTGGGACGCCTGGGTGGCTCAGTTGGTTAAAGCATGCAACTTCGGCTCAGGTCATGATCTCAAGGTTTGTGAGTTCGAGCCCTACTTTGGGCTCTGTGCCAGCAGCTCAGAGCCTGGTGCTGTTTCAGATTCTGTGTCTCCTTGTCTCTCAGCCCCTTCCCCACTCATGCTTTGTCTCTCTTTTTCTCAAAAATAAAATAAAAACATTAAAAAAAACAAAAAAATGAAGTGTACAATTCAGTGACTTTTTAATATATTCAGAGTTGTGCAACCATCACCCCTATTAATTTTAGAACATTTTCATCACCCCAGAAAGAAACCCCATGCACTGCAGTCAATCCCCAAATCCCCCCAAATGCTCAGTCCTCAGCAACAATTAGTCTACTTTCTGCTTCTATAGATTGGCCTATTCTGAATATTTCATATAAACAGAATCATATAATATTTGCCTTTGTGGGTCTGGCTTCCTTAGAATGTCTTTGATGTTGATCACATTGTAGCGTGTATCACAATTTCATTCTTTCTAATATTCCATGTATGGATCTATCACATTTTGTTTATTCATCAATTGATGGTTATTTGGATTGTTTCCAAACAATGCAACTGTGAACATTTGTATACCAGTTGTTGTATGGATATATATTTTCATTTGCCGTGTATGTACCTAGAAGTAGATTGGCTGGGTCATATGGTAACGCTACGTTTAGGATTTTGAGGAACAGCCAAGCTGTTTTTAAAGTGGCTGCACCATTTTACATTCTCACCAGTAATACATGAGGGTTTCAGTTTCTCCACGTCCTTGTCAACACTTGTTAGTATTTATCTTTTTGATTCTAGCCATACTAAGTGGGAGTGGAGAGGCATTTCTCTCTTATTGTGATTTTGATAGCATGATTCTTTTTACCTATTAGATGTTCGATAAATTTTTGTTGGATAAATGATATTTATATGAATATGAACAAACAGAACTTTGAGCAAGTCATTTGACTCCCAAGTTTATTAATTAGCTAGAAAAGATGAACACAGGACCCAGTATCATTAGAATTCAATTTTTATTTATTTTTTTAAGTAGGTTCCATGCCCAACGTTGGGCTTGAACCAAGAGTTGCATGCCCTACAGACAAAGCCAGCCAGGTGCCCCTAGAATTTAGTTTTTATAAGTTACTTTTAAACTGTTTTATTTTTAGTTACCAGGATTATCTAGATGACATTATAAAGGTGGTGGTTTGTCATGAAAATTTATGTAGCTTTGCAGGTTTGAGTGTATTATACAGAACAAGCTAACTTATAAGCAAAATTCCAAATTTGATGTTATTCCTACTCAATACCTACCACTTGCTGGGGAGACCAGGAATAGCTAACTCTTCAATCTTGAGGCAAGGCAAGAAAATAAACTAGCGTTCCCTACCTGGCCCTTCCTTTGCCTTCTCAGTGGAACACATTACAACTCGGAAGCTCCAGACACCAATTCTGTGGTGACCGTGTGGACTGTTACTCCTGCTTAGAGATCTGCCCATTTCTGCCTCTGGCAAGCCTGTCTTCACAAAAGCACTTGATAACACACTTGGGGATGTGGTGGCGGAGGGGGGGGTATAGGAAAACACAAGTGCTGAAGTTTCTCTGAGTAGAGTTTTTCTGAGTAAACAATAGACCCTGGGAAACCTAACAGGTTCTGAAAACTTAATGTTGATGATTCTGGACATCAGAGAAACAAGCAGCTGAATCAGTTCCCTCTTGGGCAGTGGTTTAGCCTACTTATCTCCAGGCTAATGGTCCAACTGCTTTTGCTTGGTTCTATAGAGTTCTCTGTCTTGGCCAGAATCCATTCATTTAATCCATCCCTAGACAGACACTTCTTTCCATCTGCAGCCCTGAAAACCTGAATTCCATCGAAGGCCACAAATTAAAGGCCCACGATTGGGCTTACAACTTTGTATGGCATGCAAGTGTCCTCAGAGGAGCTGCTGTGGTAGAGCCAGGGTCAAAGGTCATGGCAAGTACAGCATAGGCAGCTTTCCTTACCCATAGCATCATCTTGCCTAACTCGTCCCAAACGCATAATTCTACAGTAGTATTCTCTACACCTATTTAGGAGGCACGTTTGCCCTAGGAAATGGGGGGTCGTTTATTTTCCAAAACCATAATCACACCTATCTGTCTAAAGATGTTTCCAAAGGGCAAGAAAAGGCCCCTCTCAGAACCCCGGTAGGAAAAGTATTAACAGTGGGAAACATGTCAGCTGCTTGTTAGAGGAAGCACAGCCCAGGCCTGGTTTCTCTGCGGCTCGGTGATAACTTGGGCCACCGCAGCCACGCCGAAGCCTGGTGGCAGCCGCTGCCTCTGGGATGGAGAGCAAGCAGCTCCGAAGAGGGCCCCTGCTTTTCAGAGTTGAAACAGGAGCCCTCTGAAAGAAAGAGATATTGCGTGTGGCTTCCCTGGTGCCTCGGAAGGCGACGTGGATGACACAGCATCAGCCCGTGCCGTCGCAGGGTGGGGACACAGCGGCGGTAGGAGCCTGTGCCATCCTCAGCCCCTTGGGGGCGAGGTAAACTCCGCTGAAGCATCGATTGTGGCGTGTGGGGAGGGGAAGGTGGCAAAAGTCGGGTCAGAGTTGAATTTGTTGGACGGAGAATACGGGCGGCAGCCCCAGCGCTAGAAGAACCGGGCCCTGAGAGAGAAACAGCCCGAAGTTGGGGGCGGGGTGAAGTTCTGGTTCCTTAATCTGCGGCCCCATCATCTACTCGCCCCACCTGGATGCAGAGCGAGGACCGCGTGGAGAGGGAACGGCGCGGGTGGAGCTCACCCTCCCGTTTGCCTCCGGGACCGAGCGGGGCGGCGCTGGGCCAGGGAAGCCGACCCCCACGTCACCCCCTCCCGGCCTCTGGGGCGCCCCTCTCGCGCCTCCCGGGCATCGCTGCATATCCGTCTCCTCCGTTAAAATAGTGAAACAAACCATGGAGTGAAGTGATGGAAAGCTGGGGGCGGGGAGTTGCCAGCAGTGAGGGGCTGGAGGGGAGGGGGCGCGGTGGTCCTAAAAGGTGGCCGGCAGGCGAGCGCTGGGCTGATAGGGATCGCGCTCAGCTGCGGATGCCGAGACCCTTCCCCTGGGGCGGCCCAGCCCTCCCCTGGCCCGGGGCGCCAGCGGAGGGCGTGGGGCAAACCTGGGGCTGCGGTGGGGGTGGGGTGGGGGACTCCACCTCCATCCATCCCGGGATGGAAACTGCGGTCACCCCTCTAAAATCGGGGCGGGGGCTGGTGGTGGGGACCCACGGGTACCGCGGGCCCCCCCCACCCCCAGCCGGAGCCGCCGCCGCCGCTGCTCTGTAACACGTCCCCAGGAGACTCGCAGGAGCAACACGTGATGTGTCTACTTATCAGGGTGAGAGGGGGAGAGCGAGTCTCGGAGCGTGCGGGCGAAGAAGCGGGGCGGGGGGCCGAGGCGGGGGCCGGGACGACGGCTGGGGCGCTGGGGTCGCCAGCTCCTCGCCCACCTCCCTCCCTGTGGGAGAAGAGGAGGAGGGGAAGTGACTGCGGAGTTGATGAACTTTGCACATCCAGAAACGCCATTTTGATTCCTTTTCCGGAACAAGTTTGCATCTCTCCTCTTTCTCTCCCCGAAGCCCACCGGTCCCCACTGCATCATGCCTGGGAGCCAAGCGCCCTGCCTGGCCGTAAGTACGCGCCTGGGGTTCCGGCTCCCGGTACTCGGGTGGCAGCGAGATGTCTAGAGCTGAGCGGGAGCGACCTTTTAAAGAACTTTTGGGGATGGGGAGGGTGAAGTGTGCGGAGCGCGTTGTACTTTTTCAACTCGGCGTTTCCCAGAGCCGAGGACCCAAGCGCCCCACGCCGCGCTACGTGCGCTCGGGGCGGTGGGGCCAGCAGGGGATGAGCCGGGCAGCCCTCTCCCCTCGGGCTGCGCGCCGGGCCGCTCCTCCTCCTCCCCTCCTCCCCCTCCTCCCCCTCCTCCTCCCCTTCCTCCGCTCCTTTTCCCCTTCCCGAGCTGCCGGCTCTGCCAACCAGCTCCCAGCGCGAGCCGCCGCGGCTGCCGCAGCGCCCCGCCGCCAGGACCTGATGCGCATCCATATTAGCCGTCCGAGCGCAGGAATCCGGCCCGACCCGCGCCGCCGCGCCCGCCGCGGAATTTATTTTTAACCAGCACCGCGGGGACTCGGATGGTGCGCGCACCGCCGGCCAGAAACATCTTCCCAGCGCTGCTCTCCATCTTCCGCCCTCTCTCCCCCGACATCCTCCCCCCCATGTGGGAGGGGAAACTTTTCTCCTACATACTTTCGAGTCCCTCTCCGGCGGAGAAGCGCGGAGATGACGGCGCCCGCCCGCCGCCGCAAGGTATCCGGGGGTGCCCGCCTGGGGTGCTCGCTCGGGGGTGCCCGCTCGGGGCTGCGCGGTGGGAGCATCCGCCGCGCCCAGCTCCGCGGACTTTGATCCTCCCTGGCGGACGGCGCCGGCTGGGAGGGGGCCGCGGGCAACCCTGCGCCCTCCCCCGTTGCGGGCTCCTGGCTGGGGGTCACGCCGACCACCGTCCCCGGGTGACCAGGGGGAGGAGGGATCCGGAGCCGTGTCCGCGCGTATTGTTCCTTGCCCCTTCCGTTGGCGGTGTACGTGTTTTCGTGGGAGCCATCGGTGTGGAGCGGAGCCTGCATCGCGGTGGAGGGGGGGGACCTCGGCACCCGGCGCCGTCACGAGCACAGGAAGGAGGCCGGGAGCATCCGAGGCGGGGCCGGCCGCCGGGCCCGCTTCGCCGCCCAGCTGTGGAGCGCGCTCGGAAACTTTTGTCCGCCGCCCGCTGGACCAATTTTTCCCGAGTTCTGGGGCTTCCCTTCCTCCTCCCATCCTGGCCCGCAGCGCGGAGCCGGGGCGGGGGTGGGGAAGAAGGGTCGGAGTCGTGGGGCAAGGGACCCAGTGCGCACCCCCCCCACCCGGCCTCGAGCCCGGCCCCCCGCGCCCCCTCCCCACTCGCGGTCTCTTAGGAAACTGCGACCTTAATGGTTGCTAAGGAGCAGGGGAGGTCCTTCCCGTCGCCGGCCCCCTCCCTGGGAAGCGGCGTGTTTTCTGGAAGGGGCCCGAGGGTCGCGTCGAGGATGTGGTGACTCGCTCCCCGGCGCTCGCGGGACGGGACCCGGCGCGTGAGTGTGGGACTCGGCGGCCGAGCCCACTTCTCGGCTGGGCCACTTTCTTTTTCGGGCGGGCGAGGGGGGTGGCGGGGGCGGCCCCGGGCAGAGGAGGGGTGTGGGGGGGCACGAGGACCCCAGGGTCGCGGGGACCGGCCAGCGGGCGGGCTGGTTGACAGGCGCCGCGTGCAGCTCGCGTTCAGCGTCCGCGGTGCATCCGTGATGGGTTATAAAAGAGGAGGAAAGTATTTCTCCTTGCTCAGCAGATTTGCCCTCCCTCGCTCCTTACTGGTTAGAAGATAGAACGTGAGCCCAGATCCGGACGAGCAGTTCACATTCCATTACGAAATTCTACACGGCTTCAGAGCCAGCAGCAGCACACATTCGGGGACACTTTGTGGAGTTTTTTCTTCTTTTGGGGGGGATGGTGTTGGTGGTGAAGAGAGATAGAAGGATGAATTAAAAATATAATTTTTTCTTGGTGTGCTGAAAAACCTGTCGGAGGGTTTTCATCAGTAGAAAAAGTAACCCTCGTGCTCGTTTCAGAGTTTAGGTTTAAGCTTAGCCGTGTAAACGCCAATGGAAATAAAGTTTGTCTATTGGGTAGGGATGCTGGAAATAGCGAGGTATTTCGGTCTCGAAGAGGAGACTTGAGATGATTTCTGCGAACATCTGAGTTGCTAATGTGCATCCCATAAATATGAGATCTTTTTTTCTTTTAGACGTGAAGTGGTCTGTGCAGGCGCATGAGAGTGTTCTGAAGTCAGTTTAGTTGAAGTGGAAGGTGGAGAAAAGGGAACTGCAAAGCAAAGTATGCTTTTTTGTTTTGGGGGGGGGTTGTTTGTTTTTACCCCTCCTCCTCCCGGTGGCCCTTAAAAGCATCCTCTAGACCTAGTGCTTTTTCCAGTAGGCAGGTATGGTTCTAAGACATAGTGTAACCCGGAAGTCTAAGTTAGAGGCTGAAGCCCTGGCTGAAACTTTTTTTTATTTTCTTAAACATTTAGTTCTGTGCTCCCTTCAAGAGTCACACAGAACTTTTGAAGAAATAGGTTTGAAATTAGTCTTCAAGTAATTTATGCAGCGGTGAGCCACTAATGTCAGGGTTTTTGTTGTTGTTGTTGTTTGTTTGCATTTTGGAGGGAGCTCTCCAGGTACCCGCTGATGGATCCTGCTTTGATGTGTTTTAAGCTTTGGTTACACTGATGAATTAAACATTTGAATGTCTTTTATCAAGTTTTAAATGTGTGAAAAAACACCTTCCTCCCCCTCCCCGCCCCCCCACTTTTACAAAAGAAAGGGAGAGCCCTTTGATTTAGTTATTTGTTTAGCTTGTGCTCCATTTTAGGCTGTTAATGAACTTGCACTGTTTTATCGTTCTTAAAAATACTGCTAAACAGGTTGCATTTTTTTATGTTTTGTTTTTAAAGGGTTTGCTGGTTATGTGATAACTCTTAAAAACTGCTGCTGATGCTTATTGTTACATGGCATAGCATTCTCTGGGTTTTTCTAGATACTCCTTAATTTCTCATCAGAAATTCAGAGCCGAAGCCCTTGTGGCAGACAAGTGTTTGTTATGTGATGGGGAAGAGGAGGCTGACTCAGCTAGCACAGGTGGTGCATCCATTCCTAACTATTTACATCATCCAACAAGTGACCTTTTGATTGAAGGGTCTTTATTTTAGATATATTCAGGCTGACTCCTGAGATCTTATTTGCATCCAACACAGGTATAGGATGTTGAAGAAGGAAAGTAAATCAACCTTGTCAGTGTGCATCTGATCAAGTTGTTTATTGGTTATCTGCTGTACTTGTCAGGCAATAGCTAGTTGCCATGATGTGGCTTGTGTTTTTTACTCTTCAATTTTTAACTGCTGTGTTGATCCACTTCCTCAGGTCAGTTTGGAAATCTTTGCTTGCTGTCTTTAAGCGCGGTTGTTAATATCTCTTATTACCTTCAGCAGAGGAAAATTCCTGGTTAAGGAGGTTAAAAAATTTTTTTCTACCCTTTTGGGGCTTTGTCTGATGTAATTAATATAAACTTAACTCCCACAAAAATTGGTTAAACGTGCTCACTAGAAACAGTCAGAAGTGAATCCTTTTGATGTTTCTATTCATTATCCTTCTGAAAAGTAGGTGGTGCTTAAAAGGTCATAGGATAAGGGTTGCTAAGCAGCTAAACAGAAGGATGCTAAAATTAACCAAAGCATTTTTGAAAGGGAGTCCTTCCCTGTTTTACATTATTTACTAGATTTAATTAATTTTTGAATCTTCCATGTCCTCTGACCTAGCAAGGTAGGCTGTTAAGTTTGTTTTGTTTTTGTGATCATATTTAAATAATCTCTCTTTCTTTCATAAGTGTCTTTTAATTGAAGTTCATGCTCTCTGACCAGCTCTGGTGTCAGATGGCAGCGTGTCTGGGCGGACTTCTTGTCTGATACCGTGTGTTCAGGTTGAACCTTGCCTTCCTGAGGATATATGTGTGTAACACCACCTTACTGCATTTATTCATAACAGATTATTTAGTTTGTTTTGGAAAATCTAGCTAATCCAGAAAGTGACGTCTTACTGTCTGTCTTTATTAACCATATTTGCATTCAAAAGAGAGAAATGCAATATAGTATCAATAGAAAGTATGCAATATAGTCCCTCCTGATAACAGGACAATCGTTTTCTTCCCCCTTTCCTGAGATTAGATTAGGTTTTGATAGGATTCCACCTCCCCATCTCAGTTTTTTCAGCCCAGTTTATAATACGATTTTAGAAAATAATCGTATTAGGTTTAGAGTATCTTTGGAAGGGTGACCAAATGTAAGAACTAAAAAGCAATGTGATTTATGTAACATTTTCTGCCATAAGTATGTGTAAGGATCTTGAAGTTGTACAGTGAGCTAAAATGGTTGAAATCTAACAGCCAGTATTGGTAACCATCATCTCTTGGTTGAAAGGCAAGCCTGCTATAAGTCAGAAGTTTCCCTGCCTCCAAGTTGTTTGTGTACATCTGACCTACTGAACAGGCAACGTTGAGTAACATTTTTATATCCAAATATAATTAAGAAATTGGATTGGTTCTTTGGGGGGGCAGGGTAAATGAGTTCTCTTTCTCAGACTTAGAAAGTGATTTTTGAGAAGAAATAGCTGTGGCTCTCTTCAAAAAGCCGGGGTCACACTATGAGTTCCATGCCCCGGGGGGCCTCCTCATAAATCAGAGGTAAAAAAGGTGTACCATATGAAACACAGAGGGAGGCATACGATGTGCTTTCTGAAATGCATCACTTATTTTTAATTTCCCCACTCCCTTAGAAGGCAGGATAGAGAGGAAAACCATCTGCTCTGTTTCCACGAAGGACGGTTTGGGGTGGGGGGTGGGGGGTGGGGAGGAGTCAGGGAGGCAGACTTTTTACCGCATCTGCCCTATGGGACGGTGTCGAGGGGGCTGGGCTCAGGTTCTCTTATCACCCTCTGGGTGTTCGCTGTTGGTATGAAGGGAACCCTGGGTAGATTGGAGCCAGAGATGGAGCTCCATGTTGGTTGGTAGGGAGGCAGGAAGCCCAGGGGGAGGGCTCAGGGAGCTGTTCCTTCCAGCTACTGGTGCATCTTGTTTCTGATGGTACTTTAGGGTACAGGTGAGCCAATCTGCACATCACTGAAGGTGGTGGCCTGTGACTGGGTGCTTGAGACAAAAGAAGTGGGAGAGGGTGGAGATGTTTGTTCAGTGTGATTCAAGCAAGTAATGCTAAGAGAATTTGAAAGCTTCTGTGAAGTCCCCAAGACTGGGGAGACTGGGTACTGACTGCCCTTGCATGATTCACCTGAGGGCTTTCAGACTCCCTGAGGGCGGGTGGTCCTGATAAGGGAGAGAAAGCCTGGTTTCTTTGTCAGCCCCCCATTTCTTTGTCAGCCGGCCAGACTGCAGTGAAAAAGTCTCAGTGGGGGTAATTAGATAAAGCTTTTAAATGGCTCTATTTGTTTTTCTCCTGGCTTAGTATCTCCTCTTTTTAACCTCCCGCCCCCTTTCTAGCCCCCTTTTTCAGAAGCTCTGGGGTAGGATGGTCAAAAGAATGTTTGAGACTTCTAGTGGTTTCATTATGTTGAAATTTTCAGTTTTTGTGAGGATGTACCTTTGACAAAGTTTCCACCCTGCTTTTGTGAAGGCCGTTAACAAAGATTCGGATTTCATCCTCAGAGCAGCAGACATGGTGAGGTTAGGTGGGTGTGTTAACCCATTTTACAGCTTTGCCAGTTTCTGCTCTATGGCCGGTAATAAGCCTAACTACTGCATGTAACACCCGGTTTTCAAAGTCAGCTTAGCTTCCACAGAATACGTGCCTGTTTGTGTGTGTGTGTGCCCGCCCATGCGCACATGTTGTAAACCAGACCAGATCCTTTTCACAATTATTCTGTGTTGAATTTGAAAATGTAAGGCAATTAAAAAGAAACTTTTTAGCCTTTGGCACATCTCTGTTGATGAAAGTGGTTGTACACTTTTTTTTTCCCCAGTAGATTTTCTATCTCCTGGAATTGTTGTAAGGATAATAAATGTTCCAGAAAACTCAAAATCTATATATGGAAGAAAGTGGTCTATTTTGAGCTCAGGAAGCTTTGTGGGTATCCACTCTGGATTTCCTTTCCAGAATTGTGCACAACTCCAACACTTGAGGCAAAATTGGCCTGGAAGTTTATGTTCAAGTTGGGGAAATGCAGCACTTTTCTCTCCGCTTTGGGTGCCGAGAGACAAACAGAGCTGGTAAATTTTTCTTAATGAAGTTCACTTAGGGATGGATTTCAAGGACAAGGCATGGTGTGGAAAGCTTTGGGCTCACCCTGAAAGCAGTGGTTCTCAGAGTTGGCGGTTTGCCCCCAGGGGCATTTGGCAATGTCTGGAGACGTTTTTTGATTGCCTTGCTGAGGGGGTAAGGGGGAGGGGTGCTGCTGGCCTTCAGTTGGTAGTGAGGCCTGGGATGCTGCTCCCCATCCCACGGTGCGGTGCAGCGGATGGCCTCACAACAAAGAATTACCCAGTTCAGAATGTCAGTAGGTGGAGGTTGAGAAATCATGCTTTTAAAGGCACAGTAGTCTCGGCGTGCATCGTGTGAGCAAGTGGCCCGGGTGTGCTCTGTGTAAGCGCATGTGACGTATTTGGAGATCTGAAATTTCATAAAGCAAGTAAGCTCCCATTACATGCCTGTGAGGTACCCTGGCTGGCACAGTCCAGGTTTCACAGAAAATTCGGGGTTGGGGAAGACATTAAGTGGCATTAAATATATTTAAAAACCCCACAGTAAATAAAAAGTTCTAGAGCTAGCTCATCTGCTTCTAAAGCAAACCAGATTCGTTGGCACTGGGAAGCTGCTCCGAGTCACTTCTTCAGTTATTGGGAAACTCCGCTCTGCTGCTGTCATCTGCCAGTTCTCCCTCATGTTTTAAGTTACACAGAGTGTCTCTCTCTCTCCCCCCCCCCCCCGTCCCCCCCCCCCCAGTGTTTGAACTAGCCTTTACTCGCTTGACAGGCCCATGTTTTTTGCACTCTTCAGTGCAAGATAACTCTTCCTGGTTTTGTGTCCTCAAGTTTTTGCAAAAATTCTTACATAACTATCCACCTTCTCTCCAGGGCAGCATTTTAGAACCTGGCCTTCTGACCATGCATTTCCCCTGGAGGAGTGGGATGGCAGGCTGCGCCCATAGCTGGAAGGGATGGGGGACAATGAGGGGGAAGGCCCAGTGGTTCTTCTCCTGTTCTTGGGACACCCGGATCTCACACGTGGGAAGGTGGTTGATCTCAAGAACCAAAATGTGGTATACGAACTTTAAACTGAATTTCCTCAGACCAGAAAGGTGTAGGATAGTGACAGGAGTGAGCGTGTAGCCGCGGGTGCCACTTGCCTGATCCTTGTCCTGTCTCCCCCCCACCCTCCAGGCCTTTGTCACACAGGCAGGAGGTGAGGAGCTGAGAAAAAGGCAGGAAGACAGGGAGACTGAATTCCAGAAAGGGAAGGGCTGTCTGTGCTGGGAAGTAACAGTTGCCCCTAAGGTTGTCTGGGCTCCCGCTGACCTTAGAGAAACGTGGGACTCTGAAAGGTAGCTTTTTTTACATCCTAAATCCGTGGGTAGATGGCAAGCATCTGATGACATCTGTTTGTGCTGCTCTTGCTCTGTGACCTGCTCTGAAGCCACAGTGGCTGTCCTGTTCCCGGGTAATAGGAGCTGTGGATTCTGGTGCTTTTCTGCGCTCTCTAACCTATAAGCCAGCAACTCCCTGTCCTCAGTCTCCATTTACAGCTTTTCCCCTGCCCAGACCTCTTGTCACCCAGCTCACCTGCAGGTGCCCCAGAGGTGACTTGTAAAAATAAGAATCCTCTCCCATACTTCTAGAAGGTGGTCTGTGGTGCACCATCCACCCATTCCTCTGGCCAGGAAGCGCTTTGCCCTCCTTGCCTCTGTCTTGGCCCCTCCATTCAGTGACCAGCCCCTCTATTCAGTGACCAGTCCCCCCCCCCCCCGCCGAAACTTCAGTCCTAGGCCTCTGCTACTGGCTCCGCAAGGCTCCTGACCTCAGATCCGCATCGTGTGGCAAACACCTCCTAAGTTAGCTTCCCGCCGCCGTGTTCCCTGCTCCAGCTCATCCTCACTCCACTCAGAAACTCAAGCTGCACACGGTGTTTGCCTGCAGAAAAACATCTCTTGGCTCCCTGTTGTCTACAGGAAGAAATCCAAACTCCTCAGCTTGGCACCCGAGGACCTTCATCATCAGCTTCCAGACTCTCTTTCTAGTTTCGGCTCCTGCCACTTCTCGGCACCACTGCCGCCCTGAGTGATTGCTGACTGACTGTGCGTGTGTGTGGGTTGTTCACTTGGCTCGTCCCCATCCGCTTCTAGCAAACAGCATCTCTTAGATCTTCTTCTGAGACCACTTCTTGCAGGGAGAATCAGGGCCTCCACCCACAGTCACTTCTTCCCTCGTCTGTCCAGTCTGTCACAACGTACCTGTTGACATGTATTTCCTCTCCTCAGAAATAGGGAGGGACTTCAACTCTTGTTTTTCCATCTTCTGTACCTAGTTCAAGGATCGCATAGTGGTGCTTAGCAGATAAGGTATGTTGATTGGATCCATTTTCTCATACCAAAAGCAAGAGTTTTTATAGAACTGCGGGGTATTGTTGGAGAAGAGCACATATAATTTGGAAGCTAAGTCCTAAATATTGGCGCAGACTGAGAGTAGGAAGGAGAAGTAAATGAGTTTTTAGCACACCCCTCGTGCAGAGATTTGGCGTTAAGGGGAACAGTGGTGCAGAAGAATTCTGAATTACAGAACTTTTAAAATAAAACTTTGCTCAGCTTAATTTACTCGAAATTAAACAGAAAAAAAGTTTGTTAATGCCTGATTGCACTAAAAGCCGTCTCACTAGGGCCCTTACTAATTATAACCACTTTTCATGGCTCTTAGTTTGAAGTTTATATTAAATAGGGGAGATGGGCACACAGATCAAAGACCAAAATCATTTCAGAGCTCCAACGTGTAGGCCCATTTTCTCTGCTTAGTTAGATTTTTGTTTCATTAGTGGTATGAGTTAATAGGAGTGTTGGTCTGTGTATAATTTAACTTTCTTTTTTCCGTTACTCCTTGGATTGGAAATGAAATACCAGACCAGAACCCTGTACTTTATTTGTCGGTGCGTGTGTGTGCAATATACTTGATAGAAGTTGGTTATAGATCATACTGATAGAAAAAATCATTTCATTGTTTTAGGGGAATTTCCTTTATGCGGAGACTTTATTATTTAAAAAACCTCATTTCTGAATAGACAAAATCATCTTAAAATTGTTTAAGTTTCTTTTCAAAGAGATGCATTATAGCTTCAGAGATAGGGGAGATACCAGATAGATTGGGTGAGAGACAGGTGTTTTGCTGACAGGACCTTTTGGACCTAAAATAATTTTTTTTAAAACTGCATAGTGGAGGGGCTTGGTTTCCTTCATACAAGATGAAACCCTAGCTGATTAAAATTACATTCCTACCTTTAAATATTTTTATTGTGCTTACCTGATAACTAGAGTTTAGGCTCAGATGTAGCAGATACACTCAGATATAATATTCTAAGTCTTTTTACTCTGGGGAGGCTTGTGTATTTTCCTGTCTGCCTTGGAAAACATATTTTAAAAGACATTTCTCTGCCATCATAGGGCTTTTAATTGCTGTTTTGAGGGCTAAGTACATAAAACTAGTGAACATCTCAAACAGGTTTCCCATGACTTGGTTAGTTAATTCTATATTGGATTAAACTGTTAAGTTAAAATGTTAAACTAAGTATAATTTGAAGGAGGCTTCCCTTGTGGATCTCCAAACCTAATTTGTATCTAAATTATGAAAATAAGGTTTCTGAGAACTATTTGTTGTTCAGGAGCTTAGTAAAGCTTCACAAGCTCCTTTTCCTAAAATTTTATCAAGTTGGAGTCAGTATTGGACCCGATCTCCTTTTGAAAAATTTTTTTAAGTTTGTTTATTTATTTTGAGAGAGCATCAGTGGGAGAAGGGGAGAGAGAGAGAGAGCATCTCAAGCAGGCTCCACACTGTCAGTGCAGATCCCCGACGCAGGGCTCCATCTCACAAACCTTAGCATCAGGACCTGAGCTGAAATCAAGAGCTGGGCGTTCCGTGGACTGAGCCAGCCAGGTGCCCCCAGTCTCTTTAGAAAACAGTTTTCCACCCCCAAATTTGCCAACCTCACAGTGTTAAATTTTTTTTTAACATTTACAGATCTTTATTTATTGATTTTTATTTAGTATTTGAATACATACACCATGTGAAGACTGTAATAAACACCAAGGGTGCAGTATGAGAAAGATACCGTAGCTGGCTTCTCAGAGGTTGGAAAATACTCATTCGTCCACCACATCGTGTACTTCTGCGCTAGGTGCAAACTGAATGAAGTAGGACAAGGACGTAAGAAGTTTGGCCTCTGTGTGGGGAAGATACTGGGGGGCAGGTCGAGGGAGGCATCCCGTGGAGATAATGTCTGAAGGCTGGGGAGAGTGTGTTGAGAACAGCTTAACGCAGGCCCTGAGGCCGGGGAGGGGGCTGCCCACTGAAGTGAGAAAAGCACAGAGTGTGGGCGCGCGCATGCATGTGTGTGCGTGCGTGCGCGCGCACGCGTGTAGAAAAGACACAGGACAGATGAATGACAGCACGGTGAGGTCCTTAGGGGCTTGCAGCCCACTGTAGCCCACAGATATTTGGAATTTTTCTTAAGAACTCAAAAGGGTGTTAGGCCAAGGAATGGCATGATGAGATTTACATTTTTAAAGATTATTCCTGCCCAGAGTAGAGAAGAGACTAGATATCAAGGAAGCTACTATTTTGCCTTCTGTTTGCAAGAAGCAAGAAGGGTAAGAAGGCTGATCTTTCACAGTGTTGAAAACCAGGGGTGCCTGGGTGGTTCAGTCAATTGAACGTGGGACTCTTGATTTTGGCTCAGGTCATCATCTCACGGTGGGTGGGATTGAACCCTGGTTTGGGCTCTGCGGGCTCTGCACTGTCAGTGCTTAGGATTCTCTCCAGCCCCCTGCCCCCCACCCCTCACCTCCCTCTGCCCTCGCCCCTCCCCCATGAGAGCCTGCTTTCGCATTCGTACAGGCTTGCTCTCTCACAATAAAAAAATTAGTTTGGAAAACCAGTGGTGACTTGGAGTGTAGTGGCCTTAGATCTGGGGAGCCTGGGTGGCTTTGATAGAGATCTCAGCAGTGGGAAGGACTTGTGGGGGGGGTGGAGAGGGAGAGATGGCTTTTGTAGTGGACAAGTGGCGGTGCCTTTCTTTGAGATCAGAATGCTGGATAAAGCAAGGTTCATAAGCAAGGTGTGCCCCCTGTTCTTTAACAAGTGATCTTTATGTTCTTTATTACTCTCAGTATCTTCTCTACCTGTATGGTTTTCATCCTTTCAAACTTACACTCCTGGAATGGATAGGAGCCTAAAAAGTAGTCCTATATTTAAAAACGTGAGAAACGGAAACAAATGAATAGCTTTCTCCTTCCCTCCTCGTTCTCTGCCTTTCCTTCTTTCCTTTTAATTTCCTGATGCCAAAAGGAAATGGAAGATTTTCTTGTAGATTGTCCGAGCTTCTGAATGATTTTCAGATGAGATCTACAACTGTCTTCGGAGCATTGAAGTTTCTGTTTGTTTTAGTGATGCTTGATCTGTTCGGCTTTCGAGCATGGGGCTCAGGGGAAGAGGTTTTGGGTATGAACCAAAGCAGGACTCTCAGAACTGTGTGAGCCTTTGACTTAGGAGTGTCAGAACTGCCTCCTGACCTGATTTTCCAGCATATTCCATAGTTTCTCAGTGGTCACCTGACACTCTCCAGTGTCTGAGAACTGCATCAGTATTTTGCTTGCCCAGTAATCTGTGTGAAAACAAAGTTCATTCAGTAAACAAAACTTGCTGTGTATCTACTGTGTGCTGGGCTTTACACTAGGTCTGTGGATGTCAAAGGGAAAGATTTTAATCCCTGCCACAAGGAATGGAGCCTGTCCCTACTGAGCGATTGTCTGGCCTGTATTTGAACGCTTCTGGCGATGGCCGACTTGCCCCTCCCAGGCAGACCTTGGGTTTTTACTACGTTAATTAACTTCGTTTTTTTTCTTTTCAAGGCAGACAGATCTTTGTGGAAGGAGATAGAAAGTGACGTGTTTTCCACCGAGCTGGTGAAAAGTAGAAGCTATAGCTGAGGCATGCTGTGTCTTGTAGCGTGACCCTCAGTTCCAAGGGCCAGGGCCCTCAGTTACTTTCGCCTGCACTGGGAACTCCTGCTTCCTGATGGGGGCGGTGTCTGCCTCACTTGCCTGCACAGCCGTCCCCTTGTGTGTGTGAGCCAGACCCCACCCCTTCAGGTGATCTCACAAGTATGAGCAGCGCTCCCGAATTTGGGTAATGCTTTTCTCCGACGTTCTACAAATGACTCATCAGAAAGCCTCAGGTGCACCCCAGCATGTCCCAAAGATGCTTCTCTTTTATGGTATCAGTCCTGACCAGTGTAACCCGAACATCCCAGGGGGCCCCAGATAGTACTGTTGTCTGCCCACACTGGGAGAGAACATGATTTTCCATCTCTTGCTCAGGAGCTTGGCTATTTCTGCATCGCTGCGACCATGAATCCTATTAGAACAGACACCACACTTTATTCCAGCCCTGTATTGGATAAGGTGAACCAGTTATGGTGTTTAAAAAAAAAAAAAAGTAAACAAAGACCTTGCCCCTTCCTCTTCCTTTCTAGTTGAAATAGCCTGATAAGGAGATGCTGAGAAGAAGGCTTTAAAAACTGGGTGTAGGGGCACCTGGGTGGCTCAGTTGGTTAAGTGTCCAGCGTCAGCTCAGGTCATGATCTCACAATTCGTGGGTTTGAACCCTGCGTCGGGCTCTGTGCTGACAGCTAGCTCAGAGCCTGGAACCTGCTTCGGATTCTGTGTCTCCACCTCTCTCTGCCCCTCCCCTGATCGCACTGTCTCTCTCTGTCTCTCAAAAATAAACAAAAGACATTAAAAAAAATTTTTTTTTAAATAAAAACTGGGTGTAAGCATATTTTTTGAAAATTTAAATCTTAAGGTCCTATGCAAACAACTCAGTCTTTCAGCCTGACCGTGAGGGGTGGATTTGGAAGTCTAACAAGACATGTGTTGCAAAAAAGGTTTACTAGGTAATGGCCTTGTGACGAATATCCAGAATTGTTGTCAGTAGTATGTTCAGTAGCCGTATCTGTGACAAACAGATATAAGCTCCCTTTTGGATAATCTGTCCATAACCCTAGGCAGTGGTGACAATACACACAGTCTGTTGGGTAACTTACTTTTCTCTAAACAGTTGTGTATTTGCATCCTGATGCAAGGGCCTGGTGGTGTTACGTTCCCTAGGCATTGGGGTGTTGGAGTGTCCCCTGTGTGACTACCTTCTGGATATATTAGACCATCTGCTGTGTTAAGATTAAGTGAATGAAAGTTTACTATATTTCATGTAGAGCATCTGAAGAGGTTCATGGAACAAATTATTAAAAAGATACATGCTTTGGAATTTTAATGAGCTTTCGTCAGAGAATTTCAAGGGGGTATCAGTAAGGCCAAGGCTGTCCGTGAAATGTCCCTTCATTGTGAACCCATAGCCATTGCTGTCTTGCTAAGAATGTGGCATTGGGAGTGCCTAGATCGATCAGTTGGTTAAGTGTCCAACTCTTGATTTCGAATCAGGTTGTGATCTTATGGTTTGTGGGATCAAGCCCCATGTCGGGATCTGCACTGACAATGCAGAGCCTGCTTGGGATTCTCTCTGTCTTCCCCCTCTCTCTCCTCCCCCCTCCCCCACATGCATGAGGGCATTCTTTCTCTCAAAATAAATAAACTCAAAAAAGAGAAAAAAGAATGTGGCTTTGGGGATAGGTGCTGTATAGATTACTTTTTCCTCAGGAAAGTTCCAGCGCTGCCTTAGAATGGGTGAGTAGTGTACACGTTTGGTCATATCGTGGTAGCAAGTGCTGAGAACCTGGGTAGTTAAACCTCTTGTCCTTGGGGAAGTAATGTGGTCAAATTATTGTACTTAGAGAATGTGATCAAAATGGTCCGGCAGCTTTATTTCATCATTACCTTTATATAGCCCATGAAATTCTGGAAGGGCTCCCGTGCCTGGCCAGCCCTGGGAGGTGTGATCGTAGCTAGTGCTGCCGTTTGTGCCTCTACAGAAGGTTGACTACATAGACACTGCCCTTAAACAGCAGAAGCCATGATGTGGGCATTCAGGGTACAGAGTAGTCAACATTTAAATAAGTTCTCTCGACCACTTTGGTGAAAAACATCACCAGACAAGGCCTGCTTGTGTTTGCTTTCAATCAGATAAACCAGAAGTTAGAAGTGAAGTCTTTCAATTTCTCTTCTGTCCTTGCTGGACATAAATCGATGACTCCAACCTGATGACAAAAATCTCAAGTTATTCCGCTTTAATTTTTACCCTTTTTCGGTCGTTAGGCCCTTCAGGTGGGCAGACTCCGTGTGGGTGCCGGGAGCAGCAGTAATGGCGTCTGACGTTTACTGAGCACGTACTAGTACGGATCATCTCGTTCATCTCCTCACAGTGACTCTGAGCCTATGATGTAGGTCAGTTTTGATACCCATTATTCTGATGAGGACATGGGGACCCAGAGTGGCAACCGGCACCGGGCAGCCTGAGTTGAGAGCCTGTGCTTGTGGCCACTGCTCACGCACCTACCATGATGACACACATGATCCAGTCACCAAATCAGTATCCCTGGAAACCTGCGGCGTGCAGAGCCTGTGTGTACCCGTCAAGTGGAAAGTTGTGTGAGAACAAGCGTGTGACGGGGTTGCTTTGCTGGCTTCTGGAAGCGGCAGGTTAGCCGGCATCTGATGAGATGAGTTAGACTCTGCGTTCAGTGGAAGGTCTGGAAGGGAGGTGTGTGTTTGCTGGAGAGAGAGGCTTGCACAGGTGGTGTTGGTTCACAGATCAGCTGCAGGGACGTGGCTGTCCCCAGAGCCTCCCACTGGCTCTGTAGGAAAGATCCAGGAGTGAAGCCCTGCTCTGATCTTTCTGGAAGATAAACTTTCCCCCATGACCCCATTAGAGAGGTACCAGAGGATCGGAGGTTGTCTTTCTCATGTGGTGAGAGATGCCCCCAAAGTGAAAAAGGGAGGGCTTGGGCTCGGGCCTTCGGCTGACCCTCCGTGTGATGGGTCGTGGGGTGCATGCCTGCCTCTCAGGCCCACTTTCAACCTCACTGAAAGTGCTTGAGCTCTGTTTCAAAGTAAGAATAGTATGTGGGCCCTTTTTCAAGAGCCTGAAACCTGTCAGCTCTATAATCATTGGGGGGAATTGAATTTTGGTTTGGGTTTCTGTAGGGCGGGTGCCTTGAAAATGGGCCCCTTGTTGTATGTCATAATAAGCCGTTATGTAATATATAAATTCAAGGTTTTGGGGGGTGCCTGGGTGCTGATGGCACCTCAGGTCTTGATCCCATGGTTAGTGAGTTCGAGCCCCACATCGGGCTCTGTACTGACAGTGTAGAGCCTTCTTGAGATTCTTTCTCTATCCCTCTTTCTGCCTCCCCCCTGTTCATGTGGGCGCGTGCGCTCGCTCTCTCTTTCAAAATAACTAAAAACCTTGAAAAAGTTTTTTAGTTCAAGAATTTTGCCTCAAGATGTTGGGATTCAGGGTTGATGACCTAAGAGGCTCAGTGGTCTGTGCTAAGTAGTGAAGGGGGTACAGCAATTGATCTAATTACTAACCTGATCTTAAAATATGTGCATATTCAAGGGAGATAGCCTTTGGGAGGTAATGTTCTTTGGTTGCTTGGCTTTTTAAGCAGTAGAAGCCCTGTGGACTGGAAGGCAGTGATGGAAAGCCATCCTTTGTCCCTTAAGTTGTTTTGGGGATGGGGGTCACCAGTGTGCATTGTTTCTCTTCTTTTTGGGGGTGCCTGAGCAAGTTATGGGAACTGGCAGATCTTGAATTGCAATGAGCGCTTGATGGTCTGCTTCCTGTTTCCGGTGGGTCTGTGGAGAAGGATTGTCTTGAAATTGGTAACCAATAGAAAATTTCAGTCTTGTGTGCTGCAGCTCAGTTGTAGATGGGCTGTCTTCTGCTTACTGCTACTATTAGAATTGTGGTCATTTTGCTCAGGGCAATTTGATAGTTTCAGCAGGAGAGAAGGGATGAGACATCTGGTTGGGAGGCCGGCATTCTGTGCCCCTTTCCTCCTCCCGTGGGATGCCACCATCATCTTCCCTGCATTGGGAATCTCTCCGCGACACCTTCCCCAGGGACTAGGCTCCAGGTTCGCAAGGTTGAGCAAAACTCGTCCTAAAACTGCCCGGGTGCATCACAGCCAACAGGGACACTGGGAAAGGCCAAGGACCCGGGAGTGGGAAGTGGCAGGGGAAAGAGGAAGTGATGTCTTCAGATGGGATGGGCTGGCCATGTGGAGAAACAAGTGGGGAAGGGAAAACAGACTTCTAGGCAAAAGAGCAGTGTTTAGTACTGACCCCGGAGTGCAGAAATATGAGGCTTCCTTGGGGCCAGGGTAGGGTAGGCGGTGGGGTCTGGCTGGAGGGTGTTGACCTGAGTTAGGGACCAGAGGGGTGTTGGATGGATTCTGGAAAAAGAGACAGGCTGGCTTGTGTAGGCCTTGGTGAGCCGTCACATGCTTTGAAGTGGGGCCATGATGTGAGCGGCTTGCCTCAAAGAAAGAACACTGCTAACTCTTTAGAAAAAGAAGGCAGTGGAGGAGACAGCATGTCCAGCAAAGTGCAGCAGGAACTTGGAATTTGGTGCTGCGTTTATCAGGATAACTTACCTCTGCCTGGGCCCCCTTGCCCCCAGAGGATCTTCAGGCGGCCCTCTGAAGTGCAACACAGTCCCGTTGAGAGGTGAGGGCTGTATTCCAGCAAAGAGAACTCAGCCTGGCAATGTTTAAACTTCCTTAGTTGTGTTTTACTCATTGGTACTTATTTAGGCTTATCAGGTAGCGGAATTAGTTGGAAGAGAGACTCCTTTCTTTTCCCTCTGGGAGTGGATGCTGGGAGCCAGAGGGAATTATTTATGCTGTAATTGTAATCACCAGTTTGTCAGCTGGGAGTGAATGGGCTCTCGCAGGGAGCAGGCAGAAGGTTTAGCTACTTTGCAGTCTGGATGAAGCTGGGGCTCAAGGTTTTAGAGACTGAGAGCCCCTGGAGGAAATGGTTCCTAAAGAGGAACCGCCCTGAGCAGGGCCGCCTGCTCACCTGCGCCTTTGAACTCACGCAGGTAATGGCTGTGCCCATCCTGCCCCAGCCCTCTGCTCAGGTTCTGCCTCCCTCTGTGCGGATAAAGTCAGTGTGGAATCAGTGTGGAAGGGGAGCCCTGGATGCCCAGGGCTTAACCCCCTAGCCCCCTGCCCAGGTTGTGTGTGTGTGTGTGTGTGTGTGTGTGTGTGTAGGAAGTCAGATAGCAGGTCCCAAAGGCAATCAGTGGTTTATTAACTATGTAGGGACATGATATTGCCTTTACTCTTAGGTTTTCAGAGTCCTCTACCCTCTGGGGAAGATGTGTTCGGTTTTATATGTGTGGCTGGATACATTTCAAAGCTGGCACTCATGGGCTGAGAGGACTGTGAAAAATGAAGGTGGGTCCCCTCCGTTCAGGAGGTAGGACACATCACAGACCTTGGAGTTAATAGTTTCTGTCCCCTAAAACTGATTTTCTAGGTTACAAGCCTGTGAGCTGTTGGCAGCCTCCTTTGGTTCAGTGTTGTTTCTGAACATGGTCTCTCACTTGGCACTAGACGTGAGCTGGAGGACGTGGGGTGCTGGCCTGCTGAGGTGGGGCTTTGAGGGACCAGGAGGGAAATGGGGTGGGAGGCATCTTCCTTCTGCTCGTGTGACAGCCAGGCACACTGGTTAGGGAAGGAAAGCGCTGGGTGTGGCCAGGGCCTCGTGCTGGGCAGTTGCACGTGTTACTGCGTGGATGGGGTGTGGGTATCATTCCCTGCTTTTCGGAGACCGGAAGCCGAGGGTTAACGATGCCCATGTTCTGAGGTCATAGGGCTAGTGTCAGCCTGCCTGGAAGTTTCCTGTTCTGGCCTCTCTCCACTGTCTTAAGGGATGTGCTTTTGTTACACAAAATCTCATAACACTTTGGGTCCTAGAGAGCTCGTAGACAGTATTTTGGAACCTTGAATCGATTCATTTGCCTTGATTCTTTAAGTTTGCTTGGATTTGAACATAACACAGTATTTGAAGGCCTTGCAGTTTGCCTGAAATATCCCTAAATAAGCCAACTCTCGCATTTAGGACACTAGGTTGAGGCATGGGGGAGCATGGTGGTTCTTGCTTTTGGGGTTTACCACGAGAAAGGACTTTGCGCTGCAGTGTGGAAGGCTGAGGCTAACAGAAGAAGCCGAAGTGTGGGCTGAGGTCCAAGCAGAGAGGGGCAGGTGTGGTTTGGAGTTTTGAGTGTCATTTGGGATTGAGGACCGTGTACTGGAAGATGGTGGGGTTAGAGGGCTACCTGGGGCAGGGTGAGGTAGAGAATGGGAACTTTTCTTCTGTAAGTGGGAGAGAGCCCGAAGGCTTTGAGCACAGAAGTGACATGTTGGCCTGAGTGGGCTTTGGAGACATCCTCAGAACAGGGCGTGTGGCATGTCTGTGGGCCGGGTGGCTGCCGTGGCTCACTTCACTGTTGGTTTCTGGCCCGAGGCAGGGAGCACATCCCACATCCGCTGGTACGGGATGAACCAAGCAGTGCTCAGGATCTCTGAAGTGCCTAATGCCACCGGAGTGATGTGGACACACAGGGAGGCTTGATTTCTTGACAGCCATAGACTTGTTTAAAAGCTGAATCACATACTCGGGGCTTAATATTTGACTTGTAAGTTACCGTCTCTAGGTGAGCAGCCTTCAAGAGCGTGATGTGTGTGGTAGGGAGGGTGCCCAGGCAGCGGAAGACCTGCTCAGTAGAAGGTTCAGGTTCAAGTCTAGCGCATCCCTTTTGGGGGCTTGTTCTCTGAAATATCATATCCTGTTGATAATGCTGACATACTGGTTTGTACATTAATAACACTTGGTTTACTGAAGGTGCGGCTGGAAGGCTTTCCTGGCACGTGTGTCCTGGATGCGGTGTGTGGACACCGGACCTGGAGCACTGTGGTCCCAGGGGCCTTGGCCAGTCTACCGGCCGCACCCCGCCAGCCCGGTTTTCAAGTCTTTGGTGGCTCCTGGTGAGAGAGAGAGAAACTGCGTCCACCATAGCCAAAAGGACAGCAGGGATGCTCTCACCTGCCCTGCTTTGGGGGGAAGGGGAGCCTGCATTTAGGAGGCGCTTTACTGATAACTTCCCCATAGTCACCGTGCCTTCCTGTAGGTCCCTGCAAAGGTCAAAACCTTTTCCAGCCTTTCCTTTGCTCTCGGGCCCTCTGGTGAAGCTGGAAGTGAGAGGCAGCCTGGAGCCGGGCCTACGTAATCCACACACGCTGGCTGCCACCCCAGGTGACTCAGATTCAGTGGGTGTGTCATTTCACAACCATCTGCATCTGATCCTGCTGCGTGGACACACTCAGCACCTCTGTTAGGAGCAAAGCCTCCTCACGCCTCCTGCCCTAGGTATGACCTCTCCAGCTCTTTCACTTTGAGCTCTGGCTGTGGGGATGCCATCCTTGCCCCCTTCCCATTCATTTGTGTTCAGTCATTTATAAAAAGCAGCTGTGCACCCACCATGTGCCATGCGGGAGTAAACGCTTTTCATGCATTATCTCCATAGTCCTCGCAACAACCCTACCAAGCCGGTGTATTCACATCTTGCAGATACAGAAGCTGGGGTCTGAGGAGACGGTCCTGATCAAACCAGCTCAATACGCAGGAGACTCTGCACCCCAGCTTTTTGGGCTTTGTCTCTTTTAATTTTGCATTGACATTGTGAGGTCATTGTTCTCTCCATTCTACAGATGGGAAGGCTGAGGCTTAGAGACTTGAAATAACTTGTCTGGAGTCACTCCAGCCCTAAGTGACCGAGTCCAGATTTGAGCCCGGCTGGTGTCCTCCTCCACTACAGGTGCTCTTAATGAATATTTGCTCTTCTGTATTTCTTTAAGTAGAAATTTCTCCTTTGGGGCTGACTTAAAGCCCGTCGCTTCTGTTGGATTTGTTTTCTAACACTTTTTCTATTTTTAAAGGGGGAAGTAGGGAGCTAACGTTGGTCAAGTACCCACTAGATTTTTAGGCACGTATTAGGTTTTCCTTATCCTGGAGTAGAAGCTCCATGAGGGCTTTTGGTTCCTTTTATCTGTTTTGTTCTTCCACAATGCCAAGCACCTTCCACACTTCCTGGCGCGACTGGTGCTCAGTCAGTACTCGTCGCATAAATGCAGGAGTGAGGCAGGGGCCCTGTTACCCATTTTATGGGTGCACGCACACACCACACCACAGGTAAGAACCACTTTTGCTCTTCACACCACAGATCTTTTTTTTTTTTCTTAACAGATCTTTTTCACACATCTAAAATTTAGGGAGTAATCAGATCTATGTCATGGGATTTTGCAGGGCATGATATAAAACACTATAAATACTTACCCAGTACCTTGGCACAGTGTAAACCTTGGATGAGTGGCGTTGCATTTGCTGTGTTTCAAATCTCTCGTCTGCATATGGCTTCATGTGGGGCAGGGATGACCTACAACTCAGCAAAGCTGAAACTTTGCTAGCCACTGAAAACTTTTAATTTTAGTAATCAAATGTCCCTATTTGTGCTGTACTCTCTGTCAAGCCATAACAAGTAGTAACATTGGTGAAATCAGTTTAAATCTACCCCAGGCAAATGGCTGCAACGAGTAAGATTTGATTAAATTATATTTGCGTCTGCTTTGTTTCCAGTCAGAATATTTTTCCAGAAAGGCCTGAGGGATCACTGTCCAGTTGTTCCTTAGAACCCCTTAGTTTACAGGTGAGGAACCTGAGGCCTGGGGAGAAACAGGCACGGGCTGGGGGGGTGGGGGTAGGGCAGGACTTGGGCTTGCAGGTTAGGTTCTCCTCAGTGTCAGCAACCCTGCCAAGTCCAGACTCTCAGAGGTTTGTCCTCTGCGGGCTTGGCTGAACCATTTTTTGGAGCCCCCAGTATTCCCACTGAGGAAGTTAGTGAGGAGATCCTATCAAGAGCCAATAACTCAGAATCGCAGTACTCTGTGAGCATTTCTCACTATGAAATGTTCATATTTCCTGTAAAAAATACGAGGGTGTGTGAGGAATATCAACCCCCCTGTCATCCTGTCAGATTGCAAAGGAAATATTCCTGCCTTCAAACTTGTCTTTCCCCATTAGGTTTTTGTTATTTCATTGCATTTTTAGCTCATTCTTACATAGGAAATTCTTAAGTTGTTTTTTTTTTAATGTTGATTCATTTTTGAGAGCGAGACCGAGCGTTGAGTAGGGGAGGGACAGAGAGAGAGAGGGAGACACAATCTGAAGCAGGCCCCAGGCTCTGAGCTGTCAGCACAGAGCCCGGTGCACGGCTTGAACCCACAGACTGTGAGATCATGACCTGAGCCAAAGTGGTGGGACACTTAACCAACTTAGCTACCCAGGTGTGCCTGCCCTAGGACGTTCTAAATGAACAAAAAGGAAAAGAAAAGCTAATAAAGCACAACGTAAAATTCTTCCCTTTCATGAGTCTGAAGTACTTTTAGTATATGTCCTTCTAGATGGTCTTATGTGAACACATAGCTTACTACAAAAATGGGATTCATCACGTTTGTAGATAGTAAAAAGCCCATTTTTGCACACGCCTTTATACCAAATCTGTTAAAAATTTAATGTGATATGATAAATATCTGCTAATGTATTTAAATGTCCTTGAACATGAAAATCACATTATTTTGATGTGGTGTAATTTAAGGGGGAGGGCTATTGGCTAATGCTTTCATTATTTTGCATTCCCTGGGCATTCATCATGTGAAGGGGGGAGGGTTATTTTCCTAGGTTAAATGAAGCCCAATCTAGGATTAAAATTTTTACTGTAAATTAAAGTTAATCAGAACACTGAAAAAAATATATTTATTTTTTGATTAGAGTATGATCAGTCATCTTACTACTCTAAACAAATTAGTAAAGCAAATCGAGCAGTTCAAAAAGTCCTTCCGGAGGGCCAGACTGTCTTGAGAAGTCTCCTGTCCTATGGAGGACACTGTGTTGTGAATGTTACACACAATGTTGTTGTGTTTCTAACTGGGTATTTGCTTTAGTCCATGTCATGTTATTTGGACATTTTAGAGCTGTTATTCCCAATTTTTCCCAATATAAGGAGCTATTCTAATGGAAAACCTTTTTCCAGAGCAAGCACAATTTCAATCATAGATTCTCTAGGCAGGCTCTGACAAAAAGTTCTTTAAAATAACAACGTTTCATGGAATTGATTCATTACAAGAGCATCTTCACGCCCTTGCCAAGTAACAGTACATGTGTGTGTATGTAAATGATTTACTTGGTTTGTAGACACTTGAGTGTATGAATGAGTGGACCCCCTAATAATAGCTCCTGCCCCAGAGGAAGATGGATCCTACATGTGAATAACCCTGCGGTCGAATGTTAGGAAAATACCGATTAGATCAGTTCTAGAGGGCAAGTGGGATGCTCGAACTCCAGGCACATCTGTGCAGGTGGAAGATCTGAAGGCCATCATAGGACAGGCTAGGAGGATGCATTTTGTTCCACCTGCTCGCTGCTGAAGCTTGCAGGGGCGCCCACCCAGCCTGCCTCGTTATTTCAAAGTATGGAATGTCGGAGACGTAAATTGAATCAGAAACACTTCAACAGACCTTAATGGCATATCTCCCTTAGCTCTTCTACTTAATTTCATATGATCTAATAGAGGGCTGGATTTGCAGGCTAGGCGACTAGTTGGATTCTAAGCTCAGCCCAGCCTTGATTATGATTAATGGAAAGATATTGCCCCTGGTACCTTGGTTTTTCCATCTGTAAAATGGGCAGAATTTCTTTCCCTTATCATATTCTCAGGAGGTGATTTAATGATGCTCCCAGGCACTATTTTCTTTCTTTTTAATCAGGAGAAGCAAACAGGAAAGCTTTTATGAGGCGGGACACTATTGTCCTTTCATATCAAAGATAAATACCGTAAAACTAGGGACTAAGTATCCTGTATTCTTTAAGACAGAGCAGCAGCCAGAGGACCTGCCAGTGAAGTAAGACTTTCCTCAAAAACCATGCTCCCGAGGTTCTGTTTTCTCCTCTTTAAAAGGAGGGTGTTAGTGGCTTAGTAATTGTTCAGTAGTGATACCTCTTGAAACACTATTCTTGGTGGTGCCTGGGTGGTTTATTCAGTTAAGCATCCAGCTCTTGATTTTGGCTCAGGTCGTGATCTCATCGTTTATGAGATCACCAACCTTGCATCAGGCTCTGCACTGGGATTCTCTCTCTGCCTCTGCCCCTCCCCCTCTCTAAATAAATAATAAATACATTAAACAAACTATAACACAACACTATTCATGGGTTCTAACGACAAAATCCTTACACTGCATACATTTCCCCCCTCCACCATGCAGGTAGGAGACTTAGCTGCCTCATTTCTGATGTTAACTGTATAATCTGAAGGAAAAGCATCCCACTGTTTTTCTGGGAGTCAGTTAGGTTCGGGAGCAGGTATTCTGTTTACGTTGTATGTGGTATCTGCATTTTCAAAAAATAATGTTGCACATAATCTTTATTTCAAGTTTGTATAGTTTTTTCAAGTTGCTTTGCTCCAGGAAACCTTTAGGAGGGTCTTAGCAGAAGAGGGTACACAGTAGCATGCATCAGCTGAGCCTAGGAAAGGGCAGGGCTGGGGAAGCTACTTCCCAGAAAAGACCGTGTTGTTTGGATTTTCTGCAGAAAATAAAACTGGACTTTTCCTAAAGGGGGCAGGAAGAATTCTCTTCATTAAGTGGACCTGGGGAAAGAGGCAGCCCATGACTAGAGTCACCTGAACTCAGTCACAGGGCTGTGGCTGCCTGTGCAGTGGGACCAGCGCCTCCCCTGCCCTGTGCCCATAGCTGCGCTTAGGCTTTCCCAGTACGCACCACAGGCGGTGCTTGCTTCTGATGATCAAGGACCTCACAGAGGTTTCCAGGCGAGAAACCCTCCAAACACAATTTCAAGAATTCCAAAGCAGTTTTACAGTTCTGATTCTAAGAGAGGTTTGATTGGAAAGGGGGCTCCATCTGCACCTTCTCTTGTCTTTGTTTCATTGGTATTAGTACTTATCCTTTAAAAAAAATAGAAGTGAGTTATAAATTATATCTTAAGGATTTCAGTTTAGTTTATTTTGAAGAACTGTTTGGTCCACTGGGGGTTTTCTCCCTGTCTGTAACTTGCTTCAGGTTTCAGTGACTTGGCAACGTGGAGATAATTCATAGTGACTCACTAAGCTTTTCATAAGAGATGTTATTGGAGGAGGGTTTACAGGTGCCTTGTCAATTTAGGAATACATAAGTAAAGGTTTCTCTGAACCTACCTTTTTGAACAGGAGGGAAGATGATTTGGGGGGCATAGTAGTGTATCAAGTAATGAATAGCAGTCTCTAAAGACCTTAATCTATAAACAAAGCATAAATATCTTTATTCAAAATGGATTGAGTTCTGAATTCTGAACCTGATGGTTTCAAGGGTGCTTTATTATCAGGTGGCTTGCGTTTCCCGCAGAATTTCATTAAAAAGGTTCCCATCGCCTTAGATGAGGGGCAGTGAAACAGAAACTTGATAGAAATACTAAGGAGGGGAAAGATCAAGCCACCATGGCACCTGGTCCTCCTTTCACTTCCTTTCCCAGCTCTGCCCCTCTGAGATGTCTTCAAGAAGATGGAGGAAGCTGCGTGCAGCTGGGGTCATCGCCCTGGACCTTGCCACTCCTCTGGATTTGGGGGCGGGAGTGGCTCAGCACTGGGAGTTCCTTCCCCAAAGCCCGGGGCTGGCTCTTCACACTCAGCCCCGGCCCTTGCCCTCTGCTTTCTGGGAAGGCCAGGGAGGAGGCAGGGGCAGGGTGGGACTGAGAAAGTGCCTTCCTCGGGGCCTAGCCTTCTGGAATGGGGTGCATGGCCGGGGGACAGCGAGTTGGAATCCGGAGCAGAGGGCAGAGGGGCTGATGGCAGTTACCCAATTACCATCTGTGCAGACCCTGCCAAGCGGGCCTTGGTGCAGAAGTTCCTTGTCTGGCTTTTGGCTTTTGCTCTTTACATTTTGGCATTCAGTGAATGCATTGGATAAATCTATGCTTTGCTAATGTGAGTATGATGTGCATGTGCATTTTTGGGGCGTATTGAACAGGCAGTAAAACTAAGAAGCCAGATGCTCAGCTTGTTGTTGTTGTACGGATTAATTGAAACTAGCCAAACTGCGGGAGTCACTTGCCCTGACGACTCTAGGTAATACTTTTCGCTTGCTCTACTTTAAAAAAAAAATTACTTGCAAAGGTGCAATATCAGATAAAGCAGTGGGGAGTTCGGGTTCTGCCTCGCCTGGGCGCCCGTGTGGTGCTGGAAGGAGAGGATGGGAGAGGAGAGCCTCTCAGCTGCAGGCCTGGCTCCTCCTCTTCCTCTCGGCCCGGGAGCCACCGCCTCACGGTTCTGAGAGCTCGGGGCCTGGTGCTGCGCCCGGCGGCGGTATTTTACAGCATTTCTCCGGTATAGTTTTTAGGATTATCAGCCGTCACTTTGCAGGGTTCCTTTTCATTTTCAAGGGCACCCAGTATCACTGTTTAGTTCCCTTTCAAAAGCCCTCTTCACGCACTCAGGCCCAGTCAGGAAGATTAATAATGTTCGCTGATTTACCGTCGCTGCAAAAAAAGCATTAGTTAATTAGACTTTTACACCTCAGTCAGATGGCATTAGACATCCTTTGTGCGCTTTAACTCAAGGATGTTAAAGACCTAAATCTCAGAGAAAAAAGAAAAGAAAGAAAAAGGACAGGCACTTTTCCAGTTTAAGCTGCATGTTGGTCCATGTTAATTAGGCATTTGTCCCTTCATCTGGAGGTGATAGAAAATGCCAGTTACTGCGGTATTTAACTGACATCAAACTCCTGTCCAAAGAATTCAGTTGGGCCCAGCCTCCTCTCTTAATTGGTGGGAAGGAAAACTCCGGCACACACCCAGAATAAGGAGGAAACTGTTACTTTAACATTTAAAAATTTTCATTCTGGAGGATCTGAGGAAACTTGTGTACTTTTTGTTGTGGATGTTAACTGTGCTGTGGAGCTTTTTAAAAACAGTAACAACAGAATCTCCCTCTCAGTTTTCAGCTACCCCAATGATTAGCTTTTGTAAGTCTACAGTAAATGAAAGTTTAGTCATTGTTGTTATCCAAGGTCAAAAAGGTATCCAGGGCCCTTACAGATTGATATATCTGTTTGGCACTGTATTTAAAAAGACATTTAATTTTCTAGTGCACAGTCAGAGCTGAGCCAGTACTAGAAATTTAATTGGTGGGTTAAAGTGCCAAGCAATGTATGTTTTAAAAACCAGTATATGGTGGCATATCAAAAGGATGGTTTTTGTAGGAATAATTAGATGAAACATGCTCTTTGAAAAGATTTTAAGCAGCTTCTTCCTGGTTGGCGGAGAAGGTAATTCTCAGTGACAGGAGTTTAGTTTACCTTATTCATGAGCTATGTAAAACAATTCCAAAAATAATGAAAAGATTTTTTTTTTCTAACTAGAGGTAGCCTTATTTGACTTTAAATCTTACTTGCTTTGTCTATGGTTTCTAGCCAAACGTTCACACGTTTGAGAGCACTTCATTTTCAGTCCTGAACTACTTTTTCGTGCACTGAATGAATGCAATATGTTAACACTCCTGTCCGGCCCAGAATTGCTCGGCTGCCCCTTGGCCTGCCTGCCTGGTACTGGCTGAAAAGGTACCATTGTTTGTTCTGCAAACACTGGGTGATGTTTGTTTCCAAGGTGACTGGTTCTATTGCTGCCCTTTAAGCCAGGGGGGGAGGGGGGAGAGAGAAAGTTGGCCTTAAACACCTGAGAGCATCCTGTTCTGGATGTGGCCTGTGTGTGTGTATGTGTGTAAGCCGAAATACTCTTTTAACTGAGTTCATGGGAGAAAAAGGGATCATGTGGAAATGTGAGAAAAAGATTATCAGTAAGTCAAAAAGACCAGTAAGTTCTGATATTTAACTCTGTCCTTAGGGTGAATGTAATGGTAAGAAATGTCAAGATCTGGCTAGACCAAAGTGAACTGTTTTTACATTTGAAAAAGTAGAGTGCAGGGAAGAAAAAATATTTGAGAAGATAACCACTGAGATGTTGAATTTATGTCTGCACGAATAGTTCTACAGCTGTCATGTGTAAGCAGCTCTTCGCCAAGAAACCTGGTTATGGATCAGGTAGGCAGGCCTTCAAAAACAAGTAAGAGTGTATGAGGTATAAAGAGGCTGGTTTCAGTTTTAAGTTCTGGAAAGAAACATTGAGAAAGCTGTTAAATAGTCGAAGTTTTTTTGTGTCCAAGATTTTCCCAAAAGGTAATAGATTCAAAGCATCTTTTCGGTGGTATATAATTGACTTACACATCAGTGAGAAATTTTAAGTTCAAATTAGAAGGGAAAAAAATGGATTCTTCCCTTCTTGGTCCCCCACCCCCACTTTTTTTGTTTTATTGTACATGGATGCTGTTAACAGAACTTTGCCTTTTCACTCCTATCGGCTTTAGTACAGTTCATGCACAGGTTTCAGTAAACATTAACTACTTTTATCAGGGCTTGCAGTGTGCTGAATGGTTAGCAAAGAGAGTGTACTGCAAGAGACAGATGAAACTGAGAGAGTCCAAGGTCATATGGATGTTGAGTTTTTAGAAATTAATTGAGAAGTTTAGGGAGAAGACATCCAGTTTCACTGGCCTAAGACAAGGCTACTTTGCCTAGCATTTCCATGTACACGTACTCTTTTCAGAAATCATGTAGTACTGTAACACTTTAGCCTCTGCAGCCTTTTCAACAGCAGGAACGTGACTCGTGCTTTTTCTAAAGAACATGCATGGTTTTAGAATTACGGGCAATAAATATGATCGTCTTTCTTGCCCCTCAGTTCGGTGCAGTGTGTGTGGAAGCAGTCAAATAAAGCTCCCCCCTGGGTGTCGTGTCCGGCGCCCTCGCTGCACGGTCATTCCTGCCGCTGCTTCGACCACGACGGCAGAGCCCCGCACAGGGCCGGGAACCGCGGGGAGAACACCCCAGCGCCCCTCAGGCTTGCGTCCCCGCGCTGGTCGCCGAGTCGAGGCCGTGCGGCAGGGTGTCGCCTGCGCTTCTGCGGGCTTGCGGGTGGGCGGCCGGCTGGGGGCCGGGGAGGGGCCTGAGAGGACGCGCGGGCGGAAGGCGTCCTGGGCACGCCGCCCCTTCCCTCGGCGGACCAGCCTTTGTGCGTCGGGGAAGCCGTCGAAGCACCAGTGTGTTCGCACGACTAAAAGCGCGTCCGCCGTCGTCCCGGGGGACTCGCCCGCGCCCTTCCCGCCGAATGCCGCCAGTGGGAGGCGGACGGGGGGCCTGCGGGGGTGACTCGGCGGAGGCGCGGCTCCAACCCGGGCTCTCTCGCGGCCGCCCGCCCCACCTCGGCGCCCGCGCTGGCTGGCCCGGTGAGCGGGCAGCTGGGCCGTCAGTCAGGGTGGCGGGCGCCGATTGGTCAGTCGGCCGGCTGGGGCGGGGCTCGGGCTGGCCTTCCCGGTGGGCGGTGCCGGCATCGCTTCCAAGAAGACCTTGATGCTCTCTCCTACGCCTGCGACTGCCCAAGCGGCAATTTAATGAACAACCAGAGATCTTCAAAGGGCTCGTTTAGTAATTCAGCTCGTTTTTGAAAAGTGAATTCTTAGGAAGAGATTAGAAAGTACGTGCGCTCTGTGCAAAGTCCTCCCCCCTCTTTTTTTTTTTTTACTAATTTGAGGCCATTTAGCTTATGAATTTAGCTTTTGAATTTTCAGAACTGTTGTATAGGGGTGAGCTTACCCCACTCGCATTTTGTACTGATTTCCTAGAACAGTCCACGTTGACACATTTGGTTTACCTGATGGCTGTTTTTCAGTGAAAGCATGTAACTAGAAAATTATCTGCAGACGGGTTGTTTTTTTTTTGTTTGTTTTTTTTTTTTGAAAGCGGAAGGGTGCAGGCATTATGGGCAGCTACCAGGGTCTGGGAGAAGGGAGCGCCTGGAGGAGACAGGAGAAGGGAGAATGGCAGCAGTGGGGTTCGCTGAGCATGGAATCATGACGGCCCCTGGTCCTTTCTGTTCATTTCCGCTGAGTGTTGGGCAACTGTTTTTTCCAGTGTGACCCGCCTTCTGACAGTGAGGCAGAGGGGCAGAATACAAGCCAACAGGCCACAAGTGGCTTCAGGTTTTAATACTCAGTTACTTCCCATTAGTGCTGAGCCCCTCCTGAAAGTGAAGCGCCTCTGTCCCCTCATTCTCCCTTCATGATCAGCTTGTTGATGATAATAAGGAGCACAATCAGGGATGCGGTTTCTTGATGTTCTGTACTTCAAGTGCAACGTCCACTGAGGACGACAGGTGGTTTAGTGGCCTTACTTCTGATGGCTGAAGGCTGCCTGCCACTGTGCCCTGCTGAGTGTGCCCTGAGCTGGCACAGTGGGTGAGGCACATGGCTCCTGCCTGCTCCTCTGTGTCACGGGCCTGGGCAAAACCTGAAGTGGTCAGCTCACGCACGGTACCAGGGCCCCGTAGCCGTCACTCCATGAACCACATAGAGCCTAGCGACTTAACCTGGCCCACACTTTGTGACTTGTCTCATTTTTGCCGTGATGCCTTGGGATGCTCCCTTTTCACTGGAAGGCTGCGTCACTGCTGCACAGAAGTTCTTAAACCGGGGTGTGGGGGGGGCACTTTTCCCCAAGACACATGTCAGGGCCCACTCCAAAACATGTTGTAAGGCTAGGGCTTGTCCTTCCGAAAAGCTTCCCAGGTGATTCTAATGAATACCCCTAATAATTAGCATTCAAAGCTGTCTTTATAAACAGGTTACTTTTATATTTATGTCTGATGAGACAAATGAATATGTTTGAGCCACTGGGAATTTAAAAACAAATAAAAATACAAAGTGATCTATAAACCTGGAAATTCTCCCATCTAATGCTTGCTTCTTGTAGCCCCAGTTTTCTATGAAGGCAGGCATTGTGGTACCTGGGCTAGAACCCTGATAGGCTGTCTGCACTGGCAGGTGTAAATGCTACTAATTAATTTTTTAAGAACTTGGCACAATGACAATTATCAGGGATGCTAAGTAGCTGGTACCAGATGTTTCTTTTTGTTAAGGCCACGGAGAGGTTATGTCACAGGTAATAGGCTATGGACAGTAATCCCTAGGTCTCAGGCTGTGGATTTTGGAGATGCTGAATATTTTCTTTAAAAACGGTGGGGGAGGATGTGTGTATGTATGTTCTGGTTTCCACTCTGCCCCCCGCCCCAGCTCTTAGAGATTATCTTATGTAGAGGTGCTTACTCAATTATCATCAGGCCCAGCTCTTTTTAGAAGCGAGTAAATGGTACTTGGAGCCTTTTTATCTAGACTCTCTCGCTCACCATTTTGCCACAGCTGAAGCAACAGCCTGTGCCTCTAACTGAATTCAGTCCTTTTTTTAGTCTTTTAACTGTGGAACAACAGGAAAGTCGGCCGCTCATCATTTCGTGTGCAGACTTTACAGCCTCTGAACAGCTTCTGCTTACGCAGTTCATGAATGCACCATTTGTTGAGGGCACAACTGTTAGATACAACTGGCCTTGCAGCCCACTCTGCCCGCCGTCAGACTGCATCACTGCGGCCTTTTTCTCCCCCTTTTCTTTCCCCTTTTTTTTTTTTTTTTTTGTTTCTGCCTAAGCCAGATTTTTGCTTTAAATACCACCATTTTGTCCACGGCACAGTTTCTTAGACCCAACTTACATTTTTCAAATGTAAGTTTCAGACATAAGGTTTAATTTGCTCAGCCTGTGAGTATAGGGCTTCTGAAGAAGGTTTACTTCATTAAAGAAAGAGGTTATTTTTGTGGCTTGGGTTTGCATATATGCTTTTAAAGAAATAATCTCAAAGAACCATGTCACTTTGAAATTTTGTTGTAAGTTGCATTGAAGGTAGAACGTTCTGGATTTTCCTAGGTTATCATATTTCCTTCCTTTTAAGGTTTACACACGATCTTTATCATCAGGTATTGTCTTCAGTTTAGAATTTAGGGAGAAGCCGTCAAAACTAAACTCTTAACAGTTTGTAGAGTATTCGAATAGCATCATTACAAATAACGGTTTATCATTCTTTTCTTTTGAAACAGGGTCCCATCTGAAAATGATACCAGTAATGTTAAAATTTTCACTTTTGTTTCTCTACATATACATTCTTTGGTCCCATAATTATACATACGTTATTCCGCATGTATACATACATTGACATTGTGCCTTCTTTATTTTTAACTGTATTTTTGTTAAAAGCATGTGTTGACTTATTTTTCTGCTGTGCTTCATGCATTCAACAACTGGGCCAAATTGTTACTTCTGACTACTTTTTGGCCCTGCTCTGGCTAAGGAGACAAATTTCTGTTAAAACAGCAAACATCTTACAGCAACGGAGCTCTACAAGCCTCTACATCCCGGAGCCTCCAGAAACGAAACAGTCATTTGCTGAAAATGAAGCAGTTTCCCATAGTTTGAATTTTATAAAGTACAGGGATGCATTCAGTTGTTGTCATTCAAAGACTTTATGGAGGCCCAGGGTTGTATTTGTTTTGTTAAAATTGAGACATGCAAACATGTTTAAAGGACTAAGTGTGTTTTTTGTGAGATTGATGCTTTCCTTTTCATCTCACTACGCGGGGGTGGGAGGGGGAAGATCCATCTCTTTGTGAAGATTTCAGTCCAGCCCTGAAGAGTCCTTACAGTCTCCGTTGATGTAAAGACTAAGCAGTTGCAAGTTCCCGGGGAAAATTAGCCTGGGTTTTACTGTTTCCAAGAACAGTTTTCTCATCCCTGAGTCTGCTCTTAACTTTTAGAGCACTATCCCGTGTGCGGTCCTGCAGTTTTCAAGCTTGGTTTTGATCTGCACCTTTAAGCTGGGTAAACTCTCATTGGACTTTTCTCCCGTAACATAGTTTCTTGACTGCTCTTCTCATGTGATTAATATGCGTGTTGCTTAAAATGCCAATTGAAACATCACCAGCTATTTTCACCAGGTAGAAACTCCTTTTCCTGTGTCAAAACAACCAGTGCGGCTTAGTTGATGCTTCTGTTGCTAAGCAGGTAAATTTCTGGTCTGCAGGTTGTCTGTTAACCCTGTAAATGCCTAATGTCAAAAAAAAAAAAGAAAAAAAGGAAAAAAACCAACAAGGTGATGCTTCCTTCTTACACAGTGCTTTGTTTGGGTGCATGAAAACTGGGCCTAGCTCACCCTAGCCTCCGTTTATGTATTGTCAGGGACTCAGCCTCGATTTTTGTAGTTTTGAGGGGAGGAGGAGCGGTAGGAAGTGGAGAGGGCTGGAAGTTGGTGGTATTCAGGGAGATGACAACCCAGGGAGATGGTAGTGAAGGTGTCACATTGTATGATTAACGTTATAGGCTTAGTCAGTAATGGCTTTAGCCTTTTTCTTCAGGACTTTTCTCTGCAAGTCTGTCTTAAGTTGCAGTTTGGCTGTGGGGAGAAGAAGAGGAAAGAAAGGGGTTGCTGTTTGCATCCATTTGCCAGAAAGGAGTTAACAGAACATACCGCAGAACAGGTTGGGCAAGACTGTTAAAACCAGTGATGAAGCCTTCCTCCCTCTCTCTCTCCCTCTCCCTGCCTCCCTCCTTCCTTCTCTCTCTCCCTCTCCTTCCTCCCTTGTTCTCTTTTTCCTCTCTCAGTACTTTAAAACATCTTCAGATTATCCCCGACTCCCCCCCACCCCACTTCAGCGTCTAGCTCCGCCTCTCCAGGGCAGAACATTTGATGTGATGAAAATACTTTGTGGAGATGAGGAGCCTGTGGGAGAGGCCTCAGCCACGCCAGCTGTTTCTGGAGAAATCGATGGCGTGCTTGTCTGTGCCCTTCGCCATGTAACATAGGCCCCATTCAGCAGAGACATTCTTCTGCGTGCATTTATGCCTCTGTGGGACTGTGGGGTGGGCGGCCCTTGGGGGCCCAGCGGGGCTGAGGAGGGGCGGGGGATGAGGTCTGGTGGAGACTTGGAGGTCAGTGCAGAAGAGTCCTGTGCTCTGAGTGCCTGAAGTCATGAGACTTTGCTTCTCCAAGCATCTGAAGTTCGCTTGGACGTAGGGGATGGGATAGCTTGTGGCCATAAATACAGACAGACCGAGCTCTTTAAAGCTCAGTTCTGGCCTGATGTAAGTTCTGCGTGGTGTTTGTATCTAATCACTCCGTAAACATACCATATATAGGCATGCTTGAGCTCACTATAACACACATCACGGGGGAACCTCTCCTAATGCACAGATCCTCGGGCGCTTAGAAGCAGGCTCAGGCTATTTCTGGTGTTGTCATGGCTTTTTTTCGTTTTTGGAGGGAGGTGGAAGGGTGGATCCTCCTTCCCTCCCCCCTCCCCCAGCCGGCAGCCGCCTTCTTTGCACTGTTTGAAACATGTTTCTGATCCGAGTGTGTCTGGCCCTCTGAAAACTAAAGCAACTCTATTGTCACGTGAGGAGAAACTGAATTGTCTTTGTACATCTGTTTTAGAACAAGAACCTTGCTTTTCTTAGTATCTTTTGCACCACACACGTGTTGTGTTTTATGGTCCCCAGTCTGTCTGCAACTGTTTGTTTTTGGAGCATCTTCTAACACAGAGAGGGGAGCTCTCCCCTGTGATGTGTTCCTGGCAGCCTGTGGAGAAGGTGCTTTGTGAACTCCGTTTTCCTATCTGGATCCTCCCTGAGCTGCCCTCCTGTGTTTACAGCACTGCGCCTTCAGGTGGCCAGGATTGCCAGGGCAGGGCACGGCAGCCCTTTTCCCCTTGGCAGGGCCGGGTCTGTGGAGCAGAGAAGAGACAGGACTAAGAAAGGAATGTGGTTGGGTGTCCCCCCACTCCCCAGCCTTGGGATACCTGGGATACAGCCCTTCAGCCTGCTAGGGTGAGCGGCGGGGGTGGGGGGCACTTGTGGCTCAGATAAGAGACCTTCCTTTTCCTCTTCTTATTTTCTTTTCCTTCCTTCCCCCGCCTCCCTCCGAAGGCTATTGCTTTTGTTCTCAGGCCATGGGTATAGATAACCCTTGAAGAAAAGGTGTTTGCAGTGCTGGGATGTTTGAGTATTACACATAGAGATGGGCACTTTTCTTTGCCTCGTTGTCTCTCATTGGCCTCATCACAGCGAATTATATCTGCATGTGTGACAGTTAATTGTACCATCCTTCCCCTTTCCTAAGCTGATAAGCCCCTTTCTGTCTGTCTCCATCAAGCCTCTTTGTTTGAGAAGTTCCTAATGCAATAGGAGAATAAAGCAACAGTTTTCTTATTGACCAAAGTCTCTTAAGCACATTCATTATGCTCTTTATCGTATCTTTTTTAGAACTTTATTCCTTTAACTTCTGTAATTGAATTGTTCCAAGTAGTACAAGTGACCAATAAATGAAAACTTCCTTAAAAAGATCAGTGAGTCCCCAGAAAAAAAAAATTGTTAATTTTTTTAAAGGCTGTGTGTATTTACTTCAAGCTGTTAACAGCTCTTGGTGGATAATGTTCAGAGTAAGACATGGGTTCTGCTAGAAGGCCAATTGCCAATGTGGAAACAGCAGTTGACTAATTAGCTGGTATTCAGTGGACTTAAAGGTAACATATCACTTATGTGGAGGTCACTTATTTGGCATTCATAAGTCCAGAATATTCAGCATGGAGGGAGGGAGAAGAAGCCAGGGGTGGGTGTGGGTGTGTGTGTGTGTGTGTGTGTGTGTTTTAGGGGAATGGTGTATACAAAAATAAAACTTTGAAAGCCATGCAGGTGTAGGGAGTCTTAGTACTGGCACTCCTACCTTGGAATCATGATGATCGGCTAGGCCTGCACCCCAGCACCATTGGTTCTTACTGTGCATGTGGCCCTGACCACCTTGTCTACCGTTTTCTCCTGTATTCAAGTCAACAACATATTAGAGGCCAAAGTTGGTGCTTGGGGTGGAGAAAAGCCATCAGAAGGAGATGCACTGATAGCAAGAAAAGACGTCAGTGAACACAGAAGAATTCAAACAGCATGGCTGGTGACCACTGGGGGAAACTGGGCACCGTGAACAGAGAGGAGTCCTCTGTGCTGTTTCTCACAACTGCATTGCATGCGCATCCACAATGATCTCAATAAAAATTTCAGTTAGGAGAAATGCATGGCCAGCTGAGGCCGTGCGGTACAGGGGCAAAACTGAAATAGGAGGGATGTTACGCTAGTTTCCGAAGGCACCTTGTGTAATGGTTGTTCACTGTAATGATCCTGAGTCATCGCCCAAAAAAGTTAGATTAATCATACGTTGATTCACCATGTTTTGCTTAAGGAGATGGGGAAGTTTGAAAGATACTTTGGAATAAAACACCCAGGAGTCTTATATGGAAAATTAATTTCTGAATACTTCCTGCACCAGCTCCCCTCAGTGATATGTAGCTGCTTTATGAGTTAACATGAAATGTTAGCATAAACCTTCCAGTGTATTCACATATATACGAAAATGTTTATTTATTCTGCCCAAAGGTGCAAAAAAAAAAATTCATTAATAGAGTCACATGATGTTCAAATACCATCACTGGGTTGTTCATCTGTATTCCTAGTGCGAATTGTTGGTTTTGAATTTTTAGCTGAAATAATACACAAAATGTCATGGGTTTTTATTTTGTTTTATCTTATATTACTTTTTATTTTTTGTCATGGATTTTTAAAAGCTGGTGAGACAAAAGACCCCCCTCTATCTGGTGGGACTTACCCTGGGTGGTGCACAGTTTCTGTAAAAAAGGAGTTCCAATCACTTTTTGTCTCTTTTTATGGTTTTGCCTTTGTTATATTTATTGTTCTTCCACAGTTCACATCTGTGCCTGGAAGTGATCATGTCACCTGGAGTAGTGTCTGCATGGCCTTTTTTTTGTCCAGGAGGAACAATCCTAATTTGAAAAATGAAGTGCTTGCTTACCAGCCATTATTCTGTTTTTTAGGTTATTGGTTAATTTTCTTCCTCTCCATAGCTCCATTTTGTAGATGAGACTACCATGGCACTCCATGGTCAACACGAAAATCTCTGTTGGTGTTGTTAGGTATTTTGGGACATTTTTATGGAAATCCCAGGATTGGAAAGCCCCCCAGGGCCACTAAAACCTAGTAACGGTTCTGAAGCATTTTGATTTTTATGTGCATATGGTGCATTGCTGGGCCTAAATTTTTAATAATCCTACTCATAAGAGCTTTTAAATTAACTTCTAATGGTAGTAGATTTCTTTAAGTCTTCTGTGCCTTTAGATATGCTGTAATGCAGTTAACCAGAATAAGGTTGGTACAGACTTTTCTGCTCCTGAATCAGATAGGCTTCGTGAGTTTTGTTTTGTTTTGCTAAGAGAAATTATTCCCTTTGAAAACGTAATTAGTTTTGTAACCCGGTCTTCTGCGTATCCATGGAAACCATACCTCCGATTGCCATGCTGAAGGTGGAAAGTATTCTCTTATGGGTAGTCGTTTGTGACTAGTCCAGGGGAGGGAAATGAATGTACTTGGGCTGCATTTAAGAAGAATTTGTTCTCTGGATGTTGGACGCTCACAACAGATGGAAAAGTAATAAAAACCATTACTTCCCAGGAAGTAAGGAGCAGGTCTTTGTGCTGACTTTTTGGGGTGGGGACAGCGCGGGAGGGGTGTGGCACAGGGCAAAGGGCCTGTGCGTTGTTTGGCGTGCTGGGCTGTGAAGTGCCCCGAAGCTCCCTGCACTGCTCCGTTGGAGACGATGGGCTCCCCGCATCCCCTCAGTGGGCGGGCCTTCAGGACAACTGCGGAGAGGTTGAGATGGTGGAGCTGGAGATGCCTGGGAGAGAGAGATCCAGGATCCAGGCGTAGATTTGAACAGCTGCTGGCTGCCTGGAGATCAGCCTCCATGAATCACAGGCTTGGAGAGCTCCTTTGTGGGGCTGGAGGCTGAAAGTGAAGAAGGAAGGGGGCGACTCCCAGCTGATACTCTGATGCCCCCAGAGTGCTTTCAGGGCATGACAGAAAATGGGTCGTACTAGCATCTCAGTCCATAACGTTCGTTGTTTGTTTAAAAGCTTCCCCCCTCCCATGTAATCCTCATCTTGTATTTAAAGTAAAGGCTGTAGGTCTGCTTTAAAGGCTGACCAGAATGGCTTTTATTAGACACTGAGTTATTTGTAAGGGGCCCTGGGGGCAGGGTTGAGACCCAGAGAGAAGAATTTGATCAATTGATTTAAGGTGGTTGGAAGATTGAAATGTTACTTGATGGCTGGTCTTATCCAGGATTTTGAGATTTCAAGGAAAAGTGGACAATGCCTGCTTTTATCCGAGGGATTTCAGCAGTCATATGATCAGCAGACCAGCCCCCAGGAGCCACAAGCTGCAGTCTTGGTGCCGGGAATCAGTGCAGCCAGGGAATCTGAGGGTTCACAGGATGTGCTGATTTTGGAGTCATTTAGCCAGGATGCTTTGGGTCGTTGCCTAGGTGTGCGTAGAAGTTGCACATCTCAGGGACGTGTAACATATGGCCTCAGATTTATTGGGGTGCGAGTCAGAGAGGTGGGCGGCAACAGTGAGAGCAGAGGGGAGCGGTGTTGCTGGTGACACACAGTTCCCTGTGTGCAAGAGAAGGTGGCCGCCAGGCTGGGATGGTGGTATAGAGCCAACCATCTTGTTAAGCAAACTCCTAACACGGGGACAATGTGTAGAAGTCTGCAACCACAACCTCTCTGGGCAGAAGTAAATGAAAGGGGCTTTTGGCTCTATGCAGCATAGGTTTTATAGACCCCCAGGAATCGACTTAGAGCTTTGACCCTCTTAGTTTGAACATGACTATGGAAGACATGAACTGTGCAAGTTAATCTGCAAAAATCACATGGGATCGCTTTTATATGGCTTTCATTTGCTAAATGTGGATGTTTCCATTAAGTTTCTCTTGCAGATATGCCCACACTATTAAGTCTGAGTTGGGGACATATTAGGAGCATTAAAAATCAACTTATAAAATAATAGATTTCCAGGGGTCTTACAGGAGAGTACTAGCAAGATGTGAGGCTGAGTTCCTTTAGCTCTGTGATTATTAATAAACCCACCTATTATCAAACTGCACATTACTCCTGTCATCTCTGGTTTCCTAACAATGTATGTCCTCTAGTGTTGGCTCCTTAATGAAAAGTGAAGAAATAACCCTGTTTTATGGTATACACGAGATTTTAGTGGTTCCTCTCATGTCTTTTTTATTTTTTAAGTTTATTTATTTTGAGAGAGGGTGTGTGCTCCAGTGGGGAGGGAGGGAGAGGGGGGAAAGAGAGAGAGAATCCCAAGGAGGCTCCACATGGTCCTTGTGGAACACAACTTGAGGCTCAAACGCATGAGCTGTGAGATCATGACCTGAGCTGAAATCAAGAGTCAGGTGCTTAAACGACCGAACCTCCCCCCCACCCCCAGCCACCCGGGTTTCTCTAAACTCTTAAAGATAGTGTTTTCTTTTAAATAGAGTAGTTCAAGCGTACAGGTTTGCATTCTTCTTAATGACTTTTTTATATCTCCTGAAAAGAAATGAAAAAAGAAAAAAATCCATTCACCCAAAACCCCCAGCGATCTGCTGAATAGCTGTAAACCAGAGAAATGCAGCTTTGAGCATTGGGCCTTTTATTATTTTAAACTCTGATTTTACGGCCGAGTTCTAATATGTGACCAAAAGCATACATGAGTGTTTACCTCTCTCCCCCCCCCCCCATTTTGGCCACATGGAAGTACCTAAAGAGATGGTATGTGCCACACCCCAAGAACGAGGCACTCTAGCGGCCGACGGACTTGAGAAGGCTTGAGGCAGCAGTGTCTGTTCATCTCCAAGCTTGGCCTTGCCTGTGCTGATGAGGAGCAGAGAGCCAGCGAGCTCCTTCAGCCTGAGTTCTGAAATGTCTGTGCCCACAGGGGCTCTCATGCCTGGGCAGAAGGAGTGAGGGAGAATTCTGGCCAGGAGTCCCCTCTACCTTGTTTGTTTTTCTTTCCGTAATCTCTGTACCCACCCGGGGGCTTGAACTCAGGATCCTGAGCTCAAGAGTCACATGCTCCTCAGACTGAGCCAGCCTGTACTCCTTCTCCCCTGACCTTTGAGATCAGTTGTAGATCTCACTCAGCTGAAGTTGTCCTCACAGAGGGCCCTCCAGAGAAGTGGTATTCTGCTCTTTAAATCAGGAAGGGCTTAATGTGATTCTGTGCTCTCTCCTCAATTGTTTTGGTACATTTCATAAATGTCCTACCTTGGAGTTCTAGATTACGCTTTGTTTTGACTGTGTGTGTGTGTGTGTGTGTGTGTGTGTGTGTGTGTGTTGGTGGTCTGGGTAGGGGCTGGCGTTTTTAGGAGAATTTTAATAGGTTTCATTCTACATCGTCCAGAAGGTTAGTATATTGTAGACAACTCATTTCCCTGCATGTTAAATTGCACATTTTCCTAGGTTGACTAGAAATTACGATCTTGTTTTGTTTTTTTTTAAGGAGTCCTCTTGTGGTTAAATGGTGATGCTTTTTTACCTTAAAGAGATCACCTTCTCTCATTTGGCCAGAATACGTTATCAGTTCACACATGATTTAATAAATAAAATTGACTCCCTTTCCTCCTGGCTTGCCTTTTGGAATCAAGGATTCTAAGAGTGTGTGAGTGTGCACATATTTGTTTCCTGGGGCTCTTGATCTGAGTCCTTCAGCGTATTTGCTGTTCGCATTTTCAGTTCTTCTTAGCGTGTTTAGCTTTCTAAGTTGTTGATGAGTGTTAACATAATCCTGTTACAATGAAGAGTTTTTAAATTTGATGAGAAAGAGATCCCAAATGGGAGTTTAAAAAATAAAAATAAAAAAATACCAAATTCCTCTATTTTAATGAATAGAAGTGAATTGAGAGTAGGGTAGAAATCCCAGCTAACTGATGTTCATATAAAATACTTCACATCTGCGTGTGAAAGGTTGTACTTAATAAGACTGAAGACTGGTGTAGAGGTTCTCTTCACAGCGAGCTGTCTCAGGCTAGGCCAAGCTGTGCTGAAGCATGAAATCAGCTCTAAAATCTCCACGGCTCAACCCTCGAAATGCGTTTCTCATTGCTGGGAAACTAGTGCGGGACCAGCAGCCCTCTAGTGTGGCTCCCCTCCAGGCTGTGGCTCAGGGATCCAGGCCGCTCTCATCTTCGAGCTGGCCTGCTGGCCGTCACACGCTTCCAGGCGGCCCCAGGAAGGAGAGGGCAAGCAGGTCATATGCCAGTGTTAAAAAGCCTCAGGCTGGGAGTGATGTGTGGCACCTTGGCTCACAGCCCATTGGTCAGAATTTGTCACGTGGTCTGCCACCTGCCAGGCAGAAGCGTAAGGGTGCCAGGCAGCATGGAGGAACACGTGGGTGTTCTCTGAGCAGGACACCCCTTTCCCACGTGCATGTTCGCCACTCTGCTTTCTTAGTTCTTCTTGAAGCATACTGTGCACAGAAAGAAACTAGAGAAGGTTTAGGCCTGAAAGGTAGAACCTAAGAAGTGATCTGTGCCACAGTGCTGTGACTCTACAGTTGTGGTCCCCAGGCCAGCAGCATCTGCATCACCTGGGAACTTGTTAGAAATGCAGATTCTCAGGCCTCACCCCAGACCCTGTGAATCAGAGTCTCCGGAGATGGGTCCCAGACGTCTGTTACAGTAAGCTCTCTGGGCTCGTGCTCAGGTTTGAGAACCATTGCCCTGGATGAATGGACTGTCTCTGAGCACCTGTGGAACTGGTGATTAAACCCTGAAGTGCCAACATGCACTTGCCAGTGTATTTATGCAGTAAACGTGTGGTCAGGTGCGAGCACACATAGGGTAACAGCAAGCACTTTGATAGACTGTAAACCTCACCATGTTAAAGCACTTAACACGTTCCACTCAGACGTTTCTGACAATTGCCCTTTGAAGTAGAGATTATCATTGTCTCCATCTTCCAGATGAGGGAACTGAGGCAGAGAAGGTTCTGTAACCAAAACCATCTAAGGGCAGTGCCACAACAAGGTCAGGCCACTCACCACAGCTGGCAAACGGAAGGGGCGGGATTCAAACCCAGGAAGTGTGGCTCCCAGGTCCACTCCTTCACTGCCACCGTTCTGCCGGCTGATCCCCAGGCAGTAACCCCCCAGGCCCTGCCGTGGTTCTTCTCTTTTTCTTAGAGACCGGCTGGCAGAATGAGCAGGAAGTGCGGTGTGTCGGTGGCGGTTCCCATTACGGGCGAAGCCCCTCACCAGCCGCGTCAGTCGTTGGTGGTTTAGGTGTGTGGCGGGCTGCGGACAGCGTGGGCCAGTCCTGGGGATGCATGGCTGGGCAGCAGTCGCCCAGTCATTTAACACCGAACAATAATAGAACGGGGTTGTTGGGGCTGGCACCGAGGTGCTGCCGGGAAGGTTTTCTCAGAGTGAGGTGGTCCGGTTGCACCGGAACGTTTTTCTCCAGCTAACCCGTGTGTGTGTCAGGGGCGCCAGAGGCCTTCCTCCGCTCAGTTTCTATCTTCCTCTGCCCTCCCAGATGCTCCTCTGAGGCCTCTTCCAAGGAGGCTGTCTGAAGACAGTTTCTTTTTGAGTTGGGGGAAAGGGTTCTCCTCCTTCCCACTGGGGAAAATCAGGAAGAGTCAGATGCAATCTAACCTTTTGAATTTTGAACTGATGGCAAAGGAGTTTCCAAATGACATTGAGAACTGCTTTTCCAGCAGTTCTGTTTCCTGGCATCCTTTAACCTTGTCAATGGTTAACTGCAGTCTCTGTCTTCCAGGTGGGTCTGTTATGTGTTATTGTTTATGGGTACTTTGCCGGCCCCTGCACTTCCTTGCCTTCTTCGTCTCCGGGCTCAGCAGGCTAGAACTGAGCTAGCTCCTTGGAGGCTCTGCCCCAGGCCAGTACCAGCTTCAACTCTAGGTAGAGGATAAAGATAGCATAACCCCTTTCGGTTTTCATGTTGGCCGGGAACAGCTGCTACGCTTTGTATAGCTCTGAACCTAACATTTCATTGCAGAATTGCTGAAATTTTTAGTTTTCTGCAAGCCAGGGCTTAACCACCAGGTTTTTCACATTCAGTCTTCCGAGTCTAGAATTTTCCTTTGAGAAACAGTTGCTTGCCTAGGAGTTAGGCGATGTAAGAGGACAGAGATGGGTGGGGGGAGGTGGGGGAGAACTGTTTTGCATACGTTGTTTTACAGATGCTGCTCCTTCTTTTCCTCTCCCTCACTTCAGATGGTTTAATTTGTTAGGTGCTCTAACCTAGGTGTAGATAATAGAAGTAAATCTTGAGTCAGATCTAAACAAAAGAAGAAAGAACTGACCTAAAAAGAGCCACTGAACTCATGCTAATTGAATCACAGGGCCCTGCATGCAGATTCGTCCAGACCAGCTTCCCTGAGGGGGGGGGGGGGACCCTGTGCCGGCAGAGGGCTGTGTGCCCCTTAAGAGCCAACTTCCACACGTCCCGTGCGGATTTCCCGGCTGCATTCCGTGCTGAGGCGCATCTGGGTTAGAAGTTCAGCTGTGTGTGTGTTGGGGGGGGGGTCCCCTGAAAGCCATTTGGGGTTGGGCGTTTAGAACAACGTTTTCTGCCCCCTTGGAGATCTGGAGTCTTTGGTATTATTTGTAGCTAGAATCCACTCGTTTACTGTTTAGGAGCAGCTGTGTGTGTGATTTGCGCAGCTGTGGAAGGAAACCTGACAGGCTTGCCTCAGATCGCTGGAGTAAAAGATGCCACCATTTGAAATGACACATGTCCCTTTCTTCTCCTTTGTCAGCCGACCAGACTGGGAAACAGGATGCCAGCCTCACCCTGCGTATGAGGCTGGGGTTCCTGCTCCCCTGATGCCCTTCTGAGTACCTCCAGATCATGATCACGTGGTTGTAAATACCTAAGCTAACTGAGAGCCACCCCCTCCTCTCTTCAGCGTCATTGTCCCTGGCCACTGGGGCTGCAGGGGAGGCCTTTATTTATCTATCTATGCCTCTGTGCTCCCTCCCACCAGCTCCCTGGGGCCCTCCGGGCCCTGTGCTCCTTAAATCATCAATTCCCCTTTTCTCTTCCTCCTACTCACGGCGTATCACCCCCTGTCTGTTTTCTTGAGATTACTAATCAGTAAAATATTTGAGTGCCTACTGTGTGTTCAAGATTAAGATCATCCAACTGTGAACCTCCTTGAGCACCCCCTCAAATGGTTCTTTTCTGTATGTTCTTGTCTTCCCAGACTCAGAAGGGTTATGCACCTTCCTTGCTAATGCTTTCACCCATATTTCACCACACTACTCCTTCCTTCCACTCCTTTGTCCTATCTCTGTGGCTTAACCTGGGTGTTTCCGTCTTGTCCTGGACCCTCTTTACTCTGACTCCCAGCTCAGTGAGTTCTGGCCTCTCCCCTCCCTGGCGGGGCAGATGGCATGTACTCTCAGAAGCTCTGACCCAAGACTGATCCCATAGGACCCAGACTCCCTTCTGATTCCTGTCATTTCTCCACTTTCCAGGAGTCTAAAAAATTACTTAGCCCTACTGCTTGCATGGAAACCTTCTTCCAGTCCCCGTTCTAGGGCGACAGGAAACCTAGCCTGTGGCAGGAGCCCCTTACCCCCTCGCTCCCTCCGCTCCATTGTACGTCCAGCCTGCCTCTCTGTTTTCTTTGTTCCCGTTTCCAGTCAGACCTCCCTCCCCTGCAGTCCCATTCCATGTTCCAACAGGTTCTCCGAAAACTGACATCATCTTCTCTGCCTACACCGGGCCTGTGGCCCCAGCTCCCCTTGGCTTGCCCCCCCGCCCCCAGCAACGCACCCTCTGTCAGCAGGACCTGCTTCCCGGGCTTTTTGGGGTCCCTTCTGCATTGGGCTCCTTCCAGCCTCTCTTCCACCTCTCATCCCCTCCACTTACACCTGCCAGTGTTCTCCCTGGACTGTCCCTGCGTTAGTATTGCAGAGACAGCACTTAGCTTCTCATCATTTTATTCTTTTCTTCTTTCACCCAGGTGGGGAGCTTCTAGAATCCCCCTCCCCCGCCCCCCCCCACACCCAGTCTAGTGGCAGAGCCATGGTTCCAGCTGAGGTGACCGACACATGGATTTTTATCATCACGAAGTATCTGAGGGACACAGGTGGAGTATTGTTCCCTCCCATTTGTTAATTTTTTCAGACAGTTTTGTTTTGTTTTTGTTTTAACCTCTAACCAGCTTAAAGGCCAGAAAAAAATTGGTTAGTTTTCACCTTCAGAGGCTACACAAGGAAACAGGGAGGAAGCCAGCCCCCCTGCCCTCTACCGGTTAATCAGTCGCTTTTCCCACTCCCCTGGCTGTGACTCTTGAATTTTATAGTTGATATAATTCTCCCGTTTATAGCCAATTTATTTTATTTATGCATTGCAATTTAAGTAAGGACTATTTGGTGCTTAGAGGGCCCCAGTTTTAATTCTTGGCTTCTATTTAAAAGGCTCACTCATGCCATTACCTTTTGTTAATTACAAAACAAACATCCTCCCAAGACCACCCTCTATTCTGGGACCCCTTTGAGAGTCCCAGGAATTGCTAGTGTTTGGGCCACATTTACACCTCTACGTGGATCTCCTCGGTGCCTTTGATGGCCTAGAGGTGGTGGTAATATGCACTCAAAAATCTGTTTTAACCTAATGGTCAGCATCAGGAAACTAACTTGGTTTTAGCAACTATTCCTGGAGTTGCTGGGGGCACAGAACAACACCATGTAAATGCAGTGACATAAATGGGGATCACCATGATCCCCCCCCCCCGCCCCCGCTCCTTTCTGTAGAATGAATTCCGGTGTAACACTGCAACTGTTTACAGTAGGCATTGGGAGATCATTTTGGGAGATGGAGTTCACTGACGTTTATTAAGTCACTGCCATGTTTGGATCCTACCTGAAGTGAATTATGTGATTGATCTCATCTTCACAAGAAAAGGGAACATTTGAAAATCTGATCAAATTTATGGACTATGTCACAAGAAATAAATACCACAAATTTTACATACAGTTTCAACAGTATGAATCTTGTACTTGCTTGTAGAATGGGGCTTATCGGCCTGAGCATATCGCCCCTTGATCAGCACATCCTTACTTAGAGTGCACTAAACAGATGTTCACTGTGTGCCAGGTACTGGGCAATGGCTAAAGATCTCTAAATTGAGGGTGGGAGGCAGGGAATGGCTTCGTATCTTAAGGAATGCAGTCTTGATTATTTTCTTTACATATAGTTTAAAAAATTTTATTTTTTAAATGTGTATTCATTTTTGAGAGAAAGAGAGAGAGAGTGCAAGCAGGGGAGAGGCAGAGAGAGAGAGGGAGGCACAGAATCTGAAACAGGTTCCAGGCTCTGAGCTGTCAGTACAGAGTCTGATGCAGGACTCAAACTCCCGAACTTATGAGTTCATGACCTTAGCGGAAGTTGGACACTTAACCAGCTGAGCCACGCAGGTGCCCCTAAAAAAAAAAATAATTAATAAATAAATAAAATAAATGCTAAAAATCAAGTTTTCAGTGATATTATACTTTCCGTTTTTTAAAAAAAATCATATTCCCGTGACATATCTCATTTCACATTGCATCTTCCCGACTTTGTCCATAAATGCATTATGCATAAATGTACTATCTTGCTTTTTAAACTTGATCTAATTTTGTAACCATGTCCCCATGTTTGCACACATTGCCCTTCATGTTTGAGGTGGAACCAAGTCTGAGCAGATCTGGGGTAGATGGGGCAGGGTGGTGAGGACTCACCGGGAAGAGGTCCGGCTGGCTTAGGAGATGTCCCGGTGTTGCTGGTTTCATGGGTGACTTCCCTTTCTACATTGACACTCTGATAAATACTGAGAAGAATAAAGGCTCATAGCAAAGTATATTCCTTCTGGGATCAGCTCACTCCCGTCTCATACCTGCAGGTAAAACCATACCAGGTCATCTTTATTCCTGCTTTAAGGGCTTAAAAACTTCAGGAAGCAAACAATCTAGTAACCCAAGATTTCTGGAGGAAAAAAAAATACCACAAACCTATGCTGTCCAGTACAACAGCTGGGAGCCACATGTGGCTATTTAAATTTAGATTAAACTTAAATAAAAATTGTAAATGTAGTTCCTTAGTCACATTAGTCTCTGTTCAAGTGGTCAGCGGCCATGTGTGGTTAGCGGTTACCTGTTGGGCAGCGCAGGTAGAGGTCATTTTCCGGGTTGGAGAACTTGCAGCTAGACACCACTACTCTAGATCGTGTCGGTTCCATAACTAACGTGTTAGTTTTATATGATAGGCTCTTTGAAAGACAGAGGAGGATGGCTTTTGTTTTCCTCTGGTGTTACATGTGGCACAGTTCTGTGTGGACGTGTAACCTGTGAGTTAAGGCTCTCCAGGCACTTCCCCCCAACATCAGCAGCTTATGTCAGCGCTCGTTAGCAGGGTCAGTTTGACAGTGAGTACTTCTGTTTACATGGCTACATGTGTTATGCATTCTGTTCAAGCACCAGTGTCTCATCTTCCCATGCCTGGCAGCCCCCTGCCCTCCTTTCCCACCTCCTCCTGGACCTTCTCCTTTTTACCCCCTTCTGCTCCCTTTCTGGCCATGGACATTTTAGATTTTCTTTCAAGCATAACTTTTCTCTTAATCCTGCTCCTCGGTAGCCAGTCCCTTCCTGCCGCATTCTCTTTATTCTCTCCCGGACTGGGAATTTTTTCTGCATCTCTGTTGCTAGTGCAGGAAGGCCAGCCTCTCCCTTGCCCTCCTCACCCACAGCCTCACAGCGAGGTCAGTCCCGTGGTGACATCTTCCTGGATCCTCCTGTCTGTCCCTTAGACTGTATTGCAGTGGCCTCCTAACTGGGTTATGCGCCTCTCATCTTCCATTTCCAAGAAGTTTTTAAAATATCGATATGATTATTTCATCTCAGGATTTTTTTTTTTCCTTAGAGAGGATAGACCGTCAGTGGGTTCCCTTAGCCATGGGACGAAGTCCATCCCCCTTGGATGGAATCTCGACACCAGCATAGTCTTGCCACCCCGTCTTTGCCCTCTGCCCTGTTCCGCTCTCCCTCCTCAGCAGCGACGCGCCGGTGTGGGCTGATGGCTCCCAGGGGTTTTGTTCTCAGGGGCCAGAAACCCAACGCAGATCTTTTACAGGTAGACGCAGGGGCTTGTCTTCTTTTCTCTCTCTCTTTCTTTTACCAAGTAAGGACATTAATAACCAGTCTCAACCATATATAATCTTTATAATCTCATTTTAAAATTGAGGTACCTGACCCTAAGAAAAGAATGAATTCAACACTGGGAGTATCTTAATAAGTTGTCTGGTTTCCTGATTCGCTCAAGCATGGACGAAAACGTAGGCATGTGTGGGCCAGTGCTTTCATGACACCATGTACCATCCAGACATACCTCTTGGGTCTCCACGCATGCCCTGTCTTCTGAAAGCCACATCTTTCCTTTAAGCCCAAGTTCGCTTCTGCCCTACTGCCCTCACTCTTGATGACTTTACCTCTCGGGAGCCTTGCAGGCCTAAAGTGTTTGGCTCACGATTCATTTTCCCTCAGATTGGAACTTATCTCCTTGTGTCCTGTCTATCTCGGCAGTCCGCATGTGAGCCTTTGAGGCCTGGGGCTCTGTCTTATACAGTTCCTGGGGGTTCTCACATCCGGAACATTAGGTGACTAATGTCTGAGAATGACCACCATCCCCTTTCAGGTTTTCCCATTGATACCAATTCTTGCCCTAAATCCAGGGCACAAAGCAGTATGGAACAGCTCCAACACGTTAACTCCTTGCAGAGAGAATGCATACACCTTTTCTGTGTATGCTCCTCAACTTTGACTTGAGTACAGGATGGGGCCAGAAAGTCAAACCCCAGGAAAACAAGGACACTCATTTTTTTAAGTGTTTGGTTTTGAGAGGGAGAGAGAGAGAGAGAGAGAGAGAGAGAAAGAGCATGCGAGTGAGGGGGGAAGGGGCAGAGAGAGGGAAACAGCATCTGAGGCAGGCTCCAGGCTCTGAGCTGTCAGCACAGAGCCTGATATGGGGCCCAAGCCCACGAATTGCAGATTATGACCTGAACCGAAGTTGGATGCTTAACCAACTGAGCCATACGGGCGCCCTGATACCCATTTTTTTAAAGTGAAACCTTTCTGGTGGCTGAAGCCATTGAAATGACAAGTACAGAGATGCCATGATCCTTCTGAGCCTGGCAACTTTGATGGATTACTGTGTCCCTTTGTTTTCTCTTTCTCCAAGCTAAAAAAAAAAAAAAAAAAAAAAAAAAAAAAAGACAAAAAACAAAAATTTAAAGGAGCATTTGCCTAATGTGAATAATAGCATTTGACTCTAAATCTGGGTTGTACAGGACACATGACTTGCACCAGGACCATGGTACTTTCAAGATCTTCATGTAAGATAGAACTGGAATTACTTTGCATATCTGTCTTCCAGACTCTATTCTCCTTGAAAGAATCTAGCTGGTAGGTAGGGTTAACAAAAAACAAACAAAAAAAGTGATCACAATTAGTAGTTTCTTGTGGGTGAAACCTTAAAAAGATTATTCTTGTCCTGGCCAAAGCATAACATTAGGGGTTAACTACAAGTAATAAAATGACTATGGGTTTTTTCCCCTACATCTCTGTCTTTCCTGCAAACAGCAGTTTTACGATAGTCAGGTAGCAAACTGTCATATAATCTGTTAGTCCTTTTCTCTCCCTGCCACTCACCCCCACCCCCACCCTCAGCCCTTAGGAAAACTGTTTCCAGATTGGGAACACGCCAGGATGTCACTGGCCTCTAATAGAGTTTAAGGGAAAGTGTCAGTTACAATCCCAAATCTGTTCAGTAACCGGGGCCACTCTCTTGAGTTATATTTTGACTTCTGCGTTCTAGTTGTGGGGCCGGCAGAGCATGAAATTGGGTTTGTGTGAACATGTGCGTGCCTGGGTGTAGTGGACTGCGTTTTCTTTCCAGAATCATAATGAAGCATCGTACAGGGCTCTGAGAACGTTTCCTCAGGCATATTCGGTGAGCACCGTAGATGCCGTTGTTTCGCAAGTTTTTACTTTTCTTTGTACCGGTTGTTCTGACTTCATGGCTGGGAGGAAATTGAGGATGTTGAAGAGTGCCTGCTGTCTGGCCCGTGGTGCCGAGCTGGTTAGCTGGCTCCTCTTCTCAGATGGGCCAACACCAGGGCCGAGGCCCACGGCAGTGGGAGAGGGGCCACACGGAACACAGTCTCCTGCATTTGCATGGGGACAGCATGGCTGATCTGGTTTGCACACTCTTGTATATTGTCTGGGCCTCGTAAAGGGAGATCCTAAAAATACTGGCTCTATCTTGGAGTGATGGCATAGAAATTTGTGTTGCGAATTTAATGCGTAGCCTGGCCTTTGTTACTCGCTCGCCACCGTAACTCCATGGCCTCGCTCACTGTCACCACACCACCACGTTCCCTGCTCCTCCTCAGACCTCTTACCTTGGAAACTGTGAGGGGCTAAAGGAGTACTTAGGCTAGGAAGCTTTTCTTTTCTTTTTTGCTTTTAAATGTTTATTTCGAGAGAGAGAGAGAGTGCGTGTGCAAGAGGGACAGAGAAAGACGGAGAGAGAGCATCCCAAGCAGACTCTGAGCTGTCAGCACAGAGCACAACATGGGGCTTGAACTCACGAACTGCAAGATCGTGACCTGAGCCAAAATTAAGACTCAGACACTCAACCGACTGAGCCACCCAAGCGCCCCATTCTTCTTGTTGTTGTTGACTTCATAACGACTTTCTCTGTACTACAGAAACCCTGGTGGGCTGCTTAGAACATCTGATCTTATCGTCCTCTGAACCTATCAATTTCACACGTGCCGGTCTGTGAGGCCAAGGGAATGAACTCTTGGTCTTGAATGGCAGGGAGTCAAGGTCCTCTGTACTCTGGTGGGTGAACAACTCCTGGTTCTCGTAAGTGGCACATGGCCCCACAACTGCCTTGATCCGCTATGAAATGGGAGTTTGCTGCCTTTGTCGATCCTGGGCGTTCACAGCGATGCTCAAAGCTCAGCAGATGGAAGTCCTTTTGAGTCCAGACCGAGGCATCCCAGCAGAGTTGAGTTCCATACACAGAGTTAGACCTGGAAGGACATCAGAGGCCATGGCCTGTCTTCTGCAGACAAGGATCCAGGGCATTCCAGGCTTGTGCAAGGAAGCACATGGCACACTGCTTGCTCTAGGTTCCAGAATGGTATTAAATACCGCTGCATTATTATGATAATGACAGTGTTAACTCTGAGTTTAACTCGAGTTACCATAAGTAACTTCTAGGACTTCCATACTTCAATGAAGGCAGCTCTTATATTTGCTGCTGACAAAAGGCAAATACATACGTGAGCCTGGAAAGTGAGTCCTCTTTCTTGGAAGCATCAAGCCTCTCCCACAAGGAGGGACAGGGAGTCCTGGTACATTGGTCTTGGAGGCTTTGGAAGTTGGAGCTGAAATGGATGCTGGGTAGGTGTTGCTCAGGCATTGTTCCAAGGTTCTGGAGGCCAGTAATATTTTAAACAAGTCAAACAGCCCCTCGAAGGGAGCTGCAGGAAATCCAGTCCTTGGCCTCATGTTGTTGCGTGGTCAGCTGGAGATAAAAGGGCGGACTGTTGGAGGCGAGGCCCCTCCTATCACTGGATGGCAAACTGTTAAGGGAAGATAAAAGGAAAGAGTAGGGATGTCCTTTTGAACAAAGTGAGGGTGCCTTTATCACAGGCATTCAAGTAAAATGAAGGGGGGGAACGAGAGAGCATCAGCTTTATGATTGCAAGTGGGCTGAAGAACTTAATCGAGGTTTCACAACACTAAAACCATTTTGTGTCAGAATATTAGTGGAGGCCAGTCTTTTTTCAACTGAAATCTCCATTTGACTGGGGACATTTGTATTACATACTGCTTAAGTTAGATGGGCCTGAGCTGGGGTCTCTAAACTCTGTGCCCCAGAAGTTTTCCCTGCGGGGCTGTCTGACCCTTGGGAACCTGGTGGAAGTGTCAGGCCATCCTTGGGCCGAGCTGATGACCAGAAGAGCCCCTCAAGGCCCCGTTCCCTGCGCTGCCTGTGAGGCAGACAGGCCAGCGCCGTTTCTTTGATTTCTCAGTGGCTTGTCTCTTGTAGGCTCACTTCTGGTGCTGGCTGAATCCTCACTCAGCTGGTGATCTCCCCTTTGAGATCTTCCTTCCTGTTCTTTGTCACTTGGGAGGGAAGTCTAGGGGCTTGCAAAAGGTTCTTAGGGGTCAGGGTGGGGCTTGTAGTATGAACCCACACGAAGGACCCTGGGCACGGCCAGTGCCCTGTGGGCGCTCAGTCACAAGCAGATGAACGGTGTGTTTTGGGCAACCGTATCCTTGTTTCGGACCCTGCTGGGCTGTGGTCCAGCCCTTTGTGTCAGTGCCACAGCAGCACAATTAGACACCCCACAGAATCCAGGAGTGCAGTTGTCGGGAACTAATCGCCCTCCTGGCGGGTCAGGGCAGAAACAGCCGAGAGGGCCTGTGTGCCTCAGACTTCCCCCAGGACCGTGCTAAGCTTAATCTCCCTTCCTTCCGAGATGCCTCTGCTGGTCGGCTCCTTAGTGCTGGGGCTGGGGGACCGGCCCCGTGCGGCACCTTCCTCCCTGGCGCCCCTTCCTGCCCTGGAACAGGCTTTTGGTTTGGGCTCAGTGGACTTTCAGAAAAACCATGTGCTTGCTAATGTTTTTTGATTGGGCGGCTTGCGATAAACACTCATCAGCCACTTATATCTCAGAGTGTTTGTTATTCTTCATAGATGCAGCGGTGAATACTTTTCTTAGAGGGAAAACAACGGAGGGGAGAAGGTCACCGTTAGAGGGCGTAGAGGGCAGGCCCACGGAGCTCCTGGTAGTTGGGGCACGGTTGCTTCACTGAGCAGTCACTCTCAGCTGACGGTTTGTAATGTCTGATCACCCACTGTGAAATTTTGACCACAGCTGACCACTTTTCCAATGGGCAGGGAGAGAAGTGACCTCCTCCCACTGCCTTCTCTGAGCTGTTAGGGTAGGAGCAGTTCGAACAGCACTTTCTGTCTCCCACAAAGCAATTTGGATTTTATCATAAGGGGTGTCTTTTTGAAACGGCCCTAAATTCTGGGAATTTGAAGCCCAGATCCCGGTTAATCACCTGCGCTAGGAGTCCTTCGCTTGCATCCTGCTCCTCGGGCAGGGGAGGGTGGAGAATCCTGTTTCTGCAGCCCCTTTCCACACGCCTGTCAGAAAGGCCAGCCCCGCGACTTCACAGCCGGTGAAAGAGTTGCAAGATATTGCCTAAAGCCCTTCTGTAAACGGCCCACTGAACTTTACTCCAGCCTCCTCCTCCTCTGAGCTGTAAATGTGACTGAAGGCAGCCAGACCCACTCCAGAGGAGCGTCTGGGGTGAGGCGCTGGGTGTCTGCTGCAGGGGTGCAGGTTCTGAAGAAGGAGCGAGCCTGGGGTGGAGGGGGGGCTGTAGCGCCAGCCTGCTCTATTAAGCAAATGCGAAGCTGCCCGGGATTTGTGTCAGCGGCCAACTAAAGCCGAGGGGTTTTATTTCCTGCTCTCTGTACGTTGGCAGCAGCTGGGCTGCTCTACCCCTCGCTGCTAACGGGATTGCATTTGTGATAAATTATATCTCCTTGTTCAGTGTGGGGCTGGAATGGAAATGTTTAAAGATCCTCCCACTGACCCCTGCCCTGCAAGCATTGGCGGTGCAGGAGGTGAGGCCCACGGATGAATCTAGGCGTTGGGGAGACTTGGCCCAGGGGCTAAATAAACTGGAATGTTGCGAGGTGAAGGGCATAATGTAGATAGCTGGCATCGGTGGGCGCTGTACCGCCTGTTAAGTGTCTTAGTAAGTATTCCTTTGACAAAGTGTTCTCCTTGTTCCAGCTTCTGAATCTTACAGGATTAGGGCAAGAAGGTCCTCTTCAGGGAACAGAATCTGAAAGTCAAAAGGAGGATTTAATTTGGTCTCACTCTCTGCAAAACTGAGCTGCGGTGACTCAGCCTCCGCTTGAGTACTTCCAGGGACAGCAAGCTCATTACCACATTTTTGGGGGCCTCATTCCATCTGTGAGCAGCTCTAGTTTGTTCAAGGCTCTGACATAAAGGTTTGTGGGGTCCCAGACCTGCTTCTTGGTGTCTCTCACCCAAACGTCATTCCTTCCATGGTGGACACATGAGAAGAGTGTGCCCCCTTCTCCAGAACATGTCTGGTTCCTTCAGCCATTTCTTGGTTTCCCAGTCCTCTAGCTTGCTAATAGCCCTTTTTTGAATGGTTTTTCCATGACCATCTTTGTGGTACAGACAAGGTACCAGAGAATTTCAGGAGTCTGACAATCCCAGGCTAAAATCCTGGCCCTGCCCCTGTAGGAGCTGCTTAATAGTCGGCAAATAACCTCATCATTGCCTTATAAGGTTTGGGGAAGGATTAAATATACGTAAAGTACTTAATACACTTTCCAGCCCAGGGTTTATGTCACAAACAGTTAATGCCCCCTAGTTACTGGGAAAGAGTTGCTCTGAAAGACATGTAATTGGATCTACACCGGACTTCTGACATAACCCTGATTTAAATCCTGTTTGCTCTTATGCCAATATTCTTCTTTTCTGTCTTTAAATTCCTCAGCCAAGGTGTGATGTGGAGGGCTCTCTCCACCCTTTCCTGATAAGCCAGCAGAGCAGATCTTAGGGTGGGGAAGGGTGGGGGCTTCTAAGTTCAGTGTTTTTTGCAGGTGGGGAAGACATCTTCTGCCCTGCCCTGGGGGTAGGTGACGGTGCCCCGTGGGTCATCGGACCCTCCGCCCAGCTTGAGTGCTCCCTCAGTTAGGGTTCCCTCACTTCGCCCACTTCCTCTTGTAGAGTAGGGAGTCCGACATGGTTCTGCTAAGTTGGGCAAGAAGATGATGAAATACTAGATCCTGGTGGCCAGTTCAGGAGAAAAGGCAGGCTCACCTGGAGAGAGGACAGGGCTGCACCCGGTGGGCCACCGAGCCCTCCCAGAAGGCCAGGGCACTGGGTAACAAAAGGCTGCCATGTGGCAGCTGACTTGGCTTCTCGAGTCTGGCAGTAGTTAGATCCTGTCAGTAAGACGTGCTCCCGGGAGAAGAGCTGCAAGGAGCGGAGTCAGCTTCTTCACAGGCTAATTTACTGACAGAAAAGCTTATAAGCCGGACTTTGCCCCATTTCCTCTGAAGAAGCCAGCCGTGCTGTGGAGAGAGAGGCACAGGCAGAAGAGTGGGGTGCCACGGATGGTTTTACCTAATGTGCCAGAAGATCTCTCCATCTTCCCAGCGGTTCGTGTTTTAAATAGCAAAGGTGATCTGACTCACGTAGTCAGGTCTGGTAAGCAAGAGCCCTGCCTTCCAAGTCAACACTTGCCTCCCTGCTGAAATTGTATGTAATGTAACAATCCAAACGTCCAAGTGATTTTTAGTTTTAAAAGAGAAGCTGCTTCCAGCATGGAACCCATTGTTCTCCCTGAAGCTGCTCCTTCCCCACACACTTTACTGAACATGTTCCTGTACCTGAGAACAGTCAGCAGCTTGTGGCATTGATGGTATGGCATCCACGGGGCCTCCTGAAACCTGATGGGTAAGGGGCAGCCGCTCCGGACTGCAGGAGACCGCGAGCCGGTTCTGAGGCTGTTACGGGTTTAGGGTCGCCTTCCCCCTGAGTTCTCCCTGAAAGTTCCTTCTCGCCTGCCCCTTGTGGTACGCACACTGCCCATGAGCAGCAGAGAAATTGGAGGGGAGGAGCAGGGGCACCGTGGGGGGTTCCGGACCACCAGAAATCCTGGCTGCAGGGCTCAACTGTGGAGATCATCCCTTGGTACCCTTTTTGTGAGTGACAGCTTGGCGCGCGCTTGCTGGAGAGATGGCTTCGAGGTCACAGAGGCCAGGCTGAGTGGTTTTGCTTCCCGTGCACTCAGGCCGACCTTGCCTTGTCTAAAGTTCACCTCTGACGTGTCCCTGTTCCTGAGCAGCTAAAACAGGCCCTGTATATTTAGTCCCACCCACACATACACTTTCCTTCCTTCCTTTTTCATTAGTTTGTTCATTCATTCATCCATTCATAGTGGTAAATGCAGGCGACGTTAGAACATAGCGTGAATTCACAGTAGTGAATACAGCTGAGATCTGAGTCTCCAGTGCCTTGATTTCTGCTCTGGGGCTATGATGATAAAACAGTGGCTCCTTCCAAATCTTCACAGAAGGGAAGTCTCCCAGGGAGATCTTTGGTTTTATGTCCCCCTTCTTCCAGAATTCTATATAAAGTTGGATGCTGGTTTTCAAGGCTGCATCTGAATCCCCCCTCCCCCATCCTGAGAGCTAATATATAGACTACTGGCCCATCCCTGGAGGTATTTCCGACATCGTCATTCTGGCGTGGGGCTCGAGCACCTGCGTTTCTTTCTTCCTTTTGGTCTCATTGCGGTATCCTTGACACACAGCACTGTGTTAAGTTTAAGGTGCACAGTGTAATGACCTGACTTGGCTTGTATTAAGAATCTGCCTTTCTAGCAAAGGTCTGTGATGCCACCGCATGAGGCCTACGCTTTGGGGTGGCGGGTACTGCAGGGTTAGTGGTAAACTTCTCGCTGACTGGATGAGGCCAAGATTTCTGTCTCATGATGTTCACTTTGTTGTTGATCTGTGCAGTTCTGTTTGCTCCTTCTCCCAACCCTCCGTGTTCCCCATCCCCGGCCCCCTCCCTGCCCCGCAACTTCCCCCATAGACACCTTGTTGGAACCCCAGGACCTGAACGTGTGGGCTTCCCCGTCAGAACTCCTCTTGCCCCAGGCCTGCATTCCATTTGCATGGAAGCAGAAGTGACCCAGGGGACACAGATTGCCTCTGAGCTCACATCGCCGGGTCAGTTGGATGGAGCCATTCGGACAGAACTGGGTTATTCGGGATTTCAGGCAGAGCCTGGTGGCTTCCTTCCAGTTTCCTTCTCCTTCTGGAACACGAGGGTGTAGAATGTGGAGGTCCCCCCCACCCCCATCTCTGTGCACAGCCAGGGCGATGGTGAGTGCTTGCAGACTCCTGCCCTGTGCAGTGAACTTCTCAGTCAGAGGTGGAAGGAAGTCCAGCAGTGTGTCCTGCCACAAAGAGGGGAAGGCAGAGGGGAAGGTGTGAGGAGAGAGCTCCTCGTCCTCCCTAGAAACAGGCAAAAGTGGAAGGCCAGGTGCTGAGCAGGAAGGGCAGAAATGGCCCAGAACACGATTGGGACAAGTCAGAGACTGTGACCCAGGGAGCATATCTGTTCTCTCAAGCCCTGTGCCAGGAGTCGCAAATTCTGTCTAAAAGAAGCTTAGCGGAATTTAGAAACTGGATTCGCTTTGCTCCACCAGCATGACCTTAGGGGCAAGTTACTTAATCCCCTACACTTAGTGTGCTCGTGGGACCGGTAGTCCTCATGTTGCTAGGAGGATTAAACGAGATACTGCACTTAGTGTGGCAAGTAGTGTTCAAAACTCTTAGCTGGTGGCATCATCAGTAGGAGTAGTAGTATTAACATTGCAGAGTTCTATAACAAGGCCTTGGGGGTTCCCTCAGTGGGCATGAGAGAGGCTTCCTGTGAAAGGTGGCCCCTGCAGGATTGGATTCGGGGAGATGTATGTTCTGGGGGAAGAAACTAAACAGAGAGGGAACCGTGGAGACTGGTGGGCAAGAAGGCCAGAAGGTAAACTAAGGCCAGAGTGTGGGGAGTTTTGAATGGCAGACTTTCTGACCACTTCCCATAGTCTTGAGGGGAATGGAAGTAGGGGAGGGGTGTTTTGGAGGCAGGCCTCAGGAGAATCCCCAAGGCGAGGGCCCATATATGGTCCTGGGACCTGGGGTGCTGCCCTGCCCTCACCTCCTGACTTTCCAGAACGTGGTGGGCTTTACCAAGCAGTGTGTTCTCGCACCTCCTCTCCTCCCGCAGCGGGGTGAAGATCTAGAACTGGCCGGAGCAGCTCACAGTGCCCAGTTGAGCCCAGCCTGCTGGAGTGCTCTGTGCCACACTCCAAAGCTTCGTTTGACCAAAGCCCAGGCCAGCAAGGGGGCAGGGTGGCCTGCCTGGGTTGCCGCCCTCTCTAAGGCGCAGACAGCCCTGCGCCAAGAAACACATCAACTTCCTGGAACTCAGAGCCGTCATCACAGCTGTCAGCCTTCAGAGCACACGCAAGGCTGTCCGGGTTAGAGGAGATGGTTTTGCCCCAAGCCTTGCAGGCCAGGGAGAACGGGCATCGCCATGGTGCTAGTCTGGTTTGGTTTTGTCCACATCCCAGCTCAGACCAAGGCAAGAGTGTTTCCTTCCTGACATAGCCCATCCTGCAAGAGACATCCTTGCTGCTTATAAAGCTTTGGAGTAGCCAGAGAATTTTAGTGTGTGAACTCCTTGTAACTCAGATTCTGAGACTGCCCTGGGTTGGCCCAAACTGGCCAGCCAGGCTGTTCCAGTCAGTGGATCAGCCACCTCAAGTGTCGTGGTCCTCTGGACTCAGCACTGTAAGGCCCCCTGTTAAAGCGTCCGCGGGCCTCTACTGTCATCCTAGGCATCTAGCTTACCCCATCTGTCCTGCGGGCCTTAGGACAGATTTTAGATTTCCCTGAAGAATCTTCTGGGTTTTCAGAAGCTGAGCAGCTTTGTTTCTAGACCATCTTCCCTTTATCTTTCATCTCCTGCTTGCTATCTCGTTGGACCTGGAGACAGGCTCCTTAATCTTTTCTTTCTGGCTTTACATAGCATTGTTCCTTATCTCCTGGGGCTGGGGGCTGGGGGCTGACTTTCCCTGCCCCCTCCGTCCTCACAGATGGACCTCTGCCCTCTCCGAGGCATCTTGCTTCCATTGGATCAGGGCAGAGCGCAAGTGGGAACGCAAATCCTGAAATTCAGCATCCTCCCTCGGGAGCCCCCGAGACCCACCCTGCCAAATTCCCAGCCTGTGCTGCACATTCACATTCCCCTCCAGGAATCACCTTCTAGAACAGAGCCTCTCCTCACAAGGTTTTTTTTCCCTTTTTCCTTTTTCTTTTTTTTTTTTCCCCTTCCCCTGAGGCGATAGTGATAGAGGTAAGGAGTTTCTTGAATATTCTTCCAAGAACTGTCCCGTACTTTTCCACTCGCTGAGTTCTCTGAATCCCTCAGGCCTGGTAGAACCCCAGACAAACAGGGTAGTGACTCTTGTTACTCAGCTTGATTTGCAAGACATTCTGAATATTCAAAGCCTTTACATCCAAGATCAGAGGATGGAAGTATCAGGGTCAAGTGTATGGGGTTGGCCCTCTCCCACCTTGGTTCCCTGTGTGTATTGAGATTACTTGGTGGACTTTTTCAAAGTATCTTTTTTAAATGAGGGAGGGAGTTCAAATTTTAATGAGAGTCTTAGTTATTGTATTCTGAAAGTTTAAATTCCAAAGACTTGTCTCTCTGATGTTTGTTTTTAACAATTACATATGGAACTATAATTCACATTATTTATTTGGAGAGCGTGGTAGTTTCTTAAAAAAATTTTTTTTAAAACATGGAGTTTTTCCTCTTCAGACTTTCTTCCTAATAAAATTTGCCATGAATTAAGAAATGAATAATAACCAGGGCACCTGGGTGGCTCAGTCAGTTAAGCAGCCTACTTCGGCTCAGGTCACGATCTCAAGGTTCATGAGTTCGAGCCCCGCATCAGGCTCTCTCTGTACTGACAGTTCAGAGCCTGGAGCCTGCTTCAGATTCTGTGTCTCCCTCTCCCTCTGCCCCTCGCCCTTAATGCTCTGTCCCTCTCTGTCTCAATAATAAATAAAACGTTAAAAAATTTTAAAATAAAAAGAATAATAACAGAGGGAAATTTGGTCTGTGTGTGTGTGTGTGTGTGTGTGTGTGTGTGTGTGTGTGTGTGTGTTTGTGATCCAAAGCATTTCACTTCACCACTATGCATCTTTAAGTTTGGGTGGGGATGATCTGAAAAGGTGTTTTGTTTGTGCATTTCTAAAACCTCATGGGCATTTTAATAAACTCGACTTGATTCAGAGTTTAAAGGAAGGGGGGTTAGACGTCAAGGAAAACCAGGATTCTTACCCTGCTTTTCCTCAGATGAGTTTCTGGGGCCCCTGAACTCTTGATGCTGAAAGGAAATGTTGGGTGTAGGGTATGTGCACTTTCCTGTGGGAAGGTCCATAATTTTTTATCCCACCCTTCAGGAGGTTCCCATCCCCAAAAACCATTGAGAATTACTGGGGTAGTGATAAGGTTTCTGGAGGCTTACAGGGTCTCTGTCCCATTCAGGGGCTGTCCCTGCGACTTCTTGTTTCTTGATACTTTGTTCAAACTCCAAAGAACTTTGCAAAAGAGAAAGGGGCAAAGGGAAAAGATGGAGCATCGAAGCCACGAAGTGAGGGAGTGTTCATGGCCTCAGAAATCTCTGAGGGGCTTCTTGTCAAGGGGCTGGTGGCCCTTTTCTCACCCCCGCGGGCCGGTCCTGCAGGGGGCTCAGGAACTGCCAAGTGAGGACCGTACCAGGTGATAACTGGGTGTGGGACACGATTGACGCTCCGAAAGGGGATAAAAATGAGAAGATGGGCCACACCAGGGTTTCTTGGCAGGGCTTGATTTACGTCTTTCTCTGTCTTCTCCCAGTTTTGCATTCCATTTAGCTATGGGGTGCTGTTTCCAGAAACAGAGAGAATGTGGCTGGAGGCTGCAGCTCTGGAAATCCTGCATTCCTGTGCTCTCTGACTTTGTAGAGGGCCAGCTTTCTCCCAGGGCAGGGACTCGAGGCCCCTGGCACCCCAGAGCAGACTCGCTCCAACTCCTGAGGGGCCTGTGTCATCTGAGAAGTTTTCTATACCCTCCCTACAGAAAAGAGAAGACACACGTTTGGTTCTATCTGAACTGTCGTGGACACTTCCCCCATCGCTCAGCAGAAGATGCACTTATCTGTCCTTTACATTAAGGGACCATTTGGTCTCTTCAGCTGTCTTCTTTCCACTCTGCTGCTGATAGCACTTCGTGCTGTCTGGTCCTCCTCTGCCCTTTAAACTGGCGGCATCAGCACCTGCTCTTAATATGCCCCTAAGATGCGCAGAGCTCTGCCTGGGGCCAGTGGTCCCAACTGCCCTCACGTGGTGTTGCACCTGCTGTACGGGGGCGTGCTTTGGGGGTTCCTGTCTGTCCAAGGCACACTCGACTCCGGTGGATGCTAACAGGCAGCTCTGGGTGGAATCAGCCTAGGAGCCAGAGGAAGCTTGCTTATGCATGCAGGCAGGGATGGGAAATGTTCTGTTGTCCTGTGCCTCCCAGTGTTAAGTGGAAAAAGGGATCCAGAGACAGGATCATTTCTGTCTCGTCTTGACTCCCTCTTCATGTCATCTTTTCTCATTTTGCAGGTTGCTCCGACTCTGTGCTCCAGAGGTGGTGGCTTTGAGGTGTGACCCTGCCCCCGTCTGGGCCCTGCCAGTACCTGCTCCTCGGTAAGGGGGGCCAGCTTGGTAAGGTGAAGAAAACAGGTCAGTTACTCTATGGACTCCACTTGAGTCCCAGTAACTTCCAGCGTTGAGTCTTCCTTTCCCTTTCCCTTTCCTTCCTTCCCCACATTCCCTGTGGGTTGCCCCTTTTCTTCCCAAGGTCCTCCTGAGGCTTTGACGCAAAACCACAATGAAATTGTAACTCTGAGTTGCGAGCTTTTCTGATCCAGTGGGCCTGAAGTGTGGGATGAGAAATCTCAAAGGGTGCTGAGTATTGGTCTCACAGGAAGCAGTGTTTCAGGCAGCAGATCCCTGCTTCTCCCTGCCAGCCCCCCGCCCCCCTAGTTCAGACTGTTTATGTTAAAAACTAGAACGCCAGGGCAGTCCATTTGGCCACGTCCATGAAAATGAGGACTTCTTATCTGTGATTTGGGAACTTCATCTGGGTTTCCAGCTCTCTCTGGTTCCAGTTGGAAGACATTGCATTAGAATGGGGTCAGCGATTTTTATTTTGTTTATTGTTATGCTTTTATGATTGTTGTTATTTGCAGTGGTAGGGCTGATGTGGAGGATGGCGTCAGGGAGCAAAGGAAAGAATGAAAATATTGAGACTGTTGATACCCGTAAAGAAAAAATGTGCTTTCTCAATGGACTTCAAGCTGTTTAACTTCTCTTTCATCACAGAGATCACATCTCAGAAGGTTTAGTAGGTTTGTTAGTTTGGGTTATTACCTCAGTATAGCTCAGCGTCAGCTATAGGTAGGTAGGATTGACAAATAATCCTGGCTGACTGGCCTCTGGTTAAATTAACACATAGATGTACCTTAATGCTAAGGTGGATTCCTCTCCCCCTCCCATAACTTGGAACAATGAGTTACCTTATTTTATATCAGGACCTTTCCCTTCTTCCCTGCTGCATCCTCCCAAAGGGAGAACTCAAATATAAGACACAAGAGCACAGTGGAGTAAAAACCTGTGCTACGTCCATGGAGCTGGTTTGCGTTGCTTCTGAAACAGTATTTGAGGGATGAGGCTAAGGACTGTGCTCTCTTTTCAAACAGTGTGGCTGGGAGGTCATTTTGTTGATTGCAGTTTCCACATAGAGATGAGAAGAGTTTATTAAAAGAAATAATATTGCTGGGGAGCCTGGGTGGCTCAATCAGTTCAGCATCCGACACTTGATTTCAGCTCAGGTTATGATTTCACAACTCATGGGTTTGAGCCTCACGTCGGGCTCTGTGCTGACAGTGGGGAGTCTGCTTGGAATTCTTTCTCTCCTTCTCTCTCTGCCCCTCCCCTGCTTGCTCACTCTCTCTCTCTCAAAATAAATAAATAAACTTTTAAAAACTTACTTAAAAATATCTACGTATCGCTACCTACTTACATTTAAACCAGGTAAATGTAGGTGATCTTGGCATTATCAGTGGGTAGTGTCACGCTTTATACTTCATCCCAGGAGAGGAAATAAGTATAGCAAATGTCTTCCTGCCCAGTCAAAATGGGAAATAACAAACTTACATGGCTTTTCTTCTTTTCCAGTTGGAATAAGCCCTTGCAACATTCAGCCCTTATGTTGGTTAGCTATCATGACTATGGCTAGGTATTATATATTTAAGACACGCAGTTTGCAAGAATGTATATTGGGTGTCATAATGACTGTATCAAAAATTATTCCTAGTAGTCTGGCTCTGAAACACAATGTATTTTTGTTTCTTCTTATGTTGTCTGTTTCCTCCGTTTTTTCAACAAAAGAATTGAATGTAATTTTCACAACTTATAAAATTTTACGTTTAGTCCTATAGGTGTTGATTCTAGCCTGTTCACAGATTTCAGTAAACTCTACCACATTTTCCTTTTTCCCTTGTAGTAGAACAAAAGCAACACTATCTTCTCAACGCCTCCAATGAATCAGTAGAAAGGTTAGCTTTCTTTTTACTGATATAACATAATTACAAAAAAGAAAGTTTTCAAAAAAAATTTTTTTTAAAGGGAAAAAAAAAGACAGTTTCTGGCCAGTTATTTTATAATTTACTGTATATTGTAACTATGAGGGAGGGGGGTTTTATATCGAAGGTGTCCACTCATTTGAATCAAACAGATGATTGTCTGCTGATTGATTGCAACACCTGTGGAGAACCGATGGTGCTTTAAGAGATGCAGGTGTGCGTGTGTGTGTCTGCGCACTGACATGTGCGTGCTTGTGTCTCATGGTTTTTTGGAGAGAGAAATCTCGCAAATTTTCAAAGACCGTTAAAACAGGAAGCCTGAAGCGCAGTTCTGAATGGTCTTCTGGCATGGTGAAACCTCACAGGACAGCCATTTGGCCTTTTCTTTGACTTTGGACGTAGCTCTTCTCTCTTTATGGGGAAGACAGCGGGGCGAGACGAGGGCTGTTGTCTTGAGTTGCAGGTTTTTGCAGTTAGTCCTTTTCATTTCCATTTGGAAAGCCATGAAGTCCATATCTCCAAAATGTCTGTCAACAAGGAAGGCAGGCATGTTTTGTCTCTTGGCCGGAAAAGTACTGTTCCTGAGAGATTCTCTTTGGCTCTTTTGGTAAGATTTTAGCTTGAGACTTCTGAGCTGATGGCAACGTGGCTTAAGAAAGTTATGTCCCCAGGCCCTTCCTGCTCTGCTGCCGGATGCATTTGTAGCTCTGGGTGTTACCATTTGTCACATCCTAGGTCACATCCCCTAAAGTTGGAGGAGGAAACCACAAGAAATCATGCTCTCACTGGTGGCGTTCCTGAGCATTCACTCGGCTGCCGAGATCATGAGCTTGGTCTTTGACAAGTCCAGTGGAGAGCATGTAGAATGTATCAGGACACCTTAATATAGGCCAGTATAGGATATGAGGCTTGCTGGCAGGGCTTCGGCTCTAGAGTATCTTCCCAGATAAAATGAGGGAAGTAACTTACCCGCGGACTTAATTTCAGGCCATATCTGTAGCCATGGTAAGGCACATAACTAGATGGCACTTAGGGAGGAAGGTAAGTAGAAAAGGGCCACAGAAGTCAATTTTGCAAGGGCCGTGAGATGTGGTGCGTGTTCTGGTTGGTCATGCCATTCCTACTCCCAGCTTTCTTTGAGGCCTGACCCAACACTGTGTCGTCTAATACTAGACTTTGAGCCTTTCGTGAATTCCTTTCCTGCCTTCAGTCACTTTTAGGTAGAGGTAGTAGGGGAGGTCAAGGTAGGAGTCTGGACTGGGGTAGAGTATAGAGGGAAAGTCAGTGTGTGTGTAGTTAGGAACTCCAGAAAGTACAACACCACAAAATCGTTTTGGCTATTGGGAGTGATGGTGACAACACTGTAGGGAACATCAGTTAAGGTTGAAAAACAACCACAGAATGTGGTTTTGGAAGAAAGACATGTCTTAAAATCGCCTCCCTTTTGTTCTCCCTGTATTCTCGTGAACATAGTGGCCTGAGATTACACCAAGTAAATGGTTTCAGTTTTTTCTTCCCTACGTGAAAAGGCATTCACTGAACCTTTTTGCCTTTGCTTCCCTTCCAGTGTCAACACGTGATACAAGAGAAGAAGACAAAGAAGTGGACACAGACTCATTTCCTCCTCCACGTGGATCATAGCTATAGTGGGGGAGAACCTCGTAGTCTATCAGTTGGGGCAGAAAATGGAGGTAATTGGCAGTGGGGCCTGGGTTTTCCTTCTGCCCGTTTTCTGGGGTTTAGGTACATTACCTACTTGTATATTTTAAGAAACGGTCCCTTTTATGTTGATTTGAAGTTTGGTTATAATTCTGAGAGGATTTGCTTCTCTGATGTCTTGTACGGTTTGAGCTCCCCATTAAGAGCATTGCAGCAGGAAAGTTAAGTGAGACCCAAATATCCTCATCCTAAGTTGTTAAGTCTAGAACATTCCTACAGTAGTAAATGAGTTAGGTTGTTAAGAGGGTGCTGGCCCTGGGCTGACAGAAGGGCTCCAGAAGCTTTCCCCGCTCTGCCTAATGAAAGACTGGGAAAGGCCAAGAGACCCATCCCTGCTAGTTTGGGGGCTTGTGTCGGTACAAATGCACAGAAAGGAAGTGAGGTTCTCAATTAGTCTTTGGTATGACAATGTTTCATTTAGATGAAAGCTTCAAGTCATTATGGGCATGAGTGTCAGCTTGAACTGAAGCGGGTGGGGGGAGTCAGGTGTTTTGACCTGACCTACGGTTACACTAACCATGGCCAGTGCCACCTGGCTCTGACAGAGGCTAAGCCACCTGGCTGACAGAGGCTAAACCCCAGTGATCACAGCAGCAATTTCCGATTTTCAGTTCTATGGCAGAAGCTTCTTAGAAGCTTAAACCCTTGACCCAATGACGTCAAGTTCGCCCGTTGGCTTGGAAGGTTCAGACTTGTCTTCCGTCAACACCATGATGTCAGCGGTAATGAGTGTAGGGAAGGTCGCTGAGAATGGCGGGAGCCCCCAGAGCACCAAGTCCCCCACGAAGCCTCCAGGACCAAATCGGATTGGCAGAAGGAACCAGGTAAGCTTCTGTGTGCTAGCTAGTGACGTCTGGTGTCTTCAGTCTATGAGAACGTTGGGAGAAGTTTGGTCCCTTGAGCCCCACCTTCCTAAGCTAAAACCTTAGACGTGTTCAGAACTAAGCAGACGTACTGAGAGGCTTCAAGAGTGAACTGTTCAGGGCTTATATGTTAGTTTCCTTTCATGGAGGAAATTTTCTCTGCTGTGGTGTCCGTATTGGTGGAATCCTTATTCTCTGCGATTTGATTAGATTGCTAACTGTCTTCACCTGATGGCCAAGGCAAAGAATTTGACTTATTCCTCTACTGTGATGTGGTTCATTTCCTTACTCACACAGCGGTTAATTGGGTTTTTGAAGCTGCTGCCTTGATTTTTTTTTTAAGTGTCTTCAGATCAGGCAGCAAATAAGTTTTGATTTTGCTGGATCTCCCATTCAGCTTTCCATCTTTGATGAAGCACAGAATTTGGCTCCAGAGAAGGCCACTCATGAGATGATTTAGTCCTCTTGAATTTTTAGTGGACATCGAATCAGGAGGAGTGGGGAAGAATAAGAGGGTGGGCCAGGATCAGAAGGGTTAACTAATGATCTTAGTTAGAAGTCCAAGGCTCCTCCCAACCGAGGGATCTTCTGATTAACACAAATGGGGCACTTGAGAAAATTTGCCACTCCTCGGTAGCAGCATGCTCACAGAAACTCAGGGAGCGGGGCTGAGCAGTGCTCATTTCTTCTCTGCATCCATGTAATCTAAGCTGATGACTGCACTTTAATTTTTGGTTTAACATACTTAATGGATTTATACCAAATCCTTAGGGGGAAAGGCAGTTTTCTGAGTTAGTCTCAAGGCCTAGGATGGACTAGAAAGTAAACCTTTTGGGCTTTTGTGAGTTCGTTTTCCTTTTTATTAATGATCCTCCAGTGACTGTCCTTCTACAGAATTGTCTGAGCAGCATCCATGATGGTTTTCTATAAATTCTCAGAAGTACGTTAATTCAGGCCTTGGCTACCACTTGTCCTCCAGGGAAAGTCATACTAGCCTAAGCCCCCCTCCAGCAGCGTAGGAGAGGGTCCGTTCGTCCCATCTTCCTCATGGCTGAAGACTTGGCAGGGTTCAGTGATGTTTGGAGGGTTGGAACATTGATACCTTTTTCTCTCTTTTTTCCCTTGTCTCTGCCTGCCTCTCTTCCTATGGGTACCCGAGAAAATACTCAGCCTGTTTGACTGTGGCCTGAGTCGAGACGGAGCGCTAGCTCTGGGAAGAAAAGGTTTATTTCCACTCTCACGTGACTGTCCATTCATCCATCTATCCGTCCATCTCTCCATCCATCCATCCATTAATTTTACAATATATACTTCCAGCCAGGTGCTGCACCAGGCGGCAGGCATTTCAGGATGAACGAGATACATACGGTCACCATCTCCTCATCCTGTGTTCTGCCAGGAGAAAGTGACATGGGTAGGGACGAGCCCGGCACTTCCCTGGCACAGGCAGAGTTGACCATAGTCCAGGCTCTGGTCCCTGCCTGCTGGTTCAGAGACAGTAGGTAGAACCATAGAGTGTTACCTGCAGCAGCTCCATGCCTGCGTGGTAAGTGGAGGTGACTCTGCAGGTGTGGGGAAGCAGACAGGACAGGTGTACCGGGGCCAGTTTTCCTCCACCTTCTGTGCCCTCCAGGGTTCCTCAGGGCACGGACTCAGTGTTTGCAGGGGAGGTAACCTCGGGGCCAGAGGTAATGTGGAAGTGTGGCGCATTCAGAATGCCAGAGCGCAGCTGGGGAGAGAGCGCGCATCATCCTTACCTGTGAGCGGGTGGAGAGGGCCGAGAGCAGGAGCCTGGGGAGAAGGCCCATCAGTGCGAGCACCGAGTTCCAGGACAGATTAGCCACAGCCGCACGCCGACACGGGTGCCAGATTGTTTCATTATGGAAGGGCTAGTTATCACATTAGCTGCTAATTTTATCTGTCAGCTCAGGAAGTCTGCTCCTTCCACCAGCACAGCCGCTGTGACTGGGTTCACAGCGGGGCCGCTCTCTTTACTGTTGGGCTTGTTTGTAAGAATTAAATCTGAGTCCAGAGCTTTCCTTCTCCCAGACCGTTGTGGATTATGGATTCCGTAGACCTGCATGAGGGTCTGCCGTGTGCAACTGCCTGCCTCACAGAAGGTTCGGGTTGGGATTTGTGATAAACCCGAAACTGCTCAGTATGTCCAGTATCTACCTCCAGGCTCATACAGGATAGGTTTTTTTTTTTTTTTTTTTTTTTAATATGCTGCCTCAGGAGGTCTGCCTCACCTGGCTTTTTAACATTTACTGCCTTTTCTTCTTCTTCTACTTCTTTTTTTTTTTTTTTTGAGAGAGAGAGAAAGAGCACATGAGTGGGGAGAGAGGAGCATAGGGAGGGAGACAGAGAGAGAGAATTCTAAGCAGGTTCCAACACTCAGCACAGAGCCCAACGTGGGGCTCCATCCCACAACCCTGGGATCATGACCTGAGCCAAAATCAAGAGTCAGACATTCAACTGACTGAGCCACCAGGAGCGCCCCCATTTATTGACATCTCACTGATGAATCTTTCTTTTTAAAAAAATGTTTTAATATATATTATTCTCTAACAAAAATACTCTAGGGACTGAGTGTTGGTCCAGCTCTGAGACCTCCCTCATTATTATAGCAAGTGCTTTTATTGTGAATGCTTTTGTTTTTGGTGTTTCTCTTTGGTGGTTCTTGGCCAGCTCCATTCTGCCTGGAGTCGGACAGGCCGAGAACGAGTGACCCCTCCCCACTCATGCCTCTGGGAGGATGGTGGTGGGACTGGCAGGGTTTTTTTGTAACTGTTTCTGGGTTAATCAGCTTCCTTAGACTTCGTATCTGTACTTTATTATTATTTTTAATTTGAGACTGAAAGGAGCCTGGGTGGCTCAGTCAGTTGAGGGTCTGACTTGACTCAGCTCAACTCCTGATCCCCATAGTTTGTGAGTTCAAGCCCCACATCAGGCTCCCTGCTATCAGCACAGAGCCTGCTTTGGATCCTCTGCCTCCCCCTCTCTCTGCCCCTTTCCTGCTCATACTCTCTCCGTCAAATAAATAAAACTTAAAAAAAGAGAGACAGTGGAAAAAAATGTACAGTGAACCTAATGCTCAGACCCAATGCCCCAGATTAGAAAAGCCTTTGTATCACTTAAAATGAGGCCTGTTAGTCTCTGAAGAGGAGATAGAAGTATGTGGGCAAATACATCCTGGACATCCTCATGCATTTGCTCCACCCCATCTGGTGTATGGTGCCGTATGTTTTTAAAGTCCTCAGAGTGACTTTTATTTTCATCATCTCTCATGAGCCAACCACAAGGGTGTTTCCTTTCTGTGCCTTGGGGGTAATCCTTTTTTTGATCAGACTTCTGTAGCATGTGGTTAGGGCATGGGCTGTCAGAGCAGCCGGCCTGAGTTTCAATCCTGAATCTCCTACTTAATGGTTTCCATGGTTGGTACAGATTACTTGCCTCTCTGTACCTCAGTTTCCTCATCCAGAAAATGGGATCTATAACCATGGTTGTGACATTTCTAAACATTTCATGTTTAGCACATGGTCAGTGTTCAAAAATGGGTATTATTTGCAAAGAACAGAAACTCGTTCAGATGAGTATGAGTAAAAGGAGGTCTGTTGAAAGACGTCTGAAGGTCCAGCCTGACAGATGGTGCCATTGTCTTGTCTCCAGCTCCCTGGTCTCCCACTTCTGTGAGCACCCAAGTCCTCCCCAGCTACATTCATGTGGCTTGGGCTCACCGCAGTGCTCAGCCGCGGGCTACATGAACTTTCAATTCAGGTGTTCGTGATCGCCTTCAGTAGTAACTTAGTCATCCCCAAACCTGGGTGTATATGAACAACTCCTGGGGAGCTTGGGAAACAAGCAGATTTCTGGGGTCCACCCCTGCCTCTGATTCTGATTCAGCCTGTTAGGAGTGTGGTCTAGAACTATCATTCAGAAGGCTGCCCAGGTGAGTCTGCTGATCAGTGGGAGACCCTCTGATCTCAGTGTCTATGCATCTCTATTTCACATTTCTAGGTGAGGTGTTCATGCCTTAATCCTGTTCATTTTGGAGATGAGAGCAGAGACCAGGCTGCTTAGGGACTGTGTGAGGGAGGGGGCTTTTCCAGGGCTGCTCCCCATGAGTTATTTGGAGCGAGGAGCCATGGCACATGGCTAGTGAGGGAGCTCATCCTTTTCCATAGAAAGGTAAAACTCTGTTGCTTGAAGGAAGCCTGTCCCCGGTGTGTCGAGCGAACATAAAATGAGCCACCTCATCAAGTAGTGATCGGGTTCTTTTGTGACCCTCTGTGGAAGGAAGGCTTCAGCCTGGGTGTCCTCCCCTATCACACTTTGGAAAAGGGCTGAGTTTTTATTAATTATCAATGAGTGGCGTCAAGCAGGTGCAAACAGCAAGTAAGAGGGGCATGTGGATGCCGGGGCGGGGTGGGGGGGGCTCACTGCTGGGCACGGAAGCCTTGCCCTATACAGGGGCGTGGGGTTTTGTGAAGAGAACTTCACCACCTCTCCTGGGTGCTTGGGGCCCTCCAGACCAGGGAGATAGTAGTGACTGGAGCCGCATAGGTGGGGCTTAGAGAGAGATCTGTTCCATTTCTACTTCTGCTGTGACTTAATCCTTAAGTTTGTTGTCAGCACTGAATTAATTAAATGGTGTTTATAAGAACACTGATATTTATGGGGCACTTAGCCTGTACCAGGCACTATTCTAGTGCTTAGCATGTGCTCATTGAGTGAATCCTCACGGCGCGATCTGGGAGATGCTATTATTTGTTCCCATTTTACACATGAGGAAACTGAGGGCAGACAGGACCGTGACTTACCCAAGCTCATACCCGGACAGGCTCCGGAGCCCATGCTCTCTGCTGATTTATTGCTATGGCACTTTGGGACACAGATGCTCACAACAGAAACAAGAGGCACTGGCTTATTGTGTGAGTTGAACTTGATTTTCCCTTATGTTATGTCTTTGCAGGAAACGAAAGAGGAGAAGTCTTCCTACAACTGTCCCCTGTGTGAGAAGATTTGCACTACGCAGCATCAGCTAACTATGCACATCCGCCAGGTTTGCCGCCTATTTCATCCTTCTGTTGGAAAACCTTCTTCCTTAAGAGCGGGTAGTGTGACCTTAGCAGATGCATTGTGGCTGCGCTTAATTCAGATTTAGTGTTTTAATAATCTTAAGGTATGGTTATTGAAATAAGTTTTGTGGGTCCATGTTACTATGAGAAAACCCTGGGTCAACACAGAATACCTTTTCAGAAGTTAGCAAACCTCTAGCTAAAATGACCACCTCGAACAGAAGACCTTTCATCATATGTGACTTGTTGGTTTGAACCAAATCTCCTCATAGCACACTGAGATTGTAGAGAGAGATCCCTAGCCTTCTGTTACAAACTTGTATCATGTGGCAGGAAACTTACTCATTTGGCATTTCTTTCGGCCTTCTCCCTTGCCTGATGTGATAGATTGATGACGAAGTATGGACAAGTCTAGAACAAACAAGGATTAATCATATATGTATATTTGGAGTGGGAATGGATCATTTTCATTTTATTTTCTATTTTTTTCCATCGTGACAAGGGGACTCTGTAATCCCCATCATCTTTCCCCCATCTGTCACCCACCTCCCCTCTGGAGTGGAGTGAAGAGTCTCTAAAGTTAAGAGTCTGTTTCTCGGTTTGTCTGTCTGTGTCTCTCTCTTTTTCCCTTGCTTGTTTTTTTTCCTTAAATTCCACATATGAGTGTGAAGGATTGATGATATTAAAATCAGAACATAGTACTGAGGACGAATACCATTTAGTAACTTGGGTTTGGGGAGAAATGTCCCTTCTTAACGTATTTCGGAGGCCCGAACTCTGTGCGGTTCTCAGTTGTCTTTCCCTGACAGCAGACTGAGTCAGCAAACGTAAAGAATGGACCTTGCCTTCATGCGAAGACCGTATCTTCACATTTGAGAGGCCTCCTGCTCATGTTAATATATGTGGCCAGTCCATCTCTGTGTGTCCCCAAGAAAGGCCTACAGAAACGCCACCCCTCCCTGGGCCTTGCAAAAGTGTTTCTCAAAACTGGAACACAAAAGTGGGAGAAGGTCACACAGAATAGTTATTTGCCTGTGTTCCTGGTAAAAGTTGACATTTGGGAAGATATTTAAAATGAAACTAAAAAAAAAAAAAATCAGAAAAGCTTTACTATTTGTTTTTTTTTCCTTTTATATAAAGCTCTGAATTTGCATTTCATAATTGTCAAGCTTTGACCCATCTTGTCAAGTGACCTCTATGATGATTGCTCTTCCCAGCACAACACGGACACTGGAGGAGCAGACCATTCGTGCAGCATCTGCGGGAAGTCGCTGAGCTCAGCCAGCTCCCTGGACCGCCACATGCTGGTGCACTCCGGCGAGAGGCCCTACAAGTGCACTGTGTGTGGCCAGTCTTTTACCACCAACGGGAACATGCACAGGTGGGTGAGGGCGGCCTTTGCCTCCGGAGGTCGACAGAAAGTCAAGTGGCCTTTGAGCCATCAGGGGACCTGCCTCTGAGCTCTCAGGATCTGTGCACCGCATGGTGCAATATGTGCACTCTCCCCAGTGCATGGGCCGTGTCTGGCCGTAGGAAACAGCAGTCACTGGGTGAGACCTTTGGCCTTAGGGGATCCTCAGGGTGAAACACAGAGTCCTTCCCCCTCTGCCAATTGGAGTCGCTTTGTTTGGGTTCCAGAGGTGGGCAGCTTATCAGATATGGAGGAGCCCTCCAGGACTAGCACAGTAACCCATGCCTCTTAGAAACTATTTGCATATGCCCCCCAGATTCCCCGCAGCTTTCTTCCTTGCGAAAAATTTCTGGGGCCTTTGAATAAATAGTGAGATGGCTTGGTCTTGGATCTTCGGGATAAGAAAGGATAAAATGAAGAAAAAGAAGATCTGATAAATGTCAGGAATTTATTTCCTGAGGGAGAAAGCAGCTCACTCAGAAGTGGGAGAGAGCCCTGTGGTGGGCACATTAAAATTGTGTGAGACAAAACCAATAGAAAATATACTTTTTGGAATGATTACATATGGTTTGAAGGGTTAGAACAAAAAGACTTCTTAATGCTCATTTTTTATTTTAAATGTTCATTTATTTTGAGAGAGAGAGAATCTCAAACAGGCTCTGCTCTGTCAGCCCCGAGCCTGATGCGGGGCTCGAGCTCCCAAACTGTGAGATGAAATCAAGACTCGGACACTTAACTGATGAGACAGGCGCCCCTTAAACGCTCGTGTTTTTACACAAACGTTTTAGGAACATCAAGACTCTAGGGAGGGTTTTTACAGGGACTCAAAGAAAGTCACCTTCTCAGAAAAACCAGACTTTTCTTACTTTTCTATATTCCTTTCCAGGCATCATGCTGATCTGCTTTTTAAAAATTGACTAACCTCACCCCCCACCTTTTTTTTAAACACATTTCCAAAGAACACTTTATAGTTACTGTGAAAATGATACTTTATTATATAGCAATACTGAAAGGAAATGGGCTGGTTTAGTCTACCTAAAACCTTTTTTTTATGAACCTCTGATGGTGTACTTGGGACATACTGATGTCGTGACAGATCTCTGGCTTTTGAAATTAGGCACCTGATGTCCAGTCTTCACTCTGCCACTTGTAAGTTTTCCGTTCTTGAGCAAGTTACTTAACCTTTGTACCTCATTTTCCTCCTCACTGAAATGAGACTTTTAATAGTATCCTCCACTTCACTGGAGTAGGATGAGGGTGAGGAAGGAGATCATGAGTTTTGCACACAGTCAAGGCACCCGGCAGGCACTCAGTAAATGTTATCTATCATTGCTGTTTGCATTTCTAAGTAATGCTGCAGCAATCTAAAGCCTGTGGATTTTTCAGTCTGGACTGGAAGGAAGGTGTATAGTGTGACTTTATGAAAGGTACCAATATTGTGAAGAATGTTTACAAAGTATTTTACTTTTTTTCTTTCCATAAAATTTCAATCCTCTCGGCCCCTCATCTCCTCCTGGGAGTGTTTGGGGCACAGAGGAGGAAGTGAATAAGTACCATCACCATTTTTTAATATCCTTTTTTACATTTTAGCTTTTTGCTCTTTTACCACCATGATCAGCCCATCAATATGAGTTTACCTTCTTTGGCCATTTTGTTTTGCCTGGTCCTTCCACCCCTCCACGCACCCCCTCCCCTGAAGTCCTTTGTCCCTCACATATTTGCCCTCTGAAAATCTGTTCCTGGGTATGGCCTGTTTCCTTCTTGGGTGGTTTCCCTGCTTCCTCCTCCTGACACCCATGCCCAGTGGACCCTCCCATGGAGAGGGTAGTGGGGCACTTAGTGAGAATGACTCTCCGTGAGGCTGCTCCGGCCCCGGACTCTCACTGTTTATGATCCTCCGTGAGACATCTCTGGTCTCGGGTCCAGTCACTTCTGACTGGGAAAATTTCCATTTGGCGACAGCATCTGTGATGGAACGTGGCCCATGTCAGGCACATCTGTAAAGGGCATGGTCACTGCCTTCGACAGTGATGTCTCAGTGCATCTTACAGAGAACTGTAGCTAAAGCGACGGTGTACTGGGTGCGTGAGTTACAATTCAAAAGCCATATATTTCACCTATTTAAAGTGTACAGTTCAGGGGGTTTTAGTGTATACACAGAGTTCTGCAGCCATCACTACAATCAATAACAGGTCATTTTTATCACCCCGAAAAGAAGCCCCATATCCATCAGCAGTTACTTCTCATTACTTCCCACCCTCCAGCCCTAAGAAAACACTAATCTACTTTTTGTCTCTGGATTTTCTTTTTTATTGTTGAATAATAGTCCACTATGGATCTACCATATTTTATCTATCTCTTCATCGATTGGTGGACGTCTGAGTCATTTCCATTCTTTGGCTATTATGTATGATGCCCCCATGAACATTCTTGTCCAATCTTTGTGTGTAAACATAGGTTTTCATTCCTCTCGGGCAGACACTTCAGAGTGGAGTGGCCGGGTCATGTGGTAACTCCGTGTTGAACATTTTGAAGACCTGCCAAACTGTTTGTCCAAAGCGGCTGCATCGTCTTACATTCCCACCAGCAGCGTGTAAGGGTTCCAGCTTTTCCACGTCCTTGCCAACACCTGTTACTGCCAGTCTTTTTCACGAAAGCCATCTTATTAGGTGTGAAGTGGAATCCCATAAGTTTTATAATTGTAGTTCTTACATTAAGTCTGTGATCCGTTTTGAGTTAATATTTGGGTATAGTGTAAGGAAGGGGTCCAACTCTAGTCTTTGGCACTTTGTTGAAAAGACTTTTTTTTCCTTCATTGAACAGTCTGGCTACTCTTGTCAAAATTCAGTTGACCATTGGTATAAGGATTGTTTTTTTCTCTACTCAGTTCTGTTTCATTGATCTGTATGTCTACATGTCTACCCCAAGGCCTAACACTGTATTGATTACTGCAGCTTTTGGGCCAAGTTTTGAAATTGGGAGATGTGAATCCTCCAACTTTGGTCTTCACGATTGTTTTGGCTACTGTGGGTTGCTTGAATTTCCGTATGAATTGTAGGATCAGCTTGTCAATTTCTGCACAAAGACAGCTGGTGTAGGGGCTATAAAGTACATAGATCAATTTGGGGATATTGTCCTCTTACCAGTATTAAATCTTTGAACTGAGATATTTTCTATATATGTCTATTATGTGTTAATGGATTTCTTTCAACTGTGTTGTAAATAGTTTTCAAAGTGCAAGTTTTTTTTTTTTTGTTAATTTCTAAGTGTCTTTTTTTTTTTTTTGATGGTATTGGAAGTAGAAATGTTTTTGGTTTTTTTTTTTTTTAAGTTTATTTATTTTTGAGAGACAGAGTGCAAGCAGGGGAGGGGCAGAGAGAGAGGGAGACAGAATTCAAAGTAGGCTCTAGGCTCTGAGCTATCAGCACAGAGCCTGATGTGGGGCTCAAACTCATGAACCGTGAAATCATGACCTGAGCCGAAGTGGACGCTTAACTGACTGAGCCGTGAGTGTTCGTTGCTGGCGTATAAAAATCCTCATTTTGCGTTGCCCTTGTTTCCTACAGCCTTGCTGATCTCATTTAGTTATTCTAACAGTTATTTGGTGGATACCTTAGGGTTTTCTGTAGACGACATCATGTAATCTGCAAATAGAGACTAGAGACAGTGTCCTTCTTCCTTTGAAACTAGTCCAGATGCCTATTTTTCTTGCCTGCTTGCCCTGACTGGCCCCTCCAGCAGTGTTAAACAGAAATGGGGAGAATGGACGCACTGGTCTTACTCCTGATCTCAGAGAGAAAGCATTCAGTCTTCCTCCATTAAGTATGATGTTCGTTATGGGTTTTTCATAAGTGCCCTTTAACAATTTGAGGAAGTGCTATTTAGTCCCAGTCCACTTAGCACTTTCATCGTGAAAGAGGGGTGATTTTGTCAAACACCTTTCTTTTTTTCTTTTTTTCTTTTTTTCTTTTTGCATTTATTGAGACGGTCCAGTTGTTTTTGACCTTTCTTGTGTTCTTTTTTGGATGTTAAACCAACCTCCTTCCTGGGATGAATCCCACTTGGTACAATCATTTTCATATGTTGATGGACAGGGTTTGCTAGTATTTTATTAAAAGACATTTGCCTACAGTCCTAAGAGATGCCCGTCTGTAGTTTCCTTGTGAACCCTTGTCTGGGCACTACTGCTAGTCACAGAGTGAGTTGGGAAGTAGTGTGTCTGCCTCTGTTTTTTGAAAGAGTTTGTTGGTGCTTGTTCTTCTTTAAGAATTTGATAGGACTCACCACTGAAACCACCTGGGCTTTTCTTTCTGAGAAGTTTTTAAATTACTAACTCAGTCTCTTTACTTGTGATCAGTCTGTTTCACATTTCTGTTTCTTCTTGAGTCCATTTCTGTCATTTGTGTCCATTCCAGGAATTTGGCCATTTTATCTAAATTATCTTACTGGTTGGCTTTCAATTGTTCAGTTTCTCCCTTGTAATCCTTTCTGTCCTGAGTTGTAATGTCCCCTCTTCATTCCTGATACCACTCACTTGAGTCTTCTTTAATTTTTTTCCTTAGTCAATCTAGCTAAAATGTTTGTCATTTTATTGAGGTGTTCAAAGAAACCGTTTTTGGTTTTGTAGCTTTTCTGCTAATTCATTAGTTTCCCACTCTGTACATTATTTCCCTTTTTCTACATGCTTTATGGTAGCTGCCTCTTCTTTTTATAGCATTTGAAGGTAGAAAAGGTGAGAATATTGATTTGAGAACGTCCTTTGTACCACAGGCTTGTATAGTTATAAATCTCCTTTTAGGCCTTGTTGAGTTGGCTCCCGTAGATTTTTGTATCTTGTGTTTCCTTGTTCATTCATCTCAGAGTATTTTCTAATTTCTCTTGTGATTTCGTCTTTGATCATTTCGGAATGTATTGTTCAGCGTCCGCATATTTGCAAATTCCCAAATTTCGTTTCTGCTATTAATTTCTAATTTCATTCCATTGTAGTTGGAGAATAGACTCTGTATGATTTCAATCCTTTGAAATTTCTGGAGGCTTGTTTTATGGCCTAGCATGTGGTCTGTCCTGGAGGACGGCCCTTGTCTGTTGGTCGGTGTGTTCTCTAGAGGTTCTGTTAGGTCCAGCTCGTTTCTACCTTCACATTTTCTCTCTCCTTATTGATCGCCATTTATTTTTATGTGCTCTACCTGTAAAGTTTGTGGAAATTACTATCTGTTTTGCATGAGGAAACTTGCCCAGGATCGGAGTAACAGCCAAGGCTGAGATTTGAATGTCAGCTGTGGACTTAGTGGCCATGTTTTTGACGACTATTATAAATAATTAATAATAGCATTTGTATCATTTTGTATATTAGAAAAAAAGCACTCCTTCACCATTCCCCCAAAGCAACTGTATGCTGTCATAGAGCATTACAGTTGACCCTTGACCAATGCAGGGGTTAGGGGCACCAACCGCCAGACAGTCAAGTCACATAACTCTTTTGACTCGCCCAAAACTCAACTACTAAAAACCTACTGTTGACGGGAAGCCTCACTGAGCACATAAACATATATGTTAATTAACATATACTTTTTATGTTGTATGCATTATGTACTATACTTTTACAACAAAGTAAGCTACAGAAAAGAAAATGTGATTAAGAACGTCATAAACAGGACACCACCTGGGTGGCTCACTCAGTTGGGCATCTGACTCTTGATTTTGGCTCAGGTCATAATCCCAGGGTGGCGGGATCTAGCCCCGCTTCGGGCTCTGCGCTGAACATGAAGCCTACTTAAGATCCTCTCTCCCTCTCTGCCCCTCTCCCCTCCTCGTGCACTCTCTCTCTTTCAAATAAAATAAAAATACACTTTAAAAATCCTAAGGAAAATACACTTACAGTACTTCACTGTATCAAAAAAATCTATACATAAACGGACCTATGTAGTTCATAAACCCATTGTTCAAAAGTCAACTGTATTTTCAACGTTAAACTATTTCAGCCAAGTTACTGGCATAATAACTTTATTTAGTGAGCGTGGAATAGCCTTTTATTGGAATTTATGATGGTCGATTGAGAAATGATCTCCAATTTTTTATACCACAGCTCTTCATATTATCCTAAGATACACTTCTTATTCATGGGCAGTGTATATTGGAGTTGTTTGTAAGCTATTGTTTATACATTTTTTTCAAGCAGGCCTTAGAGACATTTTTGTTTATTTTGGATTTTGTACTGATTTTATTTACTGTGAGTCATCTTGATTGGGAGAAGAGGACTAATTGTTGCGGACCAAGTTCTAGTTCTGATTCTGCAGAACTCTCAGGAATCTCTGGCTACACTTTAACAAAAATGGCATAGGAAGACCCCAATGAGGGCTTACGCACAAATGCAGTAATGTTTGTTAAATTCCAAAGGATAACAGTGTACCATGGAAATCTCCTGGCGGGGGGGGGGGGGGGGCCAGGTCTGAGCTTGTATTATTGGAACTGAAAACATGCTTGCGATAATCTATGTGACCCTAGAGAAGTTGTTTGACCTCTCTGTGTCTCGGTTACGTCACCCATAAAAAGCAGTGGTACCTGCACCAGTGTTATGGCTACATTGTGGGGATTCATGACTTAATACATGCAGAGCACTTAGGGTAGTGTTTCTCAGTGGTCACCAGTATTGTCCTATTGCCGTTGATAGACAGCATGCCAAGTAAGCGTTCCTTCAATGCCAGAAAATAAATCGAGAGGTTGCTTTTATTTTTGTTTTCTTTTTGCTACACTAAATCTGTAATTTAACATTTAGGATATTTGAGTTTATCATACCACATTTATTTTGCCTTTTCTGTAGAAAATTGCAAAAAGAACATTTAGTCTGTGGTAATCAATTACAGTCGTTACCACCTTCATTTGTTGGTGAAACCGTCCTTTTGAAAAAGAATTATAAAGATGTGAACACACAAAAATGTGTTAGAGTGGAGTTAGACTTATTTGTCCCAGGGGATCTGTTCCAGAACCTGAGACTCGAATGGTGAGCTGTAATCTCCCCTGAGCACATCCCTGTGTTTCATTAATCAGAGACCAGAGCCACCCCGGGACGTTTGTGTGCAGGAATTAAAAAGAACAGTGAAAACCCAAGTTTTGAGGAGCTGCGCCCTCGCTCAATTTTCAGAGTATGGAAGGAAGTCCAGTCGACTATGAGTTTGATGTTCAAGATGGAAGTTCTTATTCTCTTTTTCCTTCTTTCTCGTTTTCCTTCCGTTGCTGCTCCTCCCACGTCTGTGGCACTGGCTGGGATCAGGGAAAGCCAGGAGCTCATCGGTGGGGGTTCTGGGGCCCATGCCCAGCTGAGTGATCTGAGACCTCCCTGGCCTGCATTTCCCCTGGGCACTGGGCACCCACAGCCTCCCCCCCTCCCCCCGACCACGTGTCCCTTTCTGTCTTGTTGATAACTTGTTCCAGGCCCTCCTTTTCTGAGTCAGTTTCAGGTTCTCATTTTCAGCTTCTCCCCTGTGAGGGGTACAGATTCAGTAGGACTCATGCTATGACGTGATTCCCTGTGGTGTGGCTTTCTCGATCCATTTCCCCAAGGCTCGGTTCCCACACCCAGTGTCATTTAGGAACATGGAGTTCACCTTCCCTCAGCCTCTTGCTCCAAAGGGCATCTGCACGTGCACAGGTGATGCCTGTCTGCGTGTGCACGTTCTTCCAAATAAGCCTCGCCTTCGCGTGGTTAGTGTTGAGCAGTCTGCCGTAGGGGACAGATCTGGGCTCCACCACATTCTCTCGTTGCTGCAGTGCTCACAGGTCATCAGTATACATCTCACAACCCAGACCCAGGAGCTACTCCTTTTCGATTTCAGGTTGTTCTTAACCGACATTGAGGCACTCTGTCACCACCCACTTTATGAAGCAACCCACTCTGTTTCCTTTGGCCACTAGTCATTTTAGGAGGATGCAGTAGTTACCTTTGTTCATAAGACTAGTCCATCTTTTCGTAGCAGTTCCTTTGTCTTAGTCTTAGGAGAGGACCCTCAGCACAGAGGCAAGAAACCATCTCAATCTGTTACCAGGTCAGGTACGCTTGTCCAAGCTGCTGCTTCCCTGTCTGCGGACTTTCATGTTTTTGAGGTTTGGAAATTCTTCATCCCAAACCCTTCTGACCACAGCTTAGTTCCCAAGCAGAATAACAGGCTACATCAGGTGCAAAACATGCATCATGGAAACATCACTGCAGCTCCAACTTTTAACTTCCCCGAACTCTTTATCAGTTGCTCCCACGTTGAAAATTTGGATTGAGCAGCACTTGTCTTCCAAAACAAACTTGGGAAACTGAGCCAGAGCACACTTGCCGGGAGAGCTCGATGTAGGAAAAAGGGCAGTGAGCTTTGCAATTTGCAAAACTTTCCAGAAAGTGCTGGACTTCAGCGCTATGCAGAAATGATGATATTTTAAAGAGAAGATAGAAGTGGATTTCCTTTGGGAAGGAATCCTACCTCCAAAATGGGTGTTTTTCCTTTGCCAGACTGTAGTTGCCTTGGGAAAGTAGGAAATTGGTTTCCAGTTTGTTCATTTCACGAAGTGGAGACTTTGAAGCCATAAAGAGAGTTGTGGAGTATGTGTTAACGTTACAGACACGCCGGAGACCCCGGCAGGACCCGGGTTTCCCAACCAGCTTCTCCGTTCATTCTCCGAAGAGCAGGTGTGTGTCCGCATTTAGGCCATGTCAGTGGAAGGGTGAAGATGAGGAAGGGAGATGCCTGGAGTGTCATCCAGTCGTTTGGGCACGGGCTCTCTCTGCTACTGCAACGGGAGCAACTTTTTCTGTTGCTTAGTGCAGGAGACATCAACCCTGAGAATGCCACAGGATAATGTACAGTCTTCAGGAACAGAGGCTTATGTGTTCCTATTATGCTGGAAGAAAACGTTCGCGGCACAGAAATGTGACCCTGCTCCATGACAAATGAGGCCGCGGAGGCTCTGAATTTAGCTCACTACTCTCGGATGCTTAGGTGGAGCCAGCCCTTGGCATGCAAAACTGAACTTGGGTATCTGAACAGGTGGCCAGCATTTAAGGACAGAAGGAACAGAGGTAGGGCAGTGTCTTGGAAAGGGACAGTCACTTCTTTACCCTCAGAGCCCAGCAAAAGGGAGGGCCCTGTGAACTTCTTTCATAGTAAAAACGAGTTTCTGAGGACACCCTATAACTAGTTGTGGGACTGGCTGCTTCTCCAGAGTGGAGGTGGGTGCTTGGAGGCTCAGCTAGCCCCATCTTGAAACAAGTGTTAATCACCAGGTATGCATTCCCCTGACAGATTCCTTCGAAGGAAGGAAGGAAGGAAGGCATCACGTGACATGGGAAGAAATACTCTATAGGATAAAAATCTGTGGGTCATCCTACCCAGGACTATGTGAACTTTTTAAAAAACATATTTCTATTAAAAAGAAGGAAAAAACGATTATATAGTGATAATGTCAGTTGTCTACAACTAAGTATCTTTCTCTTGAGGAAAGACCAATCAGAAGAGAGTATCTTTCGGGGATTCTCAGAGATCTTAACATAGTCAGTTCCACTTAGATGACAGATGTCGTGACCACTCAGGCAGCTCTCTACAAAGACAGTCGTGGGGTTTGTGGAGATTTTAATGGTGTGTACACAGCATAATGAGAACGTACGAACTGCGTTGCATGTAGGACCCTTACGTTTGGTGGTGTTCGGTGCATATCTGGTGGTTTCATGATAATCATACTTGGATATCAAGGCAGTTGGCATCTGTGTGGTACTGTGTTTACGGAAATAGACATACTTTGGGTGTAGTCTCAAAAGCCTTATTAAAACTTTTCTCTTTTTAACTAGAAAAAAAAATCTTGGAAATGTAATACTCGGTTCCCTGATCATGCATGCCTCTTCATATGCTTTTCATTCTCCTTAGAGCCAAAATCATTAAGAGACCCAGAACTTTCCCCTTGAGAGTGAACATTCACAAATCTGCATATCCCAGCAAAATGTCCGAGTTCCCAGTTTCCCCTGGTAGCATTATTAAGCTTTCACCAAGTTAAGTTTATTGTTTGATTACATTTAAACACTTTTATAGCCTTTCTTTACATCTCATTATCTGGATTGAAACCTGTACACTTTTGTTTTAACGCAGTAGTGGTTTGTGTAAAGGCGGCCTCTCTGTGCGTCCTCTGAGAGATCTTCCTTCCTCTCTGGCTGGTGCTGATAAAGGATGCTCTGTGGAAGGGCAAAGACAGCCTCCGTTTCTTCATCTTTAATGGGGCACCATTCTGCTCTGTGTGTGATGATGAGAATAAATGTAATACACACCCGAGCCCCAAGCTCATGTAAGTGTTTGAAAAGTTGTGGTTCCCTGCCTTTCTCTTCCCCCTTAGGAAACTTAACCCCCCAGTTCCTTCCACATGCCCATGAGCATGTGTGTTTACAAAACCAGGAAAAGAGACCTTGACCTTCAACCATGAGTGTACCATAAGCTGCGATCTAAGAGCCTGACAGTCAGAGAGTGGTATTTTGTAGAGCAGCTGTGTGCCATACGCCGGAATTTTCCTTTGCGAATTGTGTAAATCCTCGTTAGTATTTGAACACTTCTTTTGGTGGGGAGGGGGGCATTGCTTTTTCTGTGGTGTATTTTCTGGGTTTTGCGTGGATTTGTGTTTATACTATTTGATGAGGGTCTGTGGTTTTCAGAGTTCTTACATTTTAGAAATCTGCCAATAGTAGAAAACTGCCACTATGAGAAAAAGAACAGGTCAGAGTGATATGTCACAGAATTTTATTCCTCCATTAAAATAAAAATCATAAGAAAAGAGCAAAGCTGAGAGTCAATCCCTTTCAATGGACAGTCTTTTGTGAAGCCTGTTTCATGTTTGACTGACGTTCTCTAGAACATTTCCCCTTCTCCTTGTGTTTGTTTTTTCTTTTCTAATACCTCTTAACAATGAGCATAGCTTAATTTTTTTTGAAAGAATATTTGAAAAATGTACTTGTGGCTGGTGCTCACTTTTTAATCAGCATTTTTTCCAGAAGGACCAGGTCAAGTTCAGTTATACCAAAGAGAGCTCGGTTGTAAAACTTTGCCATGTGTGGGGATGCGAAAGCCTTTTTCATCCTATCCCTGTTTCGCAGATTTATGATCTGCTTCATAAGTAGTTTAGTATCGTGCGGCTGGCTGGATACGAGTGTTTATAATTCAGGTTTTCTTCTGTTTTGGCAGAGGTGGTATTTGTTTTGGAGCTTTGAGCAGACACAAAAGAAGTTTCTCTTGCATGCAGGCACCACGGTATTCTTGACATATCTCGCTGAAATATTTTGAAAGCTCAGTTGCACCAGGTAAAACTGGTGAATGGCGTCGAGTTCTGGAGCATCTGTGCTTGCCTGCACTTGAGCGGCCTGGCAATTGTGTGAGCCAGGAACTAGGTCACGGAAGGTAAGGTATGTGTTTGCTGGGGGTAGGATGAGGAGAGGGGGCCGTCCTCTGCCCTGGACCTCGACACGCCCCCTTCTCCCCGCTACCCTGCCCTCTGCTGATGCCCTGACGACGGGGAGCAGATCATGCGAGTATGTCCCCACGGATTTCTATAATATCAAAGTAGCAAAGGGGAGGAGGAGAGCGAGCCTGATTGCCAGCGGGAAGAGCACAAACTCAAACCTGTGCCTCGTGCTTTATACCTTGCATTTTTCCGCCTTTGTTTAAATATTCAACCAGTCCAACCTGTTTGGGCTGAACAAGCTGGTGCTAGCAAACATCGAAACGTGCCCACTCACTGTCAGCATTTTCTGATTTGTTAAGGAAGGTGATTAGCAGCAAATTCTGTCTGTACCACTGCCCCCCCCACCCTTACTAAAAAGGGAACAAGCAGCATAGAAATGTTCACATAGGTGTTCGTCACACTGAATCCCCACTCGCCTGCCCTTGGGAGCGGGTGCATGTGCGTGCGTGCACCAAGGAGCCTTTCTCCTCTGCTTTCAGGGCTTAGAGTTGATGGAGAGCCTGTTGGTCTTCTGGGGGGAGAGATTTTGTATTTCCCTTTCACTAGGGATTCGGTTGCATAATAGGCATTGGTATGTAACGTCAGCACTTAATTCTTCTTCGTGCTTACATAACCCAGCTCGTTCGAGAAGACTGTTGTAATTTCACAGGCGGGAAAATGGAGGCCTGCGATGGTACGGGTTCAGCTAAGATTGTCAGCCAGTCTCAGACCTTCCTTCCCAGACGCTTTCTCCCCTGGGCCCCTGTCGATAGAGCAGCATGCCACTCTCCCTTGCAGCACACCGTTTGGTTATCTGTGTCTCCTCTGGCGAGCAGAGGCCCGTGTCTACACATTCATCCCATTTGAGATGCAAGGTGACCATGAACTTCTGCAGTCACGGGCAAGGGGCCTGTTGCCTAGCTGGTTTTTGCAGATGATCTTTCTCTTTGGATTCATTTATGTTCATTTTTGTTTTTTCTCTCTCTCACGTGGGACACAACCTCATCTTGGTACCCATCTCCTTCTCTGCTGTTTCCCCCTGGACCCTGAAGAACACACTGTGGTGTTCCCTGAGTGGGAGTGACTTTCCTTTTTACCATACCCCTTCACTGTACCCACCATCCACACCTTCCATTTCCCTCTTTGGCATGTGGCGGGGCATCTCAAACAGCCCAGCCTAAGCATTTCCTGTTCCTCTTTTGGAAGAGGCAGAGGAGTAGTGAACAGTGAGTTGGCACTACCTCATTGTAGAGATAGTCATCTCTTCCTTCTCTGCAAAAGAAAAAGGATGTTCATAACTAGGTTCTGCTGTCGTTATGAAAGAAAGCTAAAGCAAACTCCCTTCCGTACCAAAGCAAGAAAATGGTCTGGGTGGCCATGTTTCAAGTCTGCCATGACAGTTAGAATTGGGGATTGCCTTGACTATGGTTTTTTAGCCCTTTGCTGTGGAAAGACATTCTCTGCAGGTTGTGGGATAGAGGCGGTGGTGATTGCTTCCCTCAGAGGGAACGGCTCCGGGCTAAGGGGGCCACACTGGGAATGGCGACTTCAGATGGGCTCCATCACCTAAGGAATCTGTCCTGGGACTGGGAACTTGGGTCATCTGGGAGGGTGGAAGGAATAGAGCGCGTTTAGTCCAGAGAAGGGGAGAGTCCATTCCAACATGGCGGCTGCCCGGAAATACCGACGAGACTGTCAGGTGGGAAAGCAGTGACTTTCTTCTGCTCATCGTTTCCTAGAATAACACAGGGAGAGCCCGGGCTGACTAACTGGAGCACTGCATGAATAAGAGTTCTCTCTGGGTGAGAGGTCAGCCAGCACATCCAACTTCTGAGGTCTTTCGTTTGTTTTCAAGGAATCTGTGATTTTATATGGAATTATGTCCTGTGTGTCTTTATGGATATTATAAACAGGTATCCAGGGAGCCAAATAAGGTTTGGAGAGTGTTACAACAAATTATTTTAGCAGAACAAGGGCAGGGAAAGGAAAGAAAACGTACAAAGAGGGTTTAAGGTGTACTGATCCAGAGAACCTGTTGAGGAACAAGGTCTAGAAAAAAGATTTTGCCGAGGTTGGTATTTATGTACGTGGGCCAACTGCCAACGCCCCCTACACTGTATTTGAACCTCAGGAGAAGAGGAAGGAGCAGTGAAGGGCCATTTTCTAAGTAAACTACTAATAACCGGAGACTATTGTACCTCAACTCTGTTCTGAAGTCAGCAGCTTCCAGGATCAGTGTGGAACTGGGGGAAAGGAATGTGGCAGCCAGAAGGTTGCCTCTCTCCTGCCTGAGGATGGCTGGGAGATGGGGGGCACTGAGGGAAACCTATTCCTCACGCTTGGTAACCCAGCTCTGTCGCTCAAGGAGGAAGTGTTTGTACTGGGTTTTTGCATGACCTCAGGATGGAGAAGGAAGTGCCTTCTCCTGCAGTGGTGGAGAGCAGAGAACCCAGAGACAGGAGAACAGAAATTGGGGGTCAGCCAGAACGGTACCCCTGAGTCCCTGGGGAGCAGTGTGAGCCGAAGAGCAGTGGAGGTAGAGGTCAAAGGCAACTGCACTGCTCAACAAGGACCTGAACCTCTAGTACCCGCAGCTTTCAATGAAGACTCCCTAACTTTTCTTTCACACAGTTTGATTTTTGCTTAGCTGGCCCCACCCACGTGCCAGGCTGCTGTCTGCAGGATGAGAGAGATTCTCCACCTTTGGGATGAGCGCCCTCCCCGTTGGAGCCGAAGGGGGAGCTTGTGTGGGGGGGAAACCCTGAGGAGAGGTGTGGTCTTTAAAGTTAACCCCGCTCATCTGTTTGCCCCTGCGGTGGCAGACGCAGCAGGAGGAGGCAGACGCAGCAGGAGGAAACTCGGTGTGAGGACTCAGGTGCACCCTCCGCGGGTCACACCCCGCCTGCTGGGGGCGGGGAGGGGGCGCAGCATCCGGGCACTTCAGCGAGAGCCTCCGGGGAGCACGGCTAGCAGCCTGCAGGGGGCGCTCCCACAGCCAGCCTGAGGAGCGCGGGGAACCACCTCTCTGAGGCGCACCCCTCACTGTAGGCTGACTTCTAGACCTTTCTGAGAGTGCCGTCTTAAGTCTTCAAGGCTGCTTGCACCCACCACCGTCAGACCTTCCTCCACACCCAGGCACAGCCCGCAAGACCTTCCTCCTGGATCAGCATGACTGAACCCTAACAACACCCGGGTTACTAGAAGGTGGCTCAGAGGTGGAACCCCACGGGGGGGGGGGCGGGCAGCATGGTTGATGCCGCGCCGGCCTCTCTCCGGCCACTCGTGGGCTAGCACAGGACCTGATGGACTCTCAAGCGACACTCACGGCTGTCCACCCGTAAACTCCGGCCCTGTCCATCTGTTAGGGAGACCGACTTTTCTGTGGCCTCAGTTGTACATTGTGGAGCTGGGATGCTTTTGAGTCTCATTCATTTCCTCTTTTGGTTCTCATAAGACTGTTGGAAAAGCAAGGGAGCAGCGGTGGGAATAGGGAATCTATCTGGAATAGGGCCGCGAAAACCTGTTCGGGCCTGTTGGGTTCAGTTTGGCGGGTCCCAGTCCCCCGCAGGTCTGGGCACTGTTGGTGTTTGGTTTGTGTTCTGTGTACTGAAAGAGTGACCTTCCTTGCTCAGAGGACCTGATAATTCAGCTCCTGGATTAATGAAACCTATGTAGAAATTAAGCGGGAGAAGTTAGCGAATACTGGAAAGGTCTAGATCTTGCCTGAATTTTGACCTTCTTCAGGTGAGTGGGGTAAATTCGTTCAGGGCAGAGCTGAACAGTGTCTGAGACCTGCCAGGAGGACACCTTCCACTGGGTGATCCTTTACACTTGTTGACAGTTTTCCAAAGGGTTTTACTCCCAAAATAATTTGGAGACTGTTAGGTTTCATCCCTTTTTTGGTTTATGTATTTGTGTCTGATAAATTTGTGCAGGGTCTGCCGGTATTTTGCAGTGTGAGCCTGGGAGTGGCATAAGGCTTAAGTCAAAAGATGGTGACATCCCGGCCAGCCAGTTAACCAAGCCTGTGACCGGGATGAAGAGTTGAAGAGAATTTAACTGTGGTCCGGTGGTTCTCACGTTTGAGCGGGCATGAGTACTACCTGGAGGGCTTGTGAAAGCCCAGGGTGCTGGGCGCTGGCCCAGAGGCTCTGCGTCTGCAGGCCTGAGAACTTGTGTTTGTAACAAGCTCCCGGCTGATGCCATTGCTGCTGTTGGAGGGCCACAGCTTGAGACTGGCACTTTTGTCCCCGTTTTTGTCCAAGTAAAAACTTGGAGAATCTCCCTGGTTACGGAATGGTAGGCCTGGGATCTGAACTGTCTCGGTGCTCAAAACCACCCCCCAGACTTCATTGCCATCACATGGTCTCTTTATCACACCCAGATTTGCTTTAGCATCTTCCCACATTCCTGCTTGCTTCTCAGAGCAAACCAGCGCTTCAGTGGTAAGAGTTTACCTTGGTTTCCAGATCACAGACTTAAAATACAGAAGAAAGGTTAGCAGAAAGCTTCTGTATTTGGAGCTGGAAACAAAGTTCAAGGAGGAAGAAAGGGATGTGCTTTAGGAATTGGTCTGTCTCCTCTGAGTTACTGGATTGGCATTTCAGCTCTGGTACAGGATTGATTTGTTTTAGCCCCAGTATGTTCATTATTCTTATGAACAGCCCACCATAGCTAAAATAGAACTTATTACATCTTAGAAAACAAACAATTACAGGGGCGCCTGGGTGGCTCAGTCAGTTAAGCTTCCAACTTTGGCTCAGATCATGATCTTGCAGTTTGTGAGTTCAAGCCCATGTCGGGCTCTGTGCTGACAGCTCAGAGACTGGAGTCTGCTTTGGATTCGGTGTCTCCCTCTCTCTCTGCCCCTCTCCTGCTCACGTTCTGTCTCTCAAAAATGAATAAACATTTAAAAAAAACATTTTTTTAAGAAAAGAAAGGATTTCATTTACAAGAAGAGAAGTTGAAAATTGGCATCCATGCCAAAATTCAAAGTAGGCCCCTATTAGTACTAAAAACTAGAAAGATTTTTTTTTTCTACTAAAAAAAATTTTTTTTCAATATCTGTTTTTGTCTATTACTATAGAAACCCCTCTACCCCCACCCTGGGTGTTATGAATGGGAGAAAACTTCACTTGAATCCTTGAAGAATTCTGATAAATTTCTTCCAGACCATGGTGTGGCAGGATTTCTACTATTGAAGTGACATGCCTCTGAAGGAAAATATTAGAATTTTATGCAAAAAGCAGCCTACTGTGAATATAAGTGGAGGTTTGAATGCAGGAACACAGCTTAATACCAGTAATGGAAGAAATTCACGTGTGTCCTCAGTATTCATCTTATGGTGGCTTTTTGTTAAAGTACTTTTACTATAATACTGTTTAATCTCATATCAAGTTTGCTCACGTTAAACCCTAGTACAGTAGTTAATTGTGAAGGTATCTTGGAAGCTTAGGACATGTGTTGTTGTGATACTGCAAATGGACAGGTTTTCTGCCTATACTTCATGCATTCATCTGTCTGGCCATTCAGCCATCTGGCTCTTCATTCACCAAGTGCTAGCGCAGAGAAGGTGAGAGACAAGGTTATAATGAAAGTTATTTTCAATGAGGGCCAAGGAGATGGTCAAACACGTGAAATACATGGTATTTTCAGTTTCTGGTATGTTCTGTGAGAAAGGTAAAACTGGGTAGTGGGCTCAAAGCCTCTGCGTGAATGGGGTAGGACACCTGTCATGAAACCTGAAGGCGGGCACTAGCCCTAGAGTTCTGGGCTGGGGCAGCCCAGGGGCCAGACTAGTTGAATGAGTTTGAGGAACCCAGAGAGAGCAAGTATGTCTGAAAGGGCCTTGGAGCCAGAATAGGCTGCCAACAAATGAGGCCTGAGAAATGGGAAGAGGCCAGATTTAATTCTAGGAATGGACCCGTCAGAGGCATTTAAGCAGTGGAGTGGTTGATGTGATTCATATTTTAGATGCATACTCTGGTTGATATGTAGAGAAGGCACAGGAGAAGGTCAAAAGGGAAATGAGGGAGGTCACTTAAAAATATAAGATGAGTGGGGGCGCCTGGGTGGTTCAGTCAGTTAAGCGTCCAACTTCGGTTCAGGTCATGGTCTCTCGGTTTGTGAGTTGGAGCCCTGCGTTGGGCTCTGTGCTATCAGCTTGGAGCCTGGAGCCTGCTTCAGATTCTGGGTCTCTCTGCCTCTTCCCTGCTCATTCTCTATCTCTCTAAGAAATAAACATTTTTAAAAAATTAAAAAAAAAAAAAAAGACCAGCAGATGGAAAATCTTAATGTTTTTGCAATATATCTATCATGTGTTATCCATCAATCCTTGTGCATAAATCTGTGCACATTTGTTTATTAATCTTTAAGACAAATTTCTAGCAGTGGAATTACTTGGAGAAAGGGCACACATATTTAAAAGTCTGCTCCCTGTTGCTCAGCCGCTTTGCAGAAAGGTCGTTAGCATTTTTATTCCCCTCAGCAATGTGTGAGAGAAGCAATTTGCTGAACCACACCAAGACTGCATATTTTTCATCCCTGCCAATCTGGAAAATGAAAAGATAACTGCTCAAAAGATGTAAAATAGGAGCACCTGGGTGGCTCAGTTGAGCATTCAACTCTCAATTTCGGCTCAGATTATGATCCCAAGACCATGGGATCAAGCCCCACACTGGGCTCCACGCTGAGTGTGGAGCATGCTAAGGATGGTCTCTCCCTCTGCCCCTCCCCTTCTCTCTCTCTCTCAAAAAACAAAACAAAACAAATCCTCAAGTGTAATCAAGTGTAGCATGGTGGAGACATGGCTCGATGACAAAGTCATCACAGAGTCATGGAGATCCTTGTTGGAAGGGAGGGTGTGACATGACTGTTGAACGTGCCCATGGGAACCCCCACCACCGCTTACCCCACCAGTGCTGCGTCCTGCACCCTCACACTGCATCAGATTGTCGTGCCTTCCGATCCAACATTGCACAGAGGATGTCCCCAGACCAGAGCTCATCCCAAGGTTAGAAGTGACTGGTATCGGTCACCAGAGTTGAGAGCAGAGCTTGAGGGGGCCAGCTGAAGGAGCTGGGTTGTCCAGTGTGGGGAAGAGAAACTTCGGAGAGATACCGCAGTCGTGAATATTTGAAGAACTGCTCTCTAGAAGAGAATATAGACCGATTCGATGTTGTCCCAGGAGGACAGGTAGATGTTTAAAGGAGGGATTTTTGAGTCAACATGGGAAAGATGGCTTTAACAATTGGCATCGCTAAAAAAAAAAAAAAATGGAGAGGTCTCCTGGTTACGGCAGGTATTCGAGCAGCATGAAATGGTGCTCTCTCTGACTGAGTGGGAGGCTGGAGGGAGAGCATCTCAACACCCCTCTGGTTCTGAGGCCCCTTGGCATTTACTGATCCGCAGGGTACATGGAAATGAGAGAAAAACAGACCCAAGCCTTCTAAAGAAGAGATGCAGAGTGGCCCCCCCCACCCGCTTCCACCCCCAATCTTCCTCTCTTGGCCACACTTTGGGGAAGAGGCCATTACTGGCTCCTGTTGGTGACACGCCCCACTTCCTGTGAGCGTTCGGGAGGAAGTGGACAGTTAACGTTGCCACTCCTGCTATCAGAGGCCGGGGCAGAAGGGAAGGGGTCAGATTAGGGAGAGTCTTAACTACAGATCGCATCCAACTTTAGAACGGCTGATGCTCCCCGACCCTGGCAGCTCAACTACTGACTGAATGGAGTTCATGAGGCAGCAGCTGTTGGTCACCATGTTACTGAAAGGGCAGATTGGAAAGTCCCCGTGTCTTGTCAACCAGAGATGTAACCCTGGAATAATGGAGCACACTTGAGCTTTGAACCTGTGGCCCAACAGGCTCAGTCCTCAGTAGGAGAACTGGAATGGGTTGATGTGTTCAAACTTGTACCAAGTTCACCAAGCCCTTGAGACTGCTTGATCTGATCTCCTCTTCCTGGCATTTAGCAGCAGTGCAGTTCAAGGGCAGCCCAATTTTTTAGAATAAGACAAGCAGGACCAGAGGTGGGGAATGATCTGTTTCTGACTGGCGACCCCTTTAATTTCCTCCTGATAGTTGGCTGTAGCTTGGCACCAACCGCTAGGCCTTAGACCACAGTCACTCAGAGAAGAGGTGTCCAGGGTCAGGCTGGAGCCCTAAGGTGCCTGCCGTGATCTAGAACGCAGGTGAAAGGCTTGGCCTTAGGGGGCAGTGTAGGGGGCACAGCCCAGACTGTAAGGCCCATACACCTGGGTCTGTCCTGGTTGGGAGGGCCGGGTGTGTCGGCTCCTCCATACCTCGCAGACCTGTCTCTTAGTATTTTTCATACTTCCTCAGTTCTTAGGTGCTTTAAAACTTTTTTTTATACTTCTAAAGTTAGCATATACAATACAATAAATATCAAAAGAAACTTGCCAGCCTTTTCCTTTTCCCCTCTCAATGCTGATAGTAAGTGATGGTCTCTAAATCCCAATCACCTTGGGGGTACGTAAAACAAGGCTATTGGTAGGGGCGCCTGGGTGACTCAGTCGGTTAAGCTTCCAACTTGAGCTCAGGTCATGATCTCACAGTTAGTGAGTTCGAGCCTTGCATCAGGCCTTGTGCTGACAGCTCGGAGCCTGGAGCTTAATTCGGATTCTGTGTCTTCCTCTCTCGTTGCCACTCCACTGCTTGTGCTCTCGCTCTCTCGCTCTCTCGCTCTTTCGCTCTCTCGCTCTCTCTCTCCCAAATGTAAATAAACATTAAAAATTTTTAAATAAAACCAGGGCTATTGGTTCCTAAGAACTTTCCTGAGGCTTTAGGTGACCAAGAACTAATAATAATCATCCTTCCCTGATAATCTTAACAAGGAATTATGTGGACATGGGCATGATGCTTGTCTGTGGTTCTTTTCCATTTCCTCCTGTTAGATCTTCCTACTCTACCACCCTGACCCCCTCACCCCCCGACCCAGAGAACAGAGGCTCGGCCTGAGGCCCGTCTTCTCCGAGGCTAGGCCACATCCACCCTGCTGGTGGATGGCTCTGTGGGCCGGAGAATAGATGGTCAGGAGTGACTGTGGGGGGCTCCATCTCCTAGAGTATGTCTATAGAACCAGAACAGGAGGTGCCCAGAGTCTGACCCCCACACACCCATGGAACAGAGGATCCGCAGGTAGCATGGGGCAGTGCTGTGGGGGGATGGACACGCTGTCAGCCATCTCGTTGCACCATTGGCCCACACACCTTCATTGCTGCCACTGCTGATGCTTCACAGACTGCTTAGTCTTGTCATCCCCGCCCTGTCCCCTCCGAAGAAGGCACAGCCCAGAGGGAGCTGAGCTGAGTATACTTCTTTCTAGAAGTGTGACCAGACCATGTATGAAACCTTTGCCGTCTTTTCCCATTACCTAAGTGCTTCCCCAGCAAGATAATCCTTCGAAAAGAGCTATTTCTAAAAAGCTGGACTCCATTCCCCCATCTGGCACAGTTTAACCCCCATCAAAAATGATGATGGTGATGATGGTTGTCATTAGGAAAACCAGACCCTTGATGTCACAGAGTAAGGAAATTGAGACTGACTGTCGTTTTGTAATCTCTCTCTCCCCTTACAGGCCTTGGGGCCTTGTCCTTAGGGTGTTTGTTTTAGAACTTGATAAAGTAAGGTCACTTAAATCAGGTCACCCATAAACTCTTTTTGGAGCAGACATACAGACTCCGTGTAATGCTTCCTTACTTGTGTGTTCCTGGCCCTGCTGATGTCAGGATTGCAACATGCAGTTTACTCAACCTATTGCCCCCGCGACTCTCACAATCTATAAATCCGTGTACTATCATGAACAACACAGAAAGTCCTTCTGGTTCACTCCCGACATTAGAGTGTTAGCACTTCTCAAATTTGACTCCAACACACCTCTGAAAGGAGAAGAGAGCACCTACTACTGGCATTTGTGAGGTGGCCCAGGCAGAATGATGACTTGATGTAGGAGATGGGCGAACCTGGGAATTCTTTATTCTATAGAATTCTGTGTCCAAAAGTAGTACCTTTCGTCTGAATAAACAGACCTGTCAAATCAGATGGTCTATCATCTCATTAGTGTCCAATAGGCAGCAAAGCACTGAGCACCATTTTTGGATAACACTTGTGAGAGCTTCAAGGAGAGGATCAGGGAGATCATATACGGCTTTCAAAAGAGAGAAATTACTGTATAAATTACACCCTATGTCTTAAAATGTAGGTACCAACTCCTAAATATATAATACAAAAAACTTAGAAGAAATAAGTAAACTTGGTTTTTCACTAAGTCACGTTGTGTTTGTGTGTCTTCTTTCCAGACATATGAAGATTCATGAGAAGGACCCTAATAGTGCTACAGCCACGGCCCCCCCATCCCCCCTGAAGCGCAGGCGGCTATCCTCCAAGAGGAAACTGAGTCATGATGCCGAGTCAGAAAGAGAAGACCCAGCACCTGCTAAAAAGGTTGTCACTGCTCCCGGCACACATGTGCCTAACCATGGGACTCCTGGCAGAAACACCTCTGGCCTTTATTTTCATAATCTAGGGACTTGGCAGGCATCCATCCTAAGCTTTTAACCTATGTTTCCTGACACTGTTTTGTAAGGTGTCTGCCTGTGTGCACTTCCTCTTTGGGTCCCCCTCGCTGAGCCCATGAAACGAAGAGCGGGTTTCATTGCTCTGTGCTTTCTTATTTCTCCAGCTGGAGTGGAAGCATCGTACGTTTCAGGGACTCTTGTCCTTACTCCTTGATTCTCTGTACCTGTCGGATACTAGGTGCTCCATAGACGTTTACTGAATGGATGAGTGGGTTGAAGGTGGATGGATGGGAGCATTCAGTGAGTGTTGTGTGAATGAAGGACTGGTCAAGTAGCATCCTTAATCCCTAGGACGGAGGCCTCCTTTCCCTTTTAGATCTGGACTGAGTTTTGGCTTCTCTTCTCACCCATGGGGGAGACCTCGTTCCTGACCTCACTGTTTTCCTTTCCCCCAAGATGGTGGAAGATGGGCAGTCAGGTGACCTGGAGAAGGTGGATGAAGTGTTCCACTGCCCAATATGTTTCAAGGAGTTCGTTTGCAAGTATGGACTGGAGACCCACATGGAGACCCACTCAGATAACCCGCTAAGGTAGGAGAACAAGTGGGACACACCTGTACTCTGGAAAGCTCTTTTTCATTCCCGTTTCTTCTGACCTATGACCTGTCCGTATTCCCCAGTCCTCCGAACTGGGCTAATGGGACTTAACTTGGGTTTGATGACAGCAAGGCAGCTTATAAGAAAGGTGGACAGCGCAGGGGAGAAGCCAGGCTGAGAAGTGTCAGAAGGGAGAAATGGCCGTAGCCACAGGGTGTGTTTACCGAGGTTCACTGTCCTTCCGTTTCGCTACTGGGAAGCACCCTGGAGCCATCGCCGAGAGTCCGCTGTGCACAGGGTGTCCCCGCCACAAGGGGTTTTGAGCATCAGGCACGTTTTCTGTAACACAGAAGGTGTTGCAGCCCAAGTGATTGTTAGCCGTGCAGCCGGTGGTGAGGACAGATGGCATCCCAGGTGGACATCAGTGTTTCGACTGGATTGGGTAAGATGGGTTGTGTTCTGTTTCATGCAAGACACTCAGTGCAAAGCCTGTCACAGTAAAACAGGGAGATGTGATTGTTCTGCCAGTCAGGGTTCCACTTTTGGTCTTTGCTGGCCCTTCGCCTGCCCAGGCAGAGACGGTGGATGGGGATCCATCTTTCCCGCGGCACTTAGGGCAGGGCCGGGGACAAGGTGGACTTGACCTTCCTTCCCTATCTTCTCAGAGAACTTTATCAGACCAAAAGTCCTAAGTTCTCTGTAACAGACAGGCCTGGATTGTTTTCCTGCAGAATTGCCCCTTTTAAAGTGCTACTCTCAGGGCGCCCGGGTGGCTCAGTCGGTTGAACATCCGACTTCGGCTCAGGTCATGATCTCATGGTTTGTGGGTTCAAGCCCTGCATCAAGCTCTGTGCTGGCAGCTCGGAGCCGGGAGCCTGCTTCAGATTCTGTGTCTCCCCTTCTCTCTGCCCCTCCCCCACTCGTGCTCTGTCTCTGTCTCAAAAACAAACTATAAACAAATTTTTTTTAAAAAATGCTACTCCCATAGTTCCTGAGAATTGAAAAGAACCAGGGGCCACAGGGGCGCTAGAAGACCCGGGAGCGGTAGCCTGGAGGCATAGCCCAAAGTTCACCCAGCGCAGAGACGAGCGCCTCATGCTCGCTGCTCTGGGCTTTGGAAGGCAGCTTGGGAGTGTGGAGATCTGGACACCTGCCTCACGCACCGACGCATGGACCCCATTTCTCTCCTCAGGACGGGCCTTTGCGTGCGATCAGGGAGTAGAGGGGTCTAACCAAGCTGAAGGCGTCTGTGTTGAGGGAAAAAGCCTGACTGTATGGCGACTTAAAGCCATGTCAAACAATTAAACTTAATCACATCAGCTTGACATTTTTCCATTAGAGGAAGAAAGAATCCACGAACAGTTTAAACTGCTGAGCAATTGAAGTGCTACAAAATATCTTTTCATACCTCCCCCTGTCTCGGTCTTGGGAAATTGCAGGCTGCGTAGGAGAGGGCCTGGGCTGGTGGTCAGAACTCCTGCATCCCATCCCGCTCCCGTGGGACCTGGATCAGCTGTATTGACCCTCAAAGGAGAGCTGGACTGGTAATCCCCGTGTTCCTTCCAGGCCTTGAATTCTAGGGGTTGGTCACTTAATAGCTATTCTTTTGTCTACCAAGAAAAGGCACTTGGCTCTTCCTTCTGCAGGCCCTCTAGTCCTCAGAGATCCAGGAACGTTAATGGTTTCATTAACGTCCGCAGCACCCCCAGGATGTGGGCTTGTGGTAGGTGGTGAATATTGAAATAGTTCTCTCAGCCGAGGACCTGAGCAAACACAGAAGTGACCAGACAGGCTTGGCGTGGTGAGTCGTGGACAGAGGCAGCAAATAGCACGTGGGACGTGGACTCCCTGCCCCACGTTGCTGCCAGACAGCCAGTGACCTGGCATGACCGAGGGAACAACTGCCTGTCTCTGAGCTCCTCTGTGCGTATTCTTTAGTCCAGGACCCTATTTCACCTTAGCACCTACCCATTCGCCCCCTTCCAGGTGATCCTACCCTACAGGAAACATAATTGGACTCTCAGGAGAGATTTTGAGCAGCTGGGGGCCTGTACGGCACCACGTATAGCAGTGATAGAGGCTGCTGGAGTGTCCCCTTCTCACACGGTGGCCTGGATGAGGCCACCTGCAGCAGGGCCTTCTGGACAAGCACCTGCACCAGGGACAGGCTGGGCCTACTACTCAGGCGGGGATGGGACGTGCGTCAGACACTGGTTGTCCCATTCCACACAGTTTGCTGGGAAATTCACTTGCTGTGACTCCAAGGCCAACAAGGCAGATGAGCTGTGAAGTTAAGCCTCTCAAGTCCTGCCTGTTTTCCTCGCCTACTCAGGAATAATGCTCTTTGTCTGGCGAGGGGTTGCCTGGAGGAGCTTGGGAGCCTGGCCGGGCCTCAGCCCCTTCTGGCAGCCTTCCACCCCACTGGAGCCCCTGTCCGCTGTGCCCGCCACGCATCCGTTGTGGGGGGTGGGCACGTCGTCCCCCGACTAGTGGCTGTTGCCGTGAGGGGTGGGGCTTGCATCTGGAAACCAAAGGGACTTGATTACAGAACATAGTTAATTTCCCTCTTCTCTCTGCTCTGCTGTTCCACATAATAGCCTGCTATCAGAGGAGGCCGTGGGGGCAGGCATGAGCCGGCAGGGCCCAGCCAGGCAGTGAACTGTGACAGTAGCTGGTGGGAGAGACTGCTTGTTAACCCAGAGCTAAAATAGACACCAGCTCCATATGCAAACCCCAAAGGCAGCAGAACCACAGTGGGATGCTACCCGTTCAAACAAAGTTTATAACTCAAAACAGCTGTTGGTTTCTCGCTCTCCTGCCCTCACCCCCACCCCCCAGCCCCCAGTCCCCAAAGCTGGCCAGGTGCCTGTGATCCCTTAATAAAAAGTGTTAGAGATCCAAACTCCTGTAACTGCTCAGGCTGTTCTCCATCCCTCTGTGTTTCACGTTAATGAAGTGTGTGTTAGCATGGATGGAGCACAAGGAAGACAGGGAGCTGCTGGTGGCGATTCTAGTGCTAGGCATTTGCTGGTGCCCAGACATGACCAGCAGTAAATCCACATCCCCCTGGACAGGGACGGCTTATTGAGAGCTGCCATTTGGAATCAGAGGTGCTGGACGGCTTTGGCTCAGGTCATGATCTCACAGTCTGTGAGTTCAGGACCCACGTCAGGATCTGTGCTGACAGCTCAGAGCCTGGAGCTTGCTTCGGATTTTCTCTCTCCCTGTCCCTCCTCCACTCATGTTTTCTGTCTCTCTCTCTCAAAATAAGTAATAAATAAACATTTTAAAAAATAGGCGAAATTAATCATGTTTCTTCACTCATTATACCAGTAAATGCCAAAATCTAACATCAACACATAATCAGTACAAAAATTGGCAGGGATGTGTTACCTTCCTGTTTACATACAAGGCCTGTACAGTTTGGGGAGTGTGGTAGCCCATCTCAATTTGAACCAGCCGCGTTTTGGGGGCACGGCAGCTCACCGCGCAGGTGTAGGTCCAGGACAAGCCCACCTACAGCAGGGAGGGCTCGGAGGCAGCAGCCTGGCAGTAACGGTCCCCAGGCTTGTCTCGGGCTGGCGGGGCTGGGCCAGGACGGGTGACAGCTGGGTGGTTACCATGGCCCTGTGGCTCTTGCTGAGGGCAAAATATAACAAAAGTTATTGTATAATCTTACACGGCTTTTGATGAAAGGTCGAGTAATAAATAATTTTTAAATTATTTTAGTTAAAATGTATCCAGACGACTGTCTCTTGTGTGCCAGGCACTCAGTCAGACTTGAAGGGAAAAAAAAAACAACGATGTTAGAGACAGGGCCCCTCCAGGGCCAGTCAGGAAACAAGGAAATGGGAAGTTCTAAAGCAAAGTGAAAGGGATACATTCAGCCCCGTGAAGGGCCCAGGTTGCCTATTGTCCAAGCAGAAGGAGCCAGAGCCAGTTAGTGTAAAACTTCCCTTGACATTTTACACTAAATGTGACGCTTCACGGTGTCCTGTACATGGATGCTCTCCTTGGTCTGATCAAATTATTGATCTTGATTGTCAGTAAGAGTTTTAAGGCGATGCCCTGAACTCTGTGTCAAGAGTGAGCACGTGGGGAACACAGAGGGCTCTGACAGGCTCACCCTCCCGGCCGTATGAGGGCTTGTCCCGCACCTGCACGGTGAGGGAAGGTGCTGTTACAGGCATGCAGGCCAGGCTGAAAGCCACCCCCCACATCTCGGTGGTGGAGGGAGGTGCCAGAACCTTCTTTCTTCTGGAGTCTCAAGTGTTCCAAGGAATGCTTGGCTCCCTTCACTGCACCACCCTCCCCACACACACCCACATCACCTACAGGGAGCCCCTGACGACTAAATCACATGGCATTGAGCCCACACTTAAACGTCATCCTAAAAATAAGGAAAAGGGTATTAAAAAAATACTCATCAGCATCTTGTATTTAAGACTCCCAGGCTTGGCCAAGTGGAGGCAGCTTTGAAATGGTGCTGGGGGCTGAGTGGGGAGGCAGGGGACAAGTCCCCCTGGCCAACCTGGAATTCAGAGGCGCCCCAGTCAGGACTCTCCTCTTCACTCTGCTGGAGGGACCTCCCCACGACTTGGGCCGTTCGGAGCCATGGCGGCCACCAGCTTCTGCACTTAACTTGCCTGCCGGTGGTGAGGTGCCTCCGACCCGCCCTGACTTCACACCACACTGGTTGGTGGAACTGTCCAGGCAGGGTGTCGACCTGGTGTGCAGTCTGGCAGATTCCTGGGTGTGGGGCGGGCAAGCTGCCACACCCGCCACCAACCAGGGCCTGTCACAGGGCCCTCACTGTTGCTCCCAGCAACTGGGAGAGATTAGTGCAGCTGTTGGATGTCAGTTCTCTGGCTGGGGCAGAAGGGAGGGCGGGGAAGGGTGGGCACCAGAGTAGGAATGTCTGAACCGGGTGGGGCTCCAAGGAGAGGTTGTTTGCACTTACCCCTTCTTGCCTCCGGAGACAGAGCAGGAAAAAAATGGAGCATGAAATCCCTTTTAAGAAGGAATGTCAGTCTCTCCATTAAGACAGTGTAATAAGCAAGAAATTCAGTATCTCAAGGAGGTAGGCAGGGTGAGCCCGAGTTTTCTCTGCAAGATATCTCACAGGCTCTGATGGCAGGGGCCCGGCCCGCTGGCTGCTTGGGGAGTATTAGTGGCAGGGAAGGCTCACAGGTGAGCCACTGTCTGGTGTCCAGACATTAAGAATGTGCCGTGGGTTGTAGAAGTAGCTGAGGGCATCTGCAAATCACTGTCCTCTGAACGGACAGAGCAGCGTGAAGTTCAGCGGACCAGCTCCATCGAGCCTAGCCTGCTACGGGGCATCTTCCTGGCCCCTTGGGTGAGCTGACGTGGTTTGCCCATCTGGAAAATGCATTGGAGGGCTGTGGCGAGGCTGAGGGGGACAGTCCAGTCCTCAGACGGCAACAGACATGGAATGGGTATCCCATTCCAAGGAAATTGAGGAGTCACATTCCGGGGCTTCACCCAGGCACTATTTATAATAGAGAACATGAAAGCAGTTTGTCCTCTAGTCTTTATTGTTACAAAGAGCCGCTTTTCACTAGTTCTGGCTTTGTAAAGATTGGGAAGGTGCATGGCTGTTTAAATTTGGTTTGAGTCCTACCTACCAGATTTTGTGACCCAACTGCAAAAGCCAGACAGAAGCTTGATGGGACTTGATACCCTTAAATAGTGGAGCCACACTTCATTTTCCTTAGATTGTTGAGGAGGCCTGAGAGTTAAAGAAAGGTGTTTGCTAATGTTTGACATTTGCCAAAGCAGTTTATCCAAAATACGTTTAGCATCGTAAATATATGTTTTCCCCCCTTAACTGCGATGATGGGAAACATGACAGTGATGTAACCGGGAGACACCTGGAGGGGGCGCTGTTGGTCTCTTTTGCCTGCTCTGAAGCTTATCTGTTGACTTCAGAGTTTTCTTCTCTGCCTGGAGAGCTGAGGTCACCAGATGAGTACACACTGCTGTAGCAGGCAGTGGGAGGAGCTAATTTCAAACGTGTTTAGCCACATGATTTTTGGTTTTTGTTTTAAAGCTTCTTGGTGGCCTTGCTCTCCACTTCCTTAAATCCCATTGCTGACACATTTGCCTTCACATTTACCTCGGCTTGCCTCTTCATCTTTGAAGGGTGTGCATACTTCCTTCTCATCTTAGGTACTTGGAAAACCCACTCCAGTGAGCATGGACATATTGCTCATTTCAGGGCTGGTGTCCTTAATGGTGTGAGCTATTCCCTCCCTTTTTTTTTTTTTTTAAAGTTTATTTACTTTTGAGAGAGAGAGATTGAGCACAGGCAGGGGAGGGGCAGGGAGAGAGGGAAACCAAATCCGAAGCAGGCTCCAGGCTCTGAGCTGTCAGCAAGAAGCCTGACGCAGGGCTTGAACTCAAAAACCGTGAGATCATGACCTTTGCTGAACAGTCAGATGCTTCACTGACTGAGCCCCCCGGCACCCCAGGTGAGAGCTGTTCTTGATGTGGAACTGTTCGCTCCGCTGTGAGCCTTCCTAACCACTGGCTTTGCTCAGGGCTTCTGTTCCCTCGTTTCCTACACAGAATGTCCAGTCTCTAGTAGCGCATTTATCACACTGCATTTCTACCCCAGCACAGGCTTATATATAGTTTTCTTTGAAGAAATAAATAAGAAGGAAGGATGTGGTGTCTTCTTACAAGGGTACGTGTTATAAAAGAACTGATAATCGGGGCGCCTGGGTGGCCCAGCCAGTTAGGCATCCAACTTTGGCTCAGGTCATGATCTCATGGTTTTGGAGTTCAAGTCCTGGGTTCCAGCCCCATTTCATGCTCTCTGCTGTCAGCATGGAACCTGCTTTGGATCCTCTGTCTCTCTTTCTCTCTCAAAATAAATAAACATACATACATACGTAAAAGAAAGAAAGAACTCATACCATGCTGTCATTACCACAGGCACACTGTGGCAGGGGACAGTCCTCAATTCAGTGACTTGAGAATTCTAAATTTTGTCTTTTTAAGACTAGTGGTGGATGTGGGTATGAATAAGAGCATTCATTTTCATGGATTTCATGAATTTCAAGACCCCTCGGCTAACGAAGGTGGGCACTTCTTGCCCTGCCAGAACTGGCTTGTTCTGTCCCTGCCTTCCTGTCTGTGTGCCTGCGACGGCCAGGGGGCAGGGGCTGAGCTCTGGCTGGAGGGATTGGGTCTCTGTGGCCTCAAGACCAGTGCAGTCGCTGTTCCTGTGAGAATCAGGCTTCTCTGACCGTGCTAACAACATGCTCAGTCCGGGCCGGCCACCGTCAAGGCCAGGCCCAGTCTGCTATGTGATTTTGCTTATTTGTTTAATCTCTGGAGGAGGAGGGATGAGAAGGGCTGTGGATAAAGTGGATATTGAAGGCTCTCTGTGGTTGTGATGCAACCCTCCAGCCCCCAGGGGCCACCGTGGAAACTTGCCTCACCCCCGTGCATGCTGCTGGGAGGCATTTCACTCCCCTCAGACCCCCACCCCGGCCCCCTCCTATCTGTGCCTCACACCTACCCAGACCCTTTGGTGACCTTGCAAGTGGTGCTAAGGAAGGTGGGGGGAGCAGATAAGCTGCAGACAGCTGCTCTTCGCCTCTGCTGTTGGGAGGGCCTGACTGCATGCCTCAGACCACCCAACCCTAACACAACTGCGGGGCCCCCAGCCCAGTCATAGGAGCCACCATGACTGAGCAGCCCTGTGGGACGCTGGGACGTCGTGGGTGACGAAGTGGGGAGTGGTAACATCTCCACGATTCTGAATTCACATTTCTTATAGAGGCATCTGCTGTCATGTGCTGGAATTCATGTGTTTTCTGGGTGAAATCAGCTCTGGTGAACTGCACTGGGGTACAGAAACACCGTTTCTGTGAGCTGAGTGATTTGGGGTTCGCATACAGGTGTTTGGGTGTGTGTGAATAAGTTGAGGGTGGGCCACATGTCCACATTAGCATTCATTCCTGTGTTTGATATGTCACCTCACCTTGTCCTTGAGTTTTTGTTTCCCTTAGAGTAATTTATTTCAGTATGTGATTCTAAAAGAATAAAAGAAAAAAATTTAAAGGAGGGTTTTAATTTCTTTTTTAAGAGAGAGAGAGAGAGAGAGCATGCATAATGTGTGCAAGTGGGGGAGGGAGGGAGAGCGAGAATCCCAAGCAGGCTCTGCGCGGTGAGCACAGAACCTGACATGGGGCTTGAACTCACAAACCATGAGATCAAAATCTGGACCATAATCAAGAGTCAGAGACAACTGACTGAGCCACCCCGGCACCCCCAAAAGGAGAAAGTTTTGTTTTTAGAGGTGTCAGTGGAGTTCTGTTAGCATTTTTTTTCGGGGGTGGGGCACATGTGAGCGAGGGGCAGAGAGAGAGGAAAAAAAGAGAGAGAAGCGGGGCTCACCCGAAATGGGTTTTGTTTTTTTTCCTTGAGTGGGGCTCATGTTCACCCAGTGTGGGACACAAACTCAGGAAGTGTGATATCATGGCCTGAGCCAAAGTCAGATGCTTAACAACCGAGCCACCCAAGTACCCTGTTTGCATCTTTAATTCTTATAACTGGTGGGGTACCTGGGTAGCTCAGTCGGTTGAATGTCTGACTTAAGCCTAGGTCATGACCTTGCAATTCACGAGCTGAAGCCCTACATCGGGCTCTGTGCTGACAGCTCAGAACCTGGAGCCTGCTTCGGATTCCGTGTCTCCCTCTCTCTCTCTGCCCCTCCTCAGCTCGTGCTCTTGTCCCTCTCTCTCCCCAAAAGATAAAAACATCAAAAAATATATTAAATAAATCCTGTAATCAGATACACATTCCCTCAAACGCACTCTGATCTTACGGAGAGTGAAGTTCTTTTCCATTTGGAAAAGTTACCCTCTGTTTGCATTGCCACAGTATCAGAAAGAAATCTCAAGTTTGTAAGATTTCCCCCTGGCACATTGTCGAAATCACATGCAAGATGAAAGTGCCCTACAGCAGTCCTTGGTCCTATGACGTTTAAAGTACAGCCCTGCTCCTTCTGAATGTTTTGCAATGATACGGTGCATGAGTACCCGGAGTACCAGGCAGGGCAGGATTGAGAGATCCCACAAGCGGCAGTGAGGGGAGGGTTGCGGGGACCACCTGACCAATGGCTGTGATCCTGATGAAGACTGACAAGCCCAAGTGAGGTTAGCAAATACCCCAAGATCAGAGCCTGCAGCAAGCAGCATCGCCCACGGTTTGACAATGACCTCCATTGTCCTTGAAGAGGTCTTTAGAAACACAGAAGAGTTCTTCCCCGGGGCCCTGGGGAGGGCTGGTTGAACCGGAGTGTCTCTGGCTGACAAAGGCCCATCCAAAAGTTTCTGGGTGACGGCTTTACACACTGGTTTTATTTAAGGTCTGCCAACAGGTGCCGAGCGTGAGATGGGAGGCAGTGTTTTTTTGTGGGGTTTTATTTTCTTCCTTTTAACTAGCCTCACGATATGCTTCTGGCTTCAAAGCTGAATTTTTTTTTTCTCCGCCACTTTCCAGCTGCTTGTTTGCAAGATGACATTCTGTATCTTTTCAGAAGTGAAATAGGAGTGCCTTGATTGAATCCCATGAAAGCAGAGGTGTGAAGTTGTGGGTGTGGACCTTGTTTAGGTCTTATTAGAAGGCTCTTGGTGCGGCCTGGGATGACATGTGCTTCTCTTCTGACCTGTGGCCGCGGGAGCAGGAGTGGGGGCCGAGGCGGGGGGCAGGTGGCAACCAGCATTTCTCCCTTCAGTCTCAAGATGAAGCAGAAGCAGTAGAGACAGTGGTAAAGTTCTTGAGAGTGAAGAGAGAGAACACATCCTTTGAAATTAAAATTCATTTCCCTGCATTCTCATGTTAGCTCCAGTGGCCAGGAAACAGGCTTACTACTCCTGATGGTTCTGGGTCCACCAGCATATGATAAAGGTCAAGTAGCACCTTATAGCTTCCCAAGCATTTGGTTCTCCGTCATTGACAGTAGCTCTAAAAATGCCCCTTTTACAGATGAGAAAACAGAGGCTCAGAGAAGAAGGGGGAAGAGCTCTCACAGGCTTGTGGCATCAGATGTCCTTAGACTCAGGGTCCTCTCACTTAATTGTCACTATACTAAGAAGGCCATAAGGGGGCAGATTCCTATCTCAGGCCTGTTTGGGAAATTTTGCCCACTTGGCAGCCAAAATGCAGATGAAATGAGTGGTCCAAGGTCATGTGACTTCCACTTCCCCTCTCCCACCATCCCTGATCCCTGAGCCCATCCTGTACCGCTCCCCAGATGCCTTCCACATGGGATACAGAGCATGTGGCCGGTGCTGGTTGAGTCAGTAGTGTGTTTATTGAGCACCTGCTATATGTGAAACTAACCTAGATGCCAGAGACAGGAGAGATTTGCAGGTGAACGAGAGAATGGAAGATGTGTAGAGATAAGTGAAGAAAATGGTATCCTTGACAACTCACAGCTATGATAGAAGTGCAGTAATTCTGATTGCCACATTACAAGACACTCCACTCCCTTTTAGAAGAATGGGGCGCCTGGGTGGCTCAGCTGGTTAAGTGTCCAACTTTGGATCAAGTTTTGATCTCATGGTTTGTAAGTTTGAGCCCCACATTGGGCTCTGTGCTGCCCGCTCAGAGCCTGGAGCCTGCTTCGGATTCTGTGTCTCATTTGCTCTCTGCCCCTACCCAACTTGTGCTCTGTCTCTCTCTCAAAAAAATAAATAAATGTTAAAAAAAAAAAAAAACTTTAGAAAACTGACTTCTCTTGCCCCTCACACTGAATTTTCATAGCCAGCTGGCACCACGCTTAGTGCAGTAGAGTCGGGAGTCAGGGGGTATTCAGAAAAGTCTCTGGGGTACAAGAAAAAATTATAGACCTTTTATTTAACCCTTTAAAAATCTCTTATTATATTTTGTAACATACCTGATGTGTGCACATATCTGTACATAACATGCACACACGCACATTTCTGTGTTAAACAGCAATGTACAGCTTACAGAGTTTGCAGCATTTCTGTGAGGGGCACATGAAGTGTCTGACTTCGGCTCAGGTCATGATCTCCTGGTTCATGAGTTCAGGTCCTGCATTGAGCTCTCTGCTGTCAGTGCAAAGCCCGCTTCGGATCCTTTGTCTCCCCCCTCTCTCTGCCCCTCCTCGGTGCACTCTCCCTCTCTCTTTCTCTCTCAAAAATAAACGTTAAAAAAAAAAAATCTCTGTGAAAACTAAGTTGGGCTGTCTTGTTTATGGTCCAGATTAGACAGAGTACTTAATTGCTGTCAAATTTAGGGTAGGCAAGACATCTGTGAGCAGTTGAGAGAAATAATCATAAAAGCCTAAAAGGATCATAAGCCCTAAAAGGATTCTGCTTTAGCTTGATAGGCAAAAATCTAAGTTCTTGCTCTGCCTCAAAGAGTCTAAAACTGGGTATCAAAGATGTCATATTGGGAGTGTGATTCACGCTGTAACAAACACACAGAACTTCTCTGGGTGCAGCTAGACTCAAACGCAAGCCCTTGGAGAGTGAATGTGGGGTCGGTCACTGCTCCTCACAGCAGCTGTGTCCCTGGAGATTGCAGCAAGCACAGAATTAGTGAACGGTAAACGTTGTTCCTTACAGTTTCCTGTGAGCCTCTGCTTACATTTTCATCAACTAATCAGTACAGAAATTTTTGTGTGTTTGTTTCTGTTTAAGGAAATCTGAATGAATACCACTGACTCACTAACAGTGAACTCACAGCCAACAGCTCTGCAACTCACGCCTGAACAAAGCTTGCCTGACTCACGCCTTTTCGCCATAAGGCACGTCACTGTTTCTTGCAAAGAAGTGTAGTGTGGGGAGCATATTAGCTCTATGCTGGGAGGCCCTTTTAAGCCATGAAATCACCAGCAGAAAGCACAGAAATGCTATAGATACGGCACTAACATGCCTTCAGAAGGACACACGCGTCCGGTGGGAGCTGAGACAAGATGGCAGGGCGGCGGCGCGCTCAGCGAGGCCGGGAACCCGCGGAGGGCGGCTCGTTTTTCCCCTCTCTGTGCATGTCCTCAGATGCGGTGAGAGTATTGGTTTGGGGTTACAGATACATTTTAGCAAGTAAGCAAATCCACAAATACAGAATCCACCAATAACGAGGACCGACTATATATGTTTTAGATTAGATAAAATAATGTACGCATGACTTATTTTTTTTTTAATGGGTGCCCTACCCAGCCTTTACCAGACTTTGATCAGCGAGCCCCTCGCTGCAAGGTGCGGGGAAGCTGCGCGAGGAACCAGGGCCGACTTTCGGGTGTGGCTGAGTGATGGATCACACCAATTCCTGCCAGTGCTGTTTGTCTCGCGGGGTTGTTGGGACAAATGAGTTTAGTGTTTGTTGTGGTATCCCAGCATCTGGGACTGTGCCCGGCACTGGCAAACATAAATTTGAAGCACTCTACAGACATCCTACGCAAAATATATATAGTTGGTGCTAACTGTTACTTTGGCAAGAGAGAGTGCCGACTTCAGGTGCAGAATGCCCAGTGGGTGACAGCCTTCGGTGCCTGCCCTGGTCTTTGTCGCCTCCTCTTGTGTTCACCTTCCAGGGAGGGCACAGACCAGCTTCTGTATCTCACAGCTTCCCAATCCTCACCTGCTTACAGCTAAGACGACAGAAGGGAAGAGGCAGGGAGAGAGACAGACCATCTCCAGCCCGTATAGGGCCAAGCCAATGAGGCCATAGGCTTGACTGCCCAGCCTGCCAAGTGTGGTTCACTCTGCCTGTGCTTAAGTCCCACACTGTGGAGCCTTCCTGAGCCCTGGGCTTGGCGCCTCCGCCTTTCCCCCAGAAGCTCTTATTGTCCCATAGGTTTGCTGGGGAAATGGGCTGCTTCCCTTCACCTGTGCCACAGTGGAACTCCGAGTAAGGGCTTCTCTCCTGGGGTTTATAGATTGAGCCCTCTGCACGAGTCTGCCACAGTTAGTGCTGTGGATGTCGCTGAAGCTCAGAAAAAGAGGCAAAAAGTCTGTCCGCTCTCATTAGCCATTTGTAATTAGAGGTGTCTCTCTTTTAAACATCAGGAACATTTCAAATATATGCACAAGTAGAGAGCACAGTGTTGTGACCCTCTCACACACCCTTCCCCCATCCCAGATGGTTGCAAAACAAATCCCAGGCATCCCATTTCACTTGACAGTATTTCATTACGTACCTATAAAGGAAAGGGATGTAAAAGATTAAAAAAAAAAAGCATAACCAAAGTATTATCACAACTTCAAAAAGTAACAGTGATTTCGTACTATCGTCATATAGATCTGATCAGCGCTAAACTTCCCAAATTCAGGCATTTCTCTCGTCCCTTCAGGTCAGTACAGAGTTGTCAGCTGACCACTGGCCTGGAGATGGGTTGGGGGCTACGAGGAGTGTGCAGTTGAACTTGGGTCTGGGGGGACTGAAGTTGCCATGGTAGAAGAGAAAAGCATCACTTCCAGGGCAGCAGGACAGGACAGAACTGCCGTGGGGCGTTGAGGTCACGCCCTCCACGCGCATGCCGCATGGAACCTCGAGCATGTTCTGGACATAAGGAGAGCCTCACCTGAGGAGCCACAGACACACCGCTTCCCTACTTAACTTTCTCACAGCCGAGGACTCAGCCCTGCAGGTGTTTGGGGCCGTGTTCCCTGTGGTTGGGGGGCCATCCTCCCTGAACTGGGGCTGCGTGCGAGGGGTTGCCGAGGAGGGAGGCGCAGCCGTACTGTGCGGGCCCCGGCACGTCTGTCTCCCAGTCGGTGAGCCTCAGCACTGATCCCCCAGAAGGAGCTCTGTGTTTTGAGTAGCCTGTGGGAGCCTAGCATTCTAAATTTAATTGAATGATGACAGGAGTCTCGATGGCGAGACACGGCCGAGGTAGCACTGGAGATAGGAGAGGTGGGCACATGGCAGAGGCTTGCCTGCCAGGGCCTGCCACCGCACGGTAAGGTCAGCAGAGTCGCACATACTTGGCACTTCTTTCTTTCAGCGCGAGAGGATGATGAGCTCAGCTGCCTTGCAGGTCATTCCGTTATCTATTTCCAGAGAAGAATCTCAAAGCAAAAAAAAAAAAAAAGTTGTCCATGAAGGTACATGTAATGCAGACTTGCCCTACCCTTCTGTGTCCTAGGTTCTTTCTCTGAAAAGCACTCCTAGGACTTGCCCTGGGGGATTTGTGAGCGGCAGAGGCATGTGTACGTGCAAATACTTGGAAAGTTGCTAGGCACACAGCACTGTCCGACAGAACTTTCCATGGTCATGGAAACATAGCAGTGTGTCAGTTCTGCACTACCCAATACCGCTGTTGAAATGAGGTGGATGTGCCTGAGGAAGTTCTAATTCACTTAAACAGCCCCACAGGGCTCCCATGGCTACTGTATTGAGTGCCGGGCTAGGGGATGTTGATAATACCCTAATGATTGGATAGTAGCTAGGGTGGTTCTCAGTGAAGACCCAGAAGGTGATGCTAGTATAAAGAGTGAAGAAAGCATTGTAAAATGTGTGTGTTTCACATCTGTGTGGCCCAGGACATTGAAGATGGAGGTCATCTCTGAAGTGATGGGGTGCTGATCTTTAGATGGACTGCATCTGTAGGGGTCTTCTGAGGAATAGGAGACCCGCATAGTAACAGGTGTGAGCGGGAGGGTGAGGGGGCTTATGTTTTGTCTTTGCTTCATAATGGCTGTGTGACCTCTGCCACGTTGCTTAAGGTTTTTGAGCCTCCATGTTTTTATCTGTAAGATGGAAGTTGGGACACCCACCCACCTGCCAGGACCGTGCTCCCTGCTTAGTGTGGGAGCTACAGTTACTTTTCAGATAATGCTGGTAATATCAGAATTGAATACGTAGTCAGTGGCTTGGACTTCGAATTCAGCTGGAAAACTGGATTATCATTCGGGTCAATCAGAGATCTGGGATGCCAACATGATTGCTCTAGAGACTGTGTAAATGTATGCTATTTGACTTGTAAACAGTTATTATCATTAAAAATCCATTAAGCCAAGGGAGGGAGAAGTCCTTAGAAATGGTCGCTCGACGATGCATAGTTAAGGTAAGCAGAAGTGGCTTCAGGTTCCCAGCTGTCTTAATGGACACACCTGTTCTGTCTACAAAGCTTGGATATCCAGAAGTTGGATCTATCCAGAAACATGATTTTTTTAAAGGAAGTGTTTTTCTTCGTGCTACCTGTGAGCAGACTGGCTACTGAGGGGCACACATTTTATATTTCAATTGAAATGAAGCGACGACTAACATAATATGCTCTTGGACAAGTGGAAACTCTGATTGGGCCGCCTCCTTATACCTGTCCCTTTTTTTTCCCCAGATGTGACATTTGCTGCGTCACCTTTCGAACACATCGAGGATTGCTACGCCACAACGCACTTGTGCACAAACAGCTTCCCAGGGATGCGATGGGAAGGCCTTTCATACAGAACAACCCTTCCATTCCTGCTGGCTTCCATGACTTAGGATTCACTGACTTCTCCTGTAGGAAGTTTCCTCGAATTTCTCAGGTATGTTGATCAGCCTGCGGAATCAGCAGCTGCCTCCCTAGGCCAGGTGGTTGGACTGCACCTCCTTACCCTGAGGTTTCCCTTCCGTAAAGTGTTGTCCATTGGGATTTGCCTTTTTTTATAATGTTTCCTCTTGAAATTCAGCCTGACACTTTCAGTCTCCGTTGGGTTGTTGAGGATAGTTGAGTTTTACCTTGTATTGAATTTCTTACCACCTTGTGCACAAGTCTGGCTCATCAGTGCCTTTTTCTAATCTTGGGGCATTTGGATTTAGAGTTGTGAAATGCTCACCACCCCACCCCAGCCCTATCTGAACTAAATTTGTATTAAAAAAAATTTTTTTTTAATCTTTCTTTATTTTTGAGACAGAGAGAAAGAGACAGTGTGAGCAGGAGAGGGGGAGAGAGAGAGGGAGACACTGAATCTGAAACAGGCTCTAGGCTCTGAGCTGTCAGCGCCGAGCCTGACACAGGGCTTAAACTCCTAGACTGTGAGATCTTGACCTGAGCTAAAGTCAGATACTTAACCAACTGACCCCCTCAGGCACCCCAGTATTTGTATTTTTAGATACTTCTTTAATATCCACGTTATAGGTAAAGATTTCCAGTGTTGCAGTTTCTATTAAAAATGCTGTGGGTCATTCTTAACCTGAACCATATTTGTTCTCTGCCTACCAAAAACTACTTGGAAACTGTTTTTTTCAATTTTTAAAATTTGAGCTCTAGGATGTCAACAGTGAAATTCTTCAGGCACCGAAGGTGCAAGTGTAATGGGTTTTTCTAGATGTATATGCCCACATGTATATACCGATGTGTGTGCACTCCCGTGGCCCTCTTCGCAGATGGCACAGCCTCGTGCCTTTTCCCAGGCAGGGCCCTTTGTTTTATCACTTACCCAGGTTTCAGTGCTTCTCTGAGATACCCTCGGGATCGGTGTAACATGTAAGGTGCTCTGTGGTCTTCCTTATTCAGTCCAGGAAGAGGAGTCAGCAAGCAGGGGGCTCCAGCTCCTTAGACAGAACAGAGGAAGGCTGGGTACTGGGGCAGCTGTGAAACAGTTACCTTTTGCATCTTGGGGAAGTGATTATTTTTAAATCCTCTTTATTCCCTTGCTTTTGCCAACCTGGCTTCCACGCAGGCCTGGTGTGAAACAAACCTACGAAGGTGCATCAGCGAACAGCACCGTTTTGTCTGCGACACATGTGACAAGGCGTTCCCCATGCTGTCCTCGCTCGCCCTGCACAAGCAGACCCATGTCGCCACGGACCAGGGACGGGACAGGCTGCAGGCCAAGACCCTGCCTGGTGACGCCCTGGACCAGAAGGTCTTCCTGGCCTTGCTGGGCATGCAGCACACCAAAGACGTCAGGCCTGCCCCCGCCGAGGAGCCCCTGCCGGATGACAACCAAGCAATACAGCTCCAGACACTCAAGTGTCCGCTACCTCAGGACCCCGGCTGCACCAGCATATTGAGTCTGTCTACTTTCGAAGCTGCTTCCCTGGGCGGCGCTCTCACGATGCTCCCGGCTACCAAGGAGAGCATGAAACACCTGTCCCTGCAGCCCTTCCAGAAGGGCTTCATCATCCAGCCCGACAGTAGTATTGTGGTCAAGCCCATCTCTGGCGAGTCAGCCATCGAGCTGGCCGACATCCAACAGATTCTGAAGATGGCGGCCTCCGCTCCCCCTCAGATCAGTCTTCCACCTCTCTCTAAGGCCCCTGCTGCCCCCCTGCAGGCCATTTTCAAACATATGCCCCCTCTGAAGCCAAAGCCCCTGGTCACCCCGCGGACGGTGGTGGCCACCTCCACACCCCCGCCTCTCCTCAATGCCCAGCAGGCTTCCCCTGGCTGCGTCAGCCCCAGCCTCCCCCCGCCGCCCCTGAAGCTCCTCAAAACCCCCATGGAGGCGGTCCCCAACGCCCACCTGCTGCAGGCCCAGGCTGGCGCCCAGCCAGACACTGCTGCGCAGCTCTTCCTGCAGCAGCCCCGGGTGGAGCTGCCTAGCCAGGCTGAGATGAAGACGCAGCTGGAGCAAGACAGCATCATCGAGGCCCTGCTGCCCCTGAGTATGGAGGCCAAGATCAAGCAGGAAATAACGGAGGGCGACCTCAAGGCCATTATGACGGGCCCGGGCAGCAAGAAGACCCCGGCCATGCGCAAGGTGCTCTACCCCTGTCGCTTCTGCAACCAGGTGTTCGCCTTCTCGGGGGTGCTGCGCGCCCACGTGCGCTCCCACCTGGGCATCTCGCCGTACCAGTGCAACATCTGCGACTACATCGCCGCCGACAAGGCGGCGCTCATCCGCCACCTGCGCACGCACAGCGGCGAGCGGCCCTACATCTGCAAGATCTGTCACTACCCCTTCACCGTCAAGGCCAACTGCGAGCGGCACCTGCGCAAGAAGCACCTCAAGGCCACCCGCAAGGACATCGAGAAGAACATCGAGTACGTGACCAGCAGCGCTGCCGAGATGGTGGACGCCTTCTGCTCCCCGGACACGGTGTGCCGGCTGTGCGGCGAGGACCTGAAGCACTACCGCGCGCTGCGCATTCACATGCGCACGCACTGCGGCCGCGGCCTGGGTGGCTGCCCCAAGGGCCGCAAGCCCTTCGAGTGCAAGGAGTGCAGCGCCGCCTTCTCGGCCAAGCGCAACTGCATCCACCACATCCTGAAACAGCACCTGCACGTGCCCGAGCATGACATCGAGAGCTACGTCCTGGTGGCCGACAGCCTGAGCCCGGCGGAGGCGCCCGCCGAGGCCTCGGTGAGGATCGAGGACGGAGGCGGGACCTTTGGCGAGCGAAAACCCCTGGCCACCTTCCTGGAGCCCCAGAATGGCTTTCTCCACGGCGGCCCTGCCCAGCGTCTGCCTCCTCACGTCTCAGTCAAGTTGGAGCCCGCCAGCAACTTCGCAGTGGATTTCAATGAGCCCCTGGACTTTTCCCAGAAGGGCCTGGCCCTCGTCCAGGTGAAGCAGGAGAATGCAGCCTCCTTCCTGAGCCCCTCCTCCTCAGCCCCCTATGACTGCTCCATGGAGCCCATCGACCTGTCCATCCCCAAGAACTTCAGGAAAGGAGACAAGGACACGGCTGCTCCTGCCGAAGCCAAGAAGCCTGAGCAGGAACCAGGGAGCGGCGAGCAGCCCTCTCTTGGCTCTCCTCCAGCATGTCCTACCCTGCCAGTGACCTTGGGGCCCAGTGGGATTCTGGAAAAACCCGTGGCCCCTCCAGCTCCGGCCTCTGCAGCCACCAGTCTGGAAGCCCACGCCCAGCCCCTGCAAGGCTCGGTTCAGCTTGCTGTACCTGTCTACTCCTCAGCTCTGGTCAGCAGCTCCCCCATCTTGGGCAGTCCCACTCTCATCAGCAGCTCAGCACTGTTGCGGCCACTGCGCCCCAAGCCCCCACTACTCTTGCCAAAGCCCCCCATGTCAGAGGAGCTGCCCCCCCTGGCCTCTATCGCGCAGATCATCTCATCGGTATCCTCGGCCCCTACCTTGCTGAAAGCTAAGGTGACCGACCCGGCGCCTGCGAGCACTGGTAGTACCAGCGCGGCTGCTGACAGCTTAGGAGGCCCTGTCCCCAGAGCTGCCACCACCCCCACCAACACCACCAGCCCCAAAGAATCTAGTGACCCGTCCCCTCCTGCCAACAGCCCAGAAGCGGCCTCCCCCACCGAGCAGGGGGCAGGGGGCTTGTCCAAGAAGAGGGGCCGGAAAAGGGGGTTGAGGAGCCGACCCCACTCTGGCAGTGGCGGGGTGGACCTGGACTCCAGTGGGGAGTTTGCCAGCATCGAGAAGATGTTGGCCACTACGGACACAAACAAGTTCAGTCCATTTCTGCAGACGGCAGAGGATGACGCTCAGGACGAGGTGGCCGGAGCCCCCGCAGACCACAACGGGGCCAGTGACGAAGAGCAGGGCGGCCCCGCCGAAGACAAGCTGCTGAGGGTGAAGCGGAATTCCTACGCCAACTGCCTGCAGAAGATCAACTGTCCCCACTGCCCCCGGGTCTTCCCCTGGGCCAGCTCCCTCCAGAGGCACATGCTCACACACACTGGTAAGAGGGCCCGCCAGGCCTCAGAGTGCTGCATCCCTGAGGGGATGCTGTGGCCTGGCTGCCCCGGGAGGGGAGAGCAGGAGGCGGGGTCGAAGCGTGGGGCCCTTTCCCCCCCCCCGGCCCCATTTCTCACTTCTCTTCATCCTCAGGCTCAGAAGCAAGGGGCTTGCCTGGTGGTGCCAACAGTTTTTCCCTTTGTGCCCTTGTACCCGGCATGACCTGTTCCCACTGTCTCGGCCCTCGAAGGGCTGCTGGTGAAGGCAGGTGTTAAATGTCGGTGCCTAGGGCTGAAAATGGTCGTGGGCCCGTTGGGTCACTCACTTTCATCCACCTCGTCCCCCTTAAAGGGAATATTGCAAACTTCACATTGCTGAGAAGGTACCCCAAAGTGTTTTTCAAATATTAGTTTCTATATGTTGATTTTTAAAAAGAAATTTAAGAGGATACTTTTTTTTTTAACTTTACTTATTTTGGGGGAGACAGAGACAGTGCGAGTGGGGAAGAGCAGAGAGAGAATCCCAAGCAGGCTCTGTGCTGACAACTCGAGTCTTGAACTCACTAAACTACAAGATCATGACGTTAGCCAAATGCAAGAGCCACATGCTTAACTGACTTGCCACCCAAGGGCCCCTAAAAGGATACATTTTAAGTAATTTGACTCCAGGTACTTGTAATAGTCACATGACCATCCGGTCTCATCTTAATTCTGATTTACTGAATATTTATACATGGTTTATATCATTGAAGTAAAGGTAAATTGGGTGAGATCCTTAACCTTTTGGATATTACCACCCAAATACTAATGGCAGGACCTGGAACCAAATAAAGAATTATATAATACAGGATTTCCAGATAAAATACTGGATGCTAGTTAAACAAGAATTTCGGGTAAAAAACAAATAATGTTTAGCATAGGTTAAATACGCAATATCGGGGATAGACTGAAAACTTATTTGTCATTTATCAGAAATTCAGATTTGATTGTTTTAGTTGCCAGATCTGACAAGCCGCGTCAGTTACAAGGCTTACGATGGTGAGGGGAAGGTGGCGGGGAACTTGATGCGAGCCACGCTCTGTACTCAGGCGGGAACTGCGTCATTCAAAAGGGTTGGTCATCACAGAAGCCTCAGAGAGGCCCATGGCCGGCTGTTTCTACTCAGGAGGGAGGGGGGAGCACGTCTCTCTGAGGCCCCTTGCCACATAGATGCGTCCTTTCTCTCTGGGTGGGGGAGGGGGGTCCTCAATCCATTGACTCGGTGGCGGCAAAGCCAGGAGCACCTATGCACAGAGGACCCGGATTGTAATGGGAACCAGAACTTCTAGATTTCTGAGGCCTGTGCTGCATTTTCAGGCTGCCATTTTCTTTTCATTTGAGATCATTTAAGCCTGACCAAGTAGAGGAACAGTTCTAAGAGAGGAAGATGCATCTTGAACAGGAGGCGTCTCTCGCAACAGTCTCTTGCTACCCTTTTTGGGTGACACTTATTCGTCACCTGTAGAGCCTTTAGAGCGTGCTTCTGCCACCACTTTCCAGCGGGCAGATGGCTGGGACCTGACGCCGTGTGTGGCGCTCGCCAGGCCTCGTGTCCTCTATCCTGCCCTCACGCCGTCCCCTCCCCCCACCCCCAGCTGGGAGTCCTGTGCGTGGTAGAAACCATGCATGTTTTCCTCAGATGAGGCCATTTAGTCCTGGACTCTCCCTTTGCAGTAAACCACCATTCCTAAGAGGCCTGGAGCGGCTGGCATTTCTTTTCAAGAATTGTGCCCATGTCTCGCAGGTGCCTCATCAGAGTTCCCACTTGTGAGAGCAGTCATTTCAGTTGTCTGGCTTTCAAATGTCAAAACGTCCTAGTTGGTTTAAAGTCTGGTAGCATCTGGAAGCAGCGAGGAACATAGGAGGCCTGTTTACGATGGAGTGGGGTGGGGTGGACATAAATATAAACACGCTCTGCCACTTCTCCAGTTACCAGACCCTTGGCAGCTGTGTCTGTTGCAGCCCCATCCGTGACCTCCTGTCATACCACATGACCATCCCTTGTCCTTCTAGTGAGGGTTGCTGGCCTTGACTTGAGGAGAGCACTCAGGGTTGGTCGAGCAACATTCCAGAGGTAGTCTTCATGACTGTCCCATGAGGGCAATGTTGTCCAGATCTCGAAGCGAAGAAATGAAGGCTTATAGAGTGGCTGAGTAACTTGCCTGTGGTCTTAGAGTTCGAGTTCCAAGCCAGGGTCAAGTTCCCTGCAGCTGCCCCACCATTGGGTGTGTGGCTGCTGTTCTCTGTTGGCAGGTGTATAGGGCATGCCTGCTTCTGCCTTCATGTCATATCCTGACGTGGGCCAGTGGCAAGGGGCTGGAGATGAGGTGAACAGAGAGACAGACCAGGACCCTAGTAATCAAACAGAATGACCGCAGGAAGGTACGAGCCACACGCACAGATGCTGTATAAAGCTGGCGCCCACCGGACTCTGCTCATTTCCTTTGCTCTTACCCTCGCTTCAGCTTCCAGTGACAGCCTCAGCATCACCTCTGTGAAATAATTGTATAGAGCGCTTGGCTGGCATGTCTGGTGCTGTCTTCGAACATTTTCCATTCATCGAGTGTCACAGCTGGATGGAGCCTGGGAAATCATCTGACCCGCCCACTCTTCCCACACGCCGGGGTTTTCCTGGTAGACGCTCACTGTTGAAGGATCCCCCAGCTGCCTGGACCTTGGCTCCCTAGCTGTTTGGGACATGCTCCCATCAGAACCTTTCGAATAAAACCGAGGCTCTTGTGTATGAGCACAGAAATTAAACACGGTTCTGAAATGGCCCTGTAAACAAGTGTTATACAGAAAAGAAGCCTTTTTTTTTTTTTTTAAGTGTTAAAATCTAGCTGTGTTCCAGCCAGAAGCTTTGAGCAGTGTCTGGGGTTAGATCACCTTTAGGCAAAACCACGTCATGTGTCTCAAGAATCTGCCTCCCCGTGACCTCTCGGCAGAGGCACAGAATGATCATAACATCCATACGGAGTCTCCCAGATGTTTTGTGTCCACTGTGCTGTGGCTCGGGCGAGAGGCACGGGGCTCAGGCCCTAGGGATTGTGTCTCAGGAGGAAGCTGGCCTCAGCTATGCAGTTGTATCTCCCCTGGGGAGCACTCCATGCACAGCCGTCCCTTCCTTGCACAACTTTCCTAGCCTGTGTCCTGGTGAGCAGTGATCATCCCTCGTTCTTGCCTTCTCTGCCTGCAGAGTGTTGCCTCTTTGGGAGAGCACAGTCCACGGTCCCTTCCTCTTCCCCTTCGGTTAGGCCACGGGCCGAGAGACCAGCCCGTTTCTGCTCATCCCCATCTTCCTCCCCCTCTATTCTCTTTTCTCCCAAAATGAAGGGGGGGGTCAGGACCCTGGGGTGGCTGAACCTTCCTCTTTCCCCCACCCACCAAACCCTGACATTCTGGGACTCTGGCCATTGGTTTTAGCACCTCTTTGCCGACCTGAGGCCCCTCCACCCTCACCTGTCCTACCCGGTGCTCACAGGTCATCAGCGTCAGAGTTTGAAACCAGCAAGATGTGCAAACCTTAGAGTTGGAAGTGCCTCGGACACCAGTGGTGTTGGCTTCTTTTGACGTTCTGAAGGTGGCGGCCTTGGCCGTGTTGGCCAGCCAGCCCTGGGTGCACCTCTGTCAGATACAGAAAGAAGCATTTCCCTGGCGGGTGGAGGGTGATGGAAAGTGTCTGAGGGTATGAAGCTGAGTTATCGAACTTACTCTTCTGCTCCCGATGGCCCCAGCTGGCCAGATAATACCACGCAGTACACAGTCTCCGTTTCCTGACTGCTCTGTCAGAGTGGAGCGGAACGCTGGCTAGCTGATGGTTTTTACAGTTCCTGCTGGAAGTGGAGGGAGGTCGCGAGTCTTTGGTGTGAAGATAACTCCTTGTGGTCACGGGTACTTTTAGAAGCACCCCTGCTAAAGCAGTAATTTGTGACAGCTAACCAAGTAGGAGACATCATTTGATACTTTTCCATGTAAATTCCCCATCCTCAAGCTTTGGGGGAACCTGTCTAATGAAGAAATACTGGAAGGGCTCACGTTTTTCTCTGTGCAATCAGAGAGCACACTGCTATTTAAAAATGTGAGGCTGGCATGTCCATTATATGCCAGTAGAAATAAATGAGGGAGTGAATGAACAAATGAATGTAAGGTTTATGCAGAGAGACGTGAAATTTTAAAGATTCCTGTTAGTTGACACTTTGAGAATCTTCGTAACCCAGTACAGTGCTCTGACATCTTTGGGTTGTTGTCTGAATTTAGCATGTGAATCTCCATCATGGGGCAGGAGCCTGGCTGTCCAAACCCAGCTGCATAAGGGAAGCATTTACCAGTATGGAAAATGCCAGAGCAAATCATGTCATGGGAAGAAGCAAGGAGCCAATTGTTCTATTTCAAATTGAGAATTATCTAGTTCAGCCTCACAGCTTCTCACTTGTTTAGCTCTCCACTAATTTCTCTCCCTCTCCGCCTGGCCTGACTCAGAGAAACCATGAGGTCGCCCCTGAAGATAAAATGTTTCAAGTATTTTCTTTACTTAAAACAGTGACTGAATAGTTCTTAAAGATTCTGTCAGATTTTTAGTGGAAAGCAAAAATAACATGAGCCATGCACCAAAATAATAATAACAACAACAATAACAACTAGTCTTCATGCTAAGGCAAGTTTTTTGTGTGTTTGTTTTTTGTGATTTTTATGACTTAGCAGAAAACACCCACTGGGCTATGTGGAGGGAAGTTTTAAAGCAGTCAGTGGATTCTCCAGTTTCTTTATTCCATAGGTTGCATGTGAATCCCTTAAAAGCACACATATCAGATCTCTGGGTTTCTCCTTCCATGGTCTTTGTTCCAGGCATCTGGGTTCTTTAAAAGCTGCCCTAGTGATTCTGAAGCATCACCCACAAGGGTCTTGCATCTCAGGAGGGAAGGGCACCCCCCTCTTGGATTGCTGCTGGTGCCAGAACTTGGCTGGTTGCACACTGGCGTGCTCTGTGTGAATAGCGCCCCCTGGAGTTGTGTGGCGCACGGTACCAACTAACCCTGGGTGCCAGGCCCATTTGTTCTGCTCACAGCGAGTGCCCGGGCCTGTCCCCTGCACTCCATCGGGCATCCGTTGATACTAAACGGGAGGAGCAAGGGCCCCTGTGATTCGTGTTTCAGGGAGGTTGTGTCGGTTAACTTTGCTGCCAGTTTTTGACACATGCATTTGATCGTGGCAGTCCCAAGGTTACAGGGCAAACATGCCAGGCCGTAGCTCTGAAGTGTGCTGTTTGTGAGTACACAAAACCTGTTCCCTTGTAGAATCAGAGACTGGGACCTCAGCAGTTGGGAGGAAGCAGAAGAAGCCAGTGGTAAATGATTTACTGCCGCCTCTGTCTCCTGAAGCTCACATAATCCCTTCCCTTGTCCCCTTCCTCCTGTGCTCCTACCTTGCCTTCTTCGCACGTCCACCCACACACCCCAGGACACTCCCAGGGCCTGGTCCAAATTTTGAAGCATTGTGTTTATAGTACAAAAGGAATTGAAGTGGAAGGGTAAGACCGGCAAAGCGAAGCGGGTAACTCCTGTCTCGGGAGTTACCCCGTGTGGAGTGGGGGTGCCGAGGGCCTGCCCCGCTGCTCCTCTTCACAGGCAGGCAGGCCTGGAGCCCCTGGTACCCTGGCACAGACCCAGGCACCTGTCGGTCACTGTGTACTCTAGCAAGGAGAGCGAAGCCCCTTTAACGCAAGGAGCGGACATCATCTGCCTTGCCCACTAGGACGGCAGTGAGCTCAGGCAGAGGGGACGGTGGGACCGTTTCAGGCCTTTCCCTGCCTCCGCCACTGCTGTGGGCAGGCCGCACCCCGTGAGACCGGGAAGCGAGGAGTGGCTCCCAAGGACACGGCCAGGGGCTCGGGAGGCCGGTTTGACCCGCCAGCATCTGTACTTGCTGGGCTTCTCCCCCGGCAGACTCTAGGTGTCTCGTGGCTCTGCTCTAAAATCCCTCACTCATTCTTTTTTGTTGTCGTATTTCTTAAGATTTTTAATTGTAATACTGCTATTTTACTTTAACAGCTTGGTTTCATTGTTAACTTTAGTATTTTGAAGACAAAACCTTCATTTCACTCAGGATAAGGGAAGTGTTGGTGTGATATCAGTATTTTTTAAGTGTGTGTGCGTGCGTGCGTGTGTGTGTGTTTTAAAGGAAGGGGTGGAGGGTAGGGGGGAGCAAATGCCAGTTACCCCAGAAGAATGAATGGAAAGCGACTTCTCTTTTTCGTTGCAGTAGAAGGCCAGATAAATATATATTTTTTTTCCTGCTTCAGGTCAGAAACCCTTCCCTTGTCAAAAATGCGATGCCTTCTTTTCTACCAAATCTAACTGTGAACGCCACCAGTTGCGCAAACACGGAGTTACCAACTGTTCCCTGAGAAGAAACGGGCTTATCCCCCAGTCAAAAGAGAGTGATGTTGGACCCCATGATAGCACAGGTAGTGCTGGGTGACGGAGCGGAGGAGAGGGACACCGGAGGGCAGCTCGGAGAGCCGCGCACACGTGCGGGACTGCCTTCCTCTTTCTCTGTAGGACTCGGCAGCGGGCCGTAGACGTGGGCCCTGCCGAGGACTGGGGACTGGGGAAACACTGACTGTGCCCCTCGATGGCTTTTCTGAGCTGCTAGGGAAGAATTGTGCCCCCTCCCCCGCCCCCTCCTCCTGCTGTTGGTCCCTTGAGGTGGGATGCGAGGTAGGGGGTACAGTTCTCGCTCTTGGTAGTATTCCATCTAGAAGGGGTGTGAAACTTTGCTGGCTAGGAGTGTTGTTTTCTCAAACCCCAGCCTCTGCCGCATCTTCCAGAGCAGAGATGGGCTTGCTCAGATGTCAGGGTGTCTCAGGAAGTAGTGATGCCCAGCCCTCAATGGGGAGGGGTGCCTGGGATGGGGGTGTTTTTTTCTTCAATAACTCTCCTCCCAGGGGAAAAAAAAAAAACTTTTGTCTTGTTTGAAAAAGCACTCTGCATGTCCTTTCCTTAATCACATCTCTGCTTGACCTGAATCCGGGTATTATTCTCATGTGCTGATATGTGCTTCCTTCCTCCAGCCCCTACAGAGCAATTAACGCTGCTCAGTGCATCTCCTGCCACCTTTTTTTCCCCTTACAGCTTCTGTATTTACTCCTGTCCTCTATTCAGTACGTTCCATCATCTCCCAAGTGCTGGGGTCCTGCGCCTCCCACCCCCCAAAACAAAGAGAAAATTGGCTGCTGCAAGTTATTTACCTACATGGCTAGTTGACCCTTGGTTAGTAACTGGCATGGATTCGGTCCTGCAAATCCGGAAAGTCTGGCATTTCCCCACTGCTCAAAGCCAGAGAGGTTCTCCCCAAGATGCATTTTTCCAGGGGTATAATTGTGCCCCTTGCTTCTCTCTCCCTCAGATTTGGGTGCAGGTGGGGGGCTCTGTTGTTTGCAAGTCCTCCTTTCCCCAGCCCTTGGTCCCTATCTGAGTCACAGGGGGAGAGGGGACATGTGAGTGGGTAGCCTTTCCAGGCAGAGGCATTGATCTGGACCCTCTGCTTTTTTCCTGTACCTCCTCCCAGCCCTCATGAAACGAGCCTTTCAAGTGCCAGGCCCTTTGGTTAAGAACAAACCCTCTAAGGGTATAAAATATAAGCCTGTTTGCTGGCTTCTGCCTCCAGCTTCCATTTCTACATGACTTGCCAGGATATTGGGATAAAGAAAGACATGGACCCATGTGAACCTTGCCGTAACTTGGATTTCCATGAGCTGGAGATCCACTCTTCGTCCCCAGGAAACCCACAGCGACGCTGGCGGGATGTGCTGCTGGTGATCACTGTTGATGCTGGACAGCCGGCCGCTGTGTCAGCTGGTAGCCCGCAGCGTTTTCTCAAAGCCTGGTTTAGGAAAGCAGCTATGTGATTCCACTCAAAGTTGTTCCAAAAGAGGGGCGCCAGTACATCATCGAGGGTGTCAAGGGGAGCCCTTGGCTTCTCAAACTTGCCGGATGCACATTATGCATTCAGCATCTTGATTCTCTGGAGAACACAGAACCCAGACCTCCTGATCTCGGGGCAGCCCTGGGAGCCTGCAGACACAAAGCTCATTGGAATACACATCTTAGCTTCGGTTCAGCGCCAGATTTTACATCGTGGTTGTATTTCTTAAATTTGCAGTTCTGTGAGTTCTGTTTTTCCATATCCCATCAGAGCCCCATCACCAGCCCATCCTGGAAGTTGTGTAAGGTTTCTTTATGGGACAAAGCCTCTGGAAAAAGAAATTCACTGAAAGCTGTAATGTGAAACCAGAGAAAATAAATGTTTGGTTTAATTGTGGTCATAATCCATACATAGTAAGAAAGAGGCAGGGACAGAGGGGTCAGGGTGGTGGAGTTGAGTGATTTCCAGGAAAGTTTCAAACCCAGGTGAGCAAGGTGGAAGTGTGGGGTGCCTTGGGGGCTTCCTCCCGAGAAGTTAAAAGTGAGGCTTTGGAGGAAGACCATAAAGAAAAAGGCAGGATATGACCGAGGAAGTTCTTGAGGGGTTTTCCAGGTTTATATGCCTAGGTTAAAGTCCCTAAACATGTTTTATAACAGAACACTGACTTTTTCAATCATGTAACTTCTTTCAGGAAAATATACCCTAGACATCCCCCTACCCCCAAAAGGAATGCTAACGATGTTACCAAGGGGCAGTTCCGGCTTAAAGGGACACATCGATCATTAAACTGAAGCTCTTTGCACACTTTCTTACGGCAGAGAGGTTCCCTAGCCCACTTTGCCTTCTGGGGATACTTGTGGTTCTTTTTCGGGTGATGCCTATGGGAGCCTTCCTACTTGTGGGCACATGCATGTGACTTTGTAAATCAGTAGAAACGGGGGAGGTTTTACACTGTTCCTTACCTAACGGTGGCCGGTGGCCGCCCTAACTGGCCGGGGAGCCCGAATGCCAGCACAGCCTGCACTACAGGAAGTGCCTTCAGGGTAGGTGCAGTGCACACAGCAGCTTCCTCAACAGCTGGGCCCCTGCCGGGTCAGATGGGGTATTTGGGCGGGTAGTTGGTCACATCAGCTGAGTAGCATGGAATTTCTAGGAAGCAATAGATATTTCACTGTGGAACTGACATGAAAGTCTCCACTTTCCCTGTAGGAGGAGCCGTGGGTTTATTATCTACTAGTACTCAGGATTCCTGCTTCCTCTAGCAATTTTTGTTTTTTTTTTTTTTTTTAGATTTAGCATCATGAAGAGGGACTGGGAGGGACAGAATTAGCAGTTAAGGTAGAGTAGCACTGCTCATAAAAGTCGGTTCTGCTACCTGCGTTTGAAAGCGTAGGCAGTTGACGAAGGTGGGGCTCAAGATGGGACCTGGGGGGCGTTAGAAGCTGGATATCCATGAAATAAGAGGCTAAATCCACTGTTGCCAAGAATCACTTCAAGGGGAAGGGGCTGCCCTGTTAAGACACTCCCCCTAGTGGAAGTTTGGTAGAGCACAGTCAAGCCCCCTTTTGTTCACTGGATATAGGGTAAGTCTCCATTATCCATGCTAAGGACCCAGGAATAAGAACAATCTGATATTAGCATATTTACTTGGGTTTGGCTTCAGAAGTCATTATGATTTTCCCCCCAAGATTATCTTAAATATGATCTGCTGCAGTGAAACTTGAAAATAACCCATGTTCTTTGGTGAAAAAAAAAATAAGCAAAACAGGCTAGAATATACTGGAATAAATAGAAAGTAACCAGAGATCAAGCTTTTTTTTTTTTAAGAAACTGAGCATTCTGTACTTTTTTCTTTTTTGTAGGGCTTATACCAAAATCCATTTAATAGATGCTCCCTATTAGAATGATTCCCCCAAATGGGCATATCATTTTTCTTAAGAATAAGGCCTAGACATTGGCGTGTGTATCTCAGGTGACCTCTTTAAACTTTGGGATAATTTATAAAAATCACTTATTGACAGAAATTTTATATCCACACCATACATATGTGTTTCCTTCTGAAGCCTCTTGAGCTAAACAGTGGCTGCCAAAAGGTACAAGAGAAAACCAAGGAAATTATGTAAGTGGAAGAGCCGCGAAGATGGCTGTGCATCAGCCAAGAGCCCCAGGCAGGTGTGACCACGCCAAGGGGAGGACCAGGTCCTTTCCCTCCACCCCCACCGGCCCCAGGACTGCCTTGATAGCAAATAATCACTGAGCGGGTGACTCAGTGATGGAAATGGGTTGGACATACCAATACGTCTGGTCACATCAAGTGAGGGTCCGGGTTAGATGCCTGATTTTGCTGGCCCAGGCACTGCGATCCAAGAACTGGCATCATGAGGCCGGTGCATCTGACCTAGGAGCCACCAAACAATGGGCTCTGTCAGCCCGGTTGTCAGGAATTTCCAAATCTCTGCTGTAAGAAATTAGATCTATAATTAAATAGTAGGTCTCAGCAGACAGCCGCAGGGTCATAGCACATGAAGAAGTCATTGAGTCCTTATTCAACCTGAAGAGAAGATGGTGCTAATTATATAAATCCTGTGATCTGTTCCATGTCATTGGCGCTGCCACAGTGCCATCCCTTACGAAGGTCATTAGAAACTAGTAGACTTTCCACATCTCGTTTTCCTGTGAAGGGCGAATAACCGGGAACAAATGAAGAGCTAGGAAGTGTTTCCACTCACTTTGGGGGGACCTCACAGCAGCCAGGGAGGCCTCCAGGTGTGCATGCATCTCCTTCTGCCTTGGAACTCTACCTGGGAATTAGCCACCAGACAGGAGCACATGTATCATAGCACAGAATACATGCTCTGGGTCATTTTCTGTGAGACACTCAGCAGGTCTGTGTTCGGCCGTGGTCCTATATGTGTTGCATGTTTGTATAATCTCTTTGCACTGGAAAAATAACTTTTACGGCTCCGCTTCCTCAACCTCCCTAGTGCTGCGAGTCTCTGGAATGCACCAACTCTCCTCTCGCGGATCCTTCTGTCTGTGCTGCCCTGAGTTGCTCACACCTTCTCAGGGCCTGAGCATCCCTGTGTGTGGCCGTGGAGGGTGCCAGGCACCGCTAGGGGCAGTGGAAGGGGAGGGCCAGAGCTCCAAGGGCAGCCACCCTGTGACCCCAACCCGTGTGTTTCGCCAATTAACCCCAGGTTCACTGTGGCCATTGGGGATGTGAGTGGAAACAAAGGGGATAGAGGTATCCTCACTGGGTTTGGCATACAGGCCCCGGAGGAGGGAGAGGGGGAGGTCCAGCCGAGAGTCACAATGGGAGCATGAAAGGAGCATGTTGGGTGGCTTTGGGCCTCAGTCTGTGCCCTGTGCTCGCTCCCGCAGATAGCCAGTCGGATGCAGAGACCCCAGCGGCGGGGGGCGAAGTGCTGGACCTCACCTCCCGGGAGAAAGAGCAGCCCGCGGCAGAGGGAGCCCCTGCGCCAGGCCACGTCCAGGAGGAGCTCCCTGTGGAGGAGGGGCAGCGGGGACCAGCCTCGCCTGGGGACGGGGAGGAGCAGGGAGCCGGGGAGAGCAAGGAGCACGAGGACCAGCGCGGCGTGGAGGAGAGGGACGAGGACGCAGACGGGCCGGAGGAAGACACGGTCAGCAACAAGAGCCTGGACCTCAACCTTGCCAGCAAGCTGATGGGCTTCAAGCTGGCGGAGGGCGATGGGGGCTCCGCCGTTAGCGGGAGCCTGGCCCAGCAGGACCAGAAGCACGCCTGTGACGTCTGCGGCAAGAGCTTCAAGTTCCTGGGGACCCTCAGCCGCCACCGGAAGGCCCATGGCCGCGAGGAGCCTAAGGAGGAGGGCGAGGGCGTGGGCGTGAGGGGAGGGTCAGAGCTGCCTGTCCCCGCGCCGCCGGCTCCTGATCCAGAGGAGAAGCCTGCCGACCCCTCCTCGGAGGAGCCTCCGGCCGAGGCGGCGTCCCCGGCCGTGGATAAGCAGGGCGAGGAGGCCGAGGGTGCCTCCGACGGGGAGGCGGAAAAGAAGCCCTTGGAGAAGAGTGACGACGACAAGAAGCCAAAGACAGACTCCCCGAGAAGCGCGGCTAGCAAGGCGGACAAGAGGAAGAAGGTGTGCAGCGTGTGCAACAAGAGGTTCTGGTCTCTGCAGGACCTGACTCGGCACATGCGGTCGCACACAGGTAAGGGCAGGGGGTGCTCTGGGTGAAGCTTACCCCCTGCGCAGGGGGCAAGCTCTAGAGGCGAGGCCTGCCTTGGTCTGGAGGACGTGCTTCCCTCTAGGGGCCAGAGACCATTTCCTGAGCGTGCCCGTGGGCGTGTCAGGCCCAATAAACTAGGAATTTAACAGGCTGTTCTCTTAGCAGTTGGTACATACAGGCCCCTGGCAGGGAGGTGGCAGGATGGGCCCTCAGCAGTGATATTTTTGGGAGCATTTTGGTCAGCCCTCTGAGCCTCAGTCTTTCTACCTCTAGAATGGGGACGAGGGTTGCTCTGTCTCATAGAAGCATCTAGAATAATGTGAGTGCTGGCGTTTGGGGCCCATGGTGAGCCTGGGAAGGACCAGGGGTGTGGCCTGAGGACAGGTGCTCTGTGGAAGGCACCCGGGCTTCATCATCAGCCCTCAGGTGGAAGGTTGGCTGCAGGTGCATAAAGTGAGGGGCTTTTCCTTCCTTGGCTCTGTGACAGACAGGCTGATGTCACCGAACAGGAGCTTCATAGGCATGCCCGGGTGTCCATGCTCCACACACGTCCTTGCTCCTGGAACTCCCCACGTAGGAATCCCAAAGCAAGGGCCATTGTTCTGGTAGAAAGGAGGACATCTGAATGCACTTATAAAGCCAAAAGATGCAAAACACATCCCACCTGTCCCTCCAAAAAAATAAAAAACCCAGGCCCCACATCCTGGTCTTAGTTTCCTCCTGTCCCTGCTGTGGCAGCCACAGTGCACACGTTCTCTCCATAGGCTCCTCCACCTTGCGATCTGCAGGGCCTGGACTCAGGATTCGAAGGGCTCTGGTGGTTGGCTCCTAGGAGAGAGGGATTCTTGGGCTCCCGGCAGGTGGTTCCCTCAGCTGCTCACAGCTCAGTATTTGTGAGCAAGAGGGAAAGCCCCAGCTGCTCTGTATCAGAACACAGAGTATCTGATACCCTTGACTTAGGAGATGCCTGTCCCTATGGGAGGGACCTTTTTGCTGCCGTCCTTCCCTAGGTCTTTTTTCAGGCCAGTCTGGATGTCCACAGGCTTCCACCTGGGGGTCCTGGTTCCTGCATTCTATGGGAAAAGCCTTAGGTTGAGAGATGAAAGGGAGAGAGAAGCTGAGGCCCGCCCATGTCTATCTGTGACCTTATTTTGCCAGTTCAGACAAATAAGAGGGTCCCCCTGAGTATGGGGTCCTGACCCCTGCTACCTGCTGCCCCTCTGCGTGCTCACATAGCTACTGCCCTCATCAGGGCAGAGAGGTGGATACTGGTGGCCTTACCGTTAAAGACATGACTCCTTTCTCCTGTCGCTCCAGGAGAAAGGCCATACAAATGTCAGACCTGTGAGCGGACCTTCACCCTGAAGCACAGCCTGGTTCGCCATCAGCGGGTCCACCAGAAAGCCAGGCACGCCAAGCAGCTGGGGAAGGACAGCGACAAGGACGAGCGGGGCGAGGAGGACAGTGAGAGCGAGTCCACCCACAGCGGCAACAACCCCGTCTCCGAAAACGAGGCCGACTCGGCTCCACCTGCCAGCAACCATGTGGCCATCACCCGGAGCCGGAAGGAGAGCCTGGCCAACACGACCAAGGATCCCAGCCGCAGGGAGGAGCGGGCGGGGGGCCGGACGGCAGGTGCCGGCCAGGCTGAAGCCGGCAGGAATGCCCCCAAGGCCACTCCTGCAGGCAGCCCTGAGAGCCCAGCGGCCCTCGAGCAAGAGCTGCCTGAGCTGCAGGGCAAGAGGCCCAGCCATCCCCTCCTGGCCGCGGAGGGTGCCTCGCCACTCCTGGGAACGGAATGACAGCTCATCCTGTCCCCCCACCAGCACACAGATGAAAGCCAGCAGAGCAAAGTGTCCTGAATTTATGTTTTATGAGGTTTCCTCAGTGCCCTTCAGCTTTCGGGGAGAGAGAGAGAGAGACACACACACACACGAGCAGGAGCGGCCCATCTTGTCCGGTGCCATAGCCTTACGTCCCCATGCGGGAGATGCAGCATGGACAGTTCGAGTGCCTTAACTACTCACCAGTCCTTCGGTGTCAGCCTGGATGTTGTGTTTTCCCAAAATGACTTTTTGAAAAACAAAGCAAATATTTTAATGAATTATTTGGAGAGGACCTTTTCATTTAAGCATTAACATTACCTTCTGTACTTGGTGTGTGTGCGCTTGTTCTTGCGAATCTGTGATAGTAACGAATGTTCTGTGAGCTGGAAACAGAAGGAAAAAAATACGCCCTTGGATACCCATAGCCAATAACTGGAAGAAAATGATGTGAATTTCGTGTAAATTACCAGAGAAATATGGATAAGATATTCTTTTCTCAAATAGACCTTTTCTCTTGTTCTGTCTGCTACATGGTGGAGCTGTGACTGGGTCCTCGGTGGTGCAGGAAGTGGTTGGTCAAGGTTTCCAGTTTGGTGCGAGCCAAACCCGGGAAGATTCTAGCTTCAACCTTGTACATGTTTTCAGCGTTAGCCGTGGTATTACTGTTCAAATGTCAACACATCCGTTCTTAACTTACAGAGAAGAGTCATGCTGGCAACTTAACCCATAGAAAACAGACACAGATGTCCTATATCTGATTCCCCCCCTTTTGGTATATGTATTATTAATATTATTATTATTATAATTATTAGTATTAGTTCATCAGTTTGCTGGTCTCTGCAGTCAGCAGAAACAAATGGGCAATATTTGTCCGGGGAGACCTGGGCTGCCCCTGGGTCCCGCGTGGGCATCTGCCCACGGCTTTCCTCTGTCCCCCGCCCCCCCTGACTCCCTGATTGGTAGCTCTTCTACTGTATTTAGACAAGCCTTTCTTCCGTGACTGCAGAATCCAGGGGGGCCGTGAACGGTCCTCCCACACGGCCGATGAGCAACTCCCAGAGGGGAGAGCAGGGGGCATGCGCCCGGGGCTTCTGAGAAAGCCAGGCAGTGAGGAGACCTGTCCCTTACCGGTCCTCCTGCCACACCCAGCCCAAGCCTTACCCGCCTGTGCTACTGTCATTTACAAAGCAAGGAAGTACTACTACTGGTAACAAAACTGCACACGCAAGATTGAAGGTGAAAAGCAGATTCGTATTTACCTTCCTGTGATTTGGGGTTGGTGCTTGAAGGTAAATGTGCTGTTTCAAGCTCCTGAAATGGCCTGAACCCCTGGGTGCAAAAAAGGCAGGATTTTCCCCCCGAGAGCATCCCGTACAGGTAACCAAATTCCCTCACTGTAGCCGCCAGCAGTGAAAAGCAGTCTGTCCTACTGTAGCTGAGCTTGTGTTCAGCACCCTGTCCTTCAGCAGAGACCTCTAGGAGGCCCGAGCCTGGTGCTGCCGGGGATCTCCTGTGCTGCTCCACCACTCAGCCCCTCTCACCTTCCCCCTGCCGGACCCTCCTCCCCACCCCCTCCAGGACACTTGCCCCTCCGGGCCCTGAGCATCTCTGCCCCTCTCCCCCACTTTACTGACCCTCACGCACACAGAGACACACAGACCCTCTTCTCTCCGCTTCCTTGTCAATTTCTCGTGGCCAAAATCCAACCACCCAGACTTCAAAGGAAGATCTATATTCTTGAGATAACGAAAAGTGGTGTCTTTGCATGTGAAAGGAGAAAGGTTGAGGTATATATGATCTGTAACTGTATTGGGGACGTATGAACCCAGAACAAGGTGTTATTTACTCTCGAATACAAATCAGAACCAATGACCCCCTGTATCACTTTTATACTCAGTGTGGTTTGCTTTGTTGAAAGCAGTTCATGCATCCCTTCCACTTTTTTTAAATGACGATTGTTATTGTTATTTTTGTTGTTGTTATTACTTGGGGTATCTTGTGTTTTGTTTTTCTTTGCAACTCTCCACACTAAAACTCACAACCATGTGGAGAGAAGCCATGAGTTAACCCTTTATGCCGCGGTGAGATGTAGCAGGAATCGGCCCGGCAGCACCGCGGGGCCACGGCGCGCAATAATCACTATTGATTTAAAGCTTTATTTAGCCTCCATCTGTACCCTCGTAGTCAGTAAGGCCTTGCCACAATTTATTAGTGAGGTTGAGAAATGTATTATTTGTTTGTTGTTCTGCCCCTCCCCCCAATATTAAACTGTGAAATTTGTGATTTGTTTAAACTCTGGGTGAATCATAGTTTAGTTTGCATGTCCAGCTAATTTGTTCCTATACATTTTGTTTGATTCTCTTTCTCCGTCTCTCAGGGCTTTTACAAAAAAAAAAGTATATATATATATATATCCATATATAGATAGATATATATGGATCTTCTGAAAAAGTTTTTTGAGGTGCAAGTTTTTTTCTCTTGTTTTTTCTCTTTGATTTATGGACACAATGCTGAGATTCAATCACTACATGAAACTCCTGGCTGTGAAAACAGAATATAAAACCCGGGGCTGTTTGCCAAGCAGCCATGGGGGAAGCTACGTGACAGTCGGATGCCAGTTTCAGAAAGATACAGTGTCCCTTCTACCCCCGTCGTTTCTAGCCTCTCTTTCTTCAAGAAGGAAGTTGATCCCAGTGATTTCAACCCATGCATTAAACAGGAAACAATAATAAATGTGTAGAATTCATATTTTTCTAAAGGGAACTTAAAAACTGCTGCTACGTGTTATGTACAAAACCGGTTTATGCCACATGAACAGAATCACAAGTTTGGTTTTGGTACTTTGTGTCCCTCTTTGTATTCAGTTGTATAATACTTCCAAATTCGAAATGAGAAGAAAAGCTGTTCTGTATCAAACCATCTAAGCAATAAATGTTATATTTTAAAAATGGCAGATTGCCGGTCACACGGCCGTCCTGTGATTTGCTGTCACCCCACCAGCTTGTCCGGCCCCCAAACCACAGCCTGAGAAGGAGAGGCCGCTGGCGTCCAGGGCCACCCTGTGAACCGTGTGCCTGCTCCCGTTGGTGCAGGGCACCCACGAAGGAGCCGTGTCCCCCAGGCGGCCTCCTGCTGTGGCTGCAGGTGCAGAGCTGGCTCAGTGGGGGAGTGGGAAGTCGGGACGCGCGGGGGCCTTGGCCGTGGTTTTCCCACGGCTTGGGAGGTGAGGAGTCTGTGCTGGGTTAGCAACAACGAGAGGGGAATTGTGTTTTCTGGGCAGCACCTCCTGTGAGGTCCGCATCGCCTTTTCCTCCTCCTGCCCATTATAAGGATGCAGGGGAGCCGCGTAGGGGGTTAGGGGGAGGTCTGTCATTGTAAAGTAGCAAATGGGCAAAGTCCTGAATCTTAACTAAACCAGGACTCAAAAAAAAAAAAAAAAGCTGGGTTCAGGGGGAGCTATCTGTAGTCTATAGACTGTGCTTAAAATGCGTTCACTGTGCTACCCGCCCAAGTGCCAGGTTACGGCGACACGAGACGTGCAATGGTCTCTCTGGTCTGTAAGGCTTCCAGAGTCCTCTGTTGGGAGACCCTACACATATACACACCCCTCCCTCACCAGCCCCCAGGAGACTGGCTGCAGGGCCAGGCAGGGGTCTTGAACTTGTATTAAAATCAGACAATCAGATAACCTTGGGAATGATTCTAACATGATGACTGGACAAACCTCTCCAGTCACGGGGGGGTGGGTGCTGCTGGCTACTGACGTATTCATAGCTCCTCACCCTGCCCCCCAGTGTGGATGGAGTCATTTTCCTGACTGGGGATTTGGGCGGCACTGGTCAGTGTGAAGATTAAGGAGTCGCCCCTGGGGAGCGTGACAGAAAAGACGGGCACAGCCCTGTGGGAGCGTCTCTACCCACCCTCGCGGTCAGCTGGGTCTGGGTTGCTTTGGGAGAAGGCACATGGGAGGTTGAAGAGATGGGATCCTGTTGCTTCAGACCATGTCTGGGCGGCCGCCTGCATGGTGTCCCTGGAGAGCCCACTCAGGCCCCCCAGGGAGCGAGCTGGCCTTCTCGGGCCCCAGTGCTACCCCACTCCAGCGCCCCCTCATGCTGAGGGCGGTGGCAGTCCCATCTCTGCCCCAGGGCCGGGCCTACCCAGAGCTCTTGTCCCCGGTTCCTGGCTCCGCGCTGGCTGGAGCCCTGCAGGGACCAGCAAAGCCCACGTCTCCGGTGCTGTCCAGTTCTCCAGACCGCCGTTCTGGGAAGGGAAGGGAGTTAGCACGTGCAGGTGGGCATTTTTTGGCTCCCATGGAGATTTATAGAATGAGCATCATTTATAATCTGTTTATTGGGGTCTTTCTCCGCTGGTGCCTTCCACGGATCCCAGTCGAGCTCAGGGAACCAAAGACTGTCTCAGCCAGAGGACTTGCTTGCTCTCTCCTTTCAACCCTCCCCTGGACATTTACTTTCCCTCTGGGAAGCGGAAAACGAAAGGAGCCTATGTTTAAAACTCTGTTCCACGGGGCGCCTGGGTGGCTCAGTCAGTTAAGCATCGGACTGTTGGCTTCGGCTCAGGTCATGATTTCACGGTTCATGAGTTTGAGCCCCAAGTTGGGCTCTGAGCTGGCAGTGCACAGAGCCTGTTGGGATTCTCTCTCCCTCTCTCAAAATAAATAAACATTTAAAAAAACAACTTTTTTCACTTTTGTAATTGTCCAAACATGGGTAAATCCTATGAACTAAACTGTGCCTTTGGGGGCTGTTTCCCAGGATTCAGTTAACTCTGATTATGCGTTTATTCAACGAAGCCCAGCACTGCCCTAGGCGTGGGGGAACAAAACAGATTCCTCTCCTTGTGGAACTTGGGTTTTAACAGTGGCAGACAAACAGTGTAGCCCGGGAAGCTGCAGAGGTAATGCAGGTCCAAGGGGGAAAGGAGGCAGTGGGGCCCAGGGGGCAGGAGGCTGGACAGGACGACCGGGAACGGCCCAGGACAACAAGCAGCAAGAAAGTCACCCACGCAGAGGTCTGGGGGAGAGAAAGACCTCGGGGGAGCCCCACAGCCCTGCAGAAGCCTCGAAGCGGAAGGAGGATGAGCAGGGGTGCGGGGGCAACAGGGGAGGAGGGCAGAGGGGCTTGCTGGCTGCCTGAGGGCCGTGGGATGATGGGGTGATGGGTACAGGGAGCCATCGAGTGGCAGTCACAGGGATGCAGGCCAGCAGGGGCAGCAGCCCGGAACGGAGTGATGAGGTGAGGCACTGAGAAGATGTTGGGTTCACAGTATATTTCAAGGGGAGCCGACAGGACGGGACGAACCATCGGATCCATGAGCTATGGAGAAGTCAAGGCTCTGAGACCCCACCTGGGCACACCGGCCTCACTGTGACATCCACATGTTCAGAATTCACTTGTTTTATTTATTTAAGATTTTTTGTTTTTACTTCTTTTATTTTGCACGAGAGAGTGTGAGCAGGGGAAGGGCAGAGAGAGAGGGGAAGAGAGAAAATCCCAAGAAGGCCCCACACTGTCAACGCACAGCCCAACTTGGGACTCAAACTCATGAACCAGGAGACCACGACCAGAACTAAAACCAAGAGTCAGGCACTTAACCGACTGAGCCACCCATGTGATACATATACATACATGCAATGGAATATTATTTGGCCATCAAAAATGCAATCTTGACATTTGCAACAACATGGATGGAGCTAGAGTATAACGCAAAGCAAAAGAAGTAAGACAAACCCCATATGATTTCACTCAGATGTGGAATTTAAGAAACAAACAAGGGATACTTGGGTGACTCAGTCGGTTGAGCATCTGACTGCAGCTCAGGTCATGATGTCATGGTTCATGAGTTCGAGCCCCACATTAGGCCCCGTGCTCATAGCTCAGAGCCTGGATCCTGCTTCGGATTCTGCGTCTCCCTCTCTCTTTGCCATTCCGTCTCTCTCCCTCTCTCAAAAATAAATAAACATTTAAAAAAGAAAAAAAGAAAAGAAACAAACCAAGAATACAAAAGAGAGAAGCAAACCAAGAAACAGACTCATGACTCTGGAGAACAAGCTGATGGTTACCAGAGGGGAGGTGAGTGGGGGATGGGAGAAACGGGTGATGGGGATTCAGGAGCGCCCTTGTTGAGGTGAGCACTGGGTGATGTACAGAAGTGTGGAATCACTAAATTGTGTACCTGAAACTAATACTGCACTCTGTTAACTATACTGGAACTAGATTAAAAATTTAATTAAAAAATAAGAAGGGCTTCAATCCTGAAAATTAACCTTGTTGGAGGATATGTAGCCAATGTAGCCTTAATCCTTTACACCTCATTTCTAGGAAGTGGCTGCTTCCGACCCTGTGACCAGGACCACACACAAGTCCTTCTGTGGTGGGTCCCAGAGAAACAGCACCCTCCTGGCCAGCATGATTTCTAGGCGTGCCCCCACCACCCTGACACCCACTGCTCATCATCAGCGGCCCGCAGGTCTGTCCTCTGCAGGGCGGGAGAGTGGGACCCAGTACTGAAAGCCTGGGGCACCCAACCCGTTGTCCTGGATGGGTCAGTTCCCAGATGGGGAGGAGGGGCCTTAGGATTTTACCTTCTGACTGCAGCCCAGTGGCTCTGCCTGAGCAAAACCAGTTTTGATGAGCTGAGTAAACACTAGTCTAAACTCCATGCCCTCACTTCCTGATCGCTGTTCTCCAGGGAGTGAGTACATGGGGACAGACGCCCGGGAGCTCATCCCTCACCTGTCCGTGCCGGTCACTCTCTCACTTGTTATCTGACTTGGCCTCTGGTGGAGGAGCCACAGCTGGCAAACTGTGGGTCTGGACTTGACCTTGACTCGCTTGACTCCAAGGTCGGTGGTCTTGACCCACAAGGCGACCATCTGTGCCATCTCCCCCTGCCCCTGGCACCCACCCTTCTACTTCCTGTCTCTGGGAATTTGATTCCTTTAGCGACCTCATAGAAGGGGAAGAAAATCATACGTTGGAAAGAAAATATCATCAGGGCGCCTGGGTGGCTCGGTCAGTTAATTGTCTGGCTCTTGATTTCAGCTCAGCGCCTGATCTCAGTTTGTGGATTTGAGCCCCATATTGGCCTCCGGGCTCAGAGTGCAGAGCCTGCTTGGGACTCCCTCTCTTCCTCTCTCTCTGCCCCTCCCCTTGTGTGCTCTCTCTCACATTAAATAAACTTAAGAGAAAAAAAAAAAAGGAAAGAAAATTTCATCAACACAGTGTACTGACTGAGAAGTGGGAACTTGGGGGAGGGACATGCCTGCCTACATGGTATTGATCCAGGTGGCAGACGACAGTGAGCCAGCCCCAGGGGGAGGGGGTCCCAGAAGTTATGTCCTCCGACCTAAAGACACAGCTAGTTCCCTGTCCCTGTGTCAGAGAGGCAGGGCAGAGCAACGGCCACCAGCCAGGTCTCGAGCAAGCTGGCCTGTGTGGAGATTCCAGGCAGAAGTAAATGACCTTCTGCCTCAGTTTCCCCACCCCTAAGAATGGGATAAGAATAGTTACCTCAGGGTGCCTGGGCGGCCCAGTCGGTTAAGCTTCCAGACTTGGTTTCAGCCCAGGTCATGATCTCACCGTCGCTGAGTTCAAGCCCCATGTTGGGCTCTGTGCTGACAGTGTGGAGCCTGCTTGGGCTTGTCTCTCTCCCTCTCTCTCTGCCCCTCCCTTGCTCTCTCTCTTCTCTCAAAATAAATAAACACCTAAAAGGAACAGTTGCCTGCGTCGTGGGGCTGGCGTGCAGACTAGAAGACTTGATGTACGTCAGGTGCTGGAACAGCACCTGCTACAAGCAGGGGTATCCGAGCTCTCCTCACCCCTGCTCCGCCTACAGATGCTGCCTGGGCTCCAGGGGAGGCAAATGGGCAGAACTTGCACAGAACACCGTCCTTCCACAGAGGCTGCGGCAACAGCCCGCCAAGGGGATTGTGGGAGATGACCGAGCTCCGAGGCCCCGGAGCCCCTGCTGGCTGCTCCCATGAAGGGAGGGGGGCCAGACAAGCAGGGAAGGAGCTCCCCAGAGGGAAGGCCTGCTCCCTGACCAGCTCTGCACACCCTCCATCCCAGCCCCTGAGTGCGCCTGGCTCGCTCGCGCTCGCTCGCGCTCTCTCTCTCTCTCTCTCTCTCTCTCGGCCTTCCTGGTCTTCTCCAGTTTGACTGACAGAAGATGAAGGGCCAGAGAGAGAGTCCCAGAGGCCTCCCACGCATCCCTGGGGCCGTGCTGCTCTGCTGCCCAGGGCTGGGGAAACATGGGGTCCCGACCTCCCCCAACAGGCCAAACTGCTCCCTGCGAAGGAGGAGTGTCCCAGAAAGTGGTGGGTCTCCTCTGGCTCTGCAGTGCGGTCACCTGGCCGTTCCCCACTACAGGCCTCACGGTCTTGGGGGGCCAGGACTCCTCTGGGCCCTGGTGAGCAGCAGCTGCCGCGCGCTGGGGTTGCTGGGAAGGAGACATCTTGAACTCCTCCTTCACCCCAGGCAGCATTTTAGGAAGATCCCACCTCTCGGCCTCTGCCATTGCAGCGAAGCCTGGGGTCTGTCTACAGGAGCGCCTGGTGGGGGGCCGAGTGCAGACCTTGAGCCCAGGATGAGGTCTAGGCCTTGCTACCGTGCTACAGGGAGTCCCCTCAGGCCCACAAACCTGGGAGTCAGCACCTGCAAGGCAGCAAGAGCTCCGGGGGCCTGGGTGTGCCTTGAGGTGTGATTGTTTGTGGATTCTGGGCCCTGCTGACAGCAGCTCCACCAGCCCGGGCTTCAGCCACGAGACGAGGTAACACATACACCTCAACACATGAACCACCCCAAAATCTGTGGCATTTCTGCACTTCAGCCCTATTTATGGATTCCAAAGGCTCCCAGAAGGAGCCTAGACGGAAGAAGGATGTGCCAATGTGCCCGGGCCAGCCAGCTCCCTGCTCCCCGCCTGCCACCAAGCGGCCTGGGCCCCCTCCTTTCCCACCACCAGCTCCCCCGGCGGCCACGGACTGGGAAGGACGGCCGGGGTTATTTTAAACTGAAAATTGAAGGTTGCTCTTTAGCAACAACAGAACAGTCCCCCCAGATTCTAGGCTGCCAGCGTCAGAGTCCTAAATAAGAAACCAGCGGGCTCTCCTTTCCCGTTTTACTTCTAGGGGAAGCAAGCCACAGCCAAATGTGGCTGTGACGTGTCGGGCCCTTGCCGCTGGCCGCCTGGAGCCCGGCCCGTTGGTCAGGGCAGGAGGGAAGGCTTCGGGCCCAGGCGGCCAGCATGGGGCCCAGCCGTGCCCAGCCCTGCCTTCGCGTGCGCCGGGAGGCTCTCTGACGGTGCTTTGAAAACAACGTGATACCCGTTCCGTTTAGAAAATTTACAGCCACAGGAATATAGGAGAAAATATTAGCCATCTCACGTCTCAGGTACTCTTATTCGCTGAATATTGCTGTTTGAGTGGGGCCCGACTTTTCTTCTTTCCTCATCTGGGACGTGTTTACAGAGCAGCGTGCGGAGTGCAGAGTGTTTTCCTGTGGTTTTCGCTTGTCTTCACCCACGTCCAGGGAGCGAGGAAGGAAAGACAGACCTCAGGGTGGCAATGGTTTGCCCAGGCCAGCTGGCTAGTGTGTGGCCTTGTTAGGAGGAAACTGACCACCAGAAAAATCCGAAGACAGGCCGTGGGTGTCGCAGGGAGCCTGTGATGGTGCGTGTGGGTCATTGGAAAGGCAGTTACTGGGGCGCCTGGGGGGCTCCGCTGGTTAAGCATCCGGCTTCGGCTTGTTATGCCCAAGATTTCAATATCGTCCCCAAAACCAGAGACCACCGGGGAGACCAAGTCACGCATGCAAAAGCAAAGGGTTTTATTATTATTACGGGCTCGGGCTCACAGACTTCACCAGGGCAGTGGATCCGTGCTGAGAGCCCCGAACAAAGGCAGGGAAGGGCTTTTATGGGTTTTGGGAAGGGGGAGTTACAGGAAATTGTGACATAGATACAGTGATCCAATCATGATCGCCTAACATCATTGGCAGTAACATTAACCATACACATTGTCCAGAGTGTTCGCTACTTTTGGCGGGACCCAATCACAACATTTAAGAGTGTTAACCAATTACAGAGTGGACCCAGGACCCAGGACCCTCACATAGGGTGTAACTAGCCTTGAGCAATAGGTGATTATTTATAGCTTCTATCTCTAGGCCCCCCCTTAGAAATGTTAAGGGTGTTAGCTGGCCTTTCCTGATTGGGTGTTACAAGGGTGGTGGCTCCTGCCTTGGGCAATCTGTGCCCTTTCATTGTCTAATGATTCCAGAAACCGACACTTAGGCCTCCAAGGTCAGAGGGAAACTTGAAGCCTGTCATGGAGTCAGTTTGGTTCAGACCTGCGTCCTTACAGGCTCAGGTCATTATGTTGCTGTTCGTGAGTTCAAACCCTGAGTCGGGCTCTGTGCTGACAGCTCAGAGCCTGGATTCGGTGTCTCCCTCTCTCTGCGCCTCCCCCACTCGACCTCTGTTTCTCTCTTGCAAAAGTAAATAAATATTTCTGAAACTCTTAAAAAAGAAGAAGAGGAAGAAGAAACTGGGAGCATGTGCTCCTGTAAAACGTGGAAGCAGATGTGATTTGGGTGCCTTCTTTGTATCCCCACAGTCACTCGACGAATCCTCAACTGTTCCAGCTCTTTTGCTGCAAAATGAACGCCACCACGATGTAGGGTCAGGGTTGGGCGGTTTGGGCCCGGGCCCTGCAGGGATGGCTGGTCTCAGCCCCACAAGGCCCTGGCCGGGGCAGACCCTGCCCGACAGTTTCTTCTCCCTCATGCCCAGGCACCTCAGTGTGGGTCCCCCATCCACATGGCCCAGCCACTAACAAGAAGTTTCTGGATTGCTTGTTAAAAATTCAGTGTCAGACCTACTGCTTCAGGATCTCAGGAGGTGAGGCCCAGCCATATGCGTTTTTAGCAAATTCCCGGAGGATTCTGCAGACTAGGAAAGCTGGGGGGCCTGATTCTCCAGGTTTCCTAGTCTGCAGAATCAGGGCCCCAAAAATGAAAGACTGTCCCAGACTCCTGTTCTTCAGCTGCACCTCTGGTTGCCCCTCAGGCTAACTGTTAACGCAAACTGTTTGCAAATATGCATTCTCTGAAATCTAAGAAATGCATCAGAAGCTTCCTTGAAGCACCTCTGGGGGGTTGGGGGGGCGGGTTCTTTTCTAGCCTGTCTGGTTTCTCACCTGCCTGCGTCAATACAGGGACCACACCCTACCCTGGGGCCACACCCAAACCCCCTCCCCAAGGGAACCTCTAAGAAGCCATGCTGCCCTCAACCTTGGCACCCTGTTCTGGGAACAGGTGCCTCCCCCAAAATACCCTGCCTGGAACTTTGGGCCGCCCTGTCTTCTGATACCTTCTTGTATCCCTTATAGGATCCCTTATAGGGTCAAGGGCAAAATGAAAATGTAGAGCCCTTGTTCAAAAAGCAGAAAAAAAGTTTTTCCTTCTCACCCCCGCCTCTTTCCGTAGCGTGGTGTTTCTTTTCGTTTTTTATGTGCTTTTTTTTTAATGTTCATTTATTTTTCAGAGGGAGAGTGTGAGCAGGGGGAGGGGCAGAGACAGCGGGAGACACAGAATCCAAAGCAGGCTCCAGGCTGCTGTCAGCACAGAGCCTGACCCAGGGCTCGAACTCACGAACCATGAAATCATGACCAGAGCCAAAGTTGGATGCTTAACCAACTGAGCCACCCAGACACCCCTCTATGGTGTTTCTGATTTGCTATTTAGGGTCACACTCTGCCAGGCAGGGGGGAATCCCTGAGGGGAGGCACCACAGGCACCTGAGACCTCACCTACAACCCGGCATGTGGACCTTACACACCAACACCCGACCTTCCCAGCATCCACCCCAGGCCTCCACCTGGACCCAAGGGGCTGCAATCGCTAGGAAAGAGGGGGAGGCAGGCAGCCAAGACCCCATCCCAGGAAGAGGGGAGGCGGAGGAAAGCAGGACCACACACAAGCCATGGCTCCGAGCTCCCAAGCCCCATCAGACTGCACCCCCAAATCCCAGTTCAAGGATGAAATCATCAAGATTTTCAAGATGGCACCTTCAGAGAGCTGAACACTGAGCCCTGTGCTAGTGACTGACCGCACCAGTCCCGCTCCCGGGAAGTGGCCCTTCCTTCAGCCCACAGCTCACCTTCCTAAGTTCCTAAGCGCCGCCTAGTGGCATGGCTGGTGAGGTGCCACTGCTCCATTCTGTCCCCAAGGTCCAGAACCTAGACTGTGTGTTTCCCTGGGTCCCAGCACTCCCTCGGTGTCTCAAGCCTGGTTGTTGGTTTCCTGGGAGCTGCTGCCGGTCCCCCCCGCCAACCTCAAGCCCAGTTGTATTTGCTGCTGTCCTGAGTTAGTATCGAGTTTCATGATCAGAACCAGTGAGGCTCAGTCGAGCCAGCACTAATGGTGGGTTAGCCCTCCCATCCCTACCAAACAAGGTCTGCGCCAAGCCCCGCCCCCAGCTCTTGGTGAAAGCACAGAACTCTGACTTGTGCAGTGTGTACCCAGCTCTGGGACCCAAAAGGGGCCACAGGAGCTGGCAGAACTGCCCCGCCCCTGCCTTCCCCACATCATTCCCACCTGCCTTTCTTAGCTCACTGGCACTAGGGCAGCAGGCCAGCTCTCCTTCACCTGAGGTAAGTACTGATTGTCCAGGGTTTGGGTGCTGCAGGGGAGAGGTGGGGCTGGTCTGCGAGCTGAGTGAAGGGAGAAGGGGAAGCATCTCCAGCGAGTCAGGGAGGGGCCCTGTCAGCGTGAAAGGAACAATGAGAGCAAACGCCAGGGGTGCATGGAGGACCTGGGAGTAAATACACCAGGAGGAAAACACCTAGTAATTTTTTATTGAAACTGAATTACACCATGCCAATTTTTCCTGTTATGTACTTTTTAAAGATTTTTTTTCTTTAATGTTTATTTGTTTTTGAGAGACAGAGACAAAGAGAGCGCAAGCAGGGGAGGGGCAGAGAAAGAGGGAGACACAGAATCCGAAGCAGGCTCCAGGTTCTGAGCTGTCAGCACAGAGCCCTACACAGGGCTTGAACTCATGAACGCCAAGGTCATGACCTGAGCTGAAGTCTGACGCTTAACCGACTGAGCCACCCGACACCCCATGCCTTTATTTTCTCAGCGCACTTTTAGGTTCACAGCAGCACAGAGGAAGGTGCGGGGACTTCTTGTACACCCTCTGCTCCGTACTCCCAGCACCCTCCATCATCAACACCCCACCAGACCTGGCACTTGTTACGGCAGGAAACAGCTCATCGGCACCCAGAGGCCATCGTTTACCCCAGAACTCACTCTTGTATGTATCATGTATCATGACATGTACCCACCGTTAGAGTATTCTACAGAGTCGTTTCACTGACTGAGAAACCCTCTAGGGTCTGCCTAGTCAGCCCTCCCTCCTCCCTCCTCTGCTTTGTCTGGTCTTTTTTTTTTTTTTTTTTAGAGTTTTTTATTTAATGGAGGGCAAAGAAAAGAGCAAGAAAAGTGTTTGCAGATTGGCTTCTTGGAGGGGAGTTTTGCGATCATCTCTGAAAGAGGCTCAGGAGAGCCAGGGAACTACCCAAAGGAGTCCTGGTCGGAGGGCGGGGAGGGGGCTGGGGCTGTTCCCTCCCTCCCTCAGCGAATATCTGTGAGCATCCAAGAGGTGCAGCCACTGGTAGGTGATCCCAAGGTGAGGGAGACAAGACCCGGCTCTCCAGGAGTCTAGTCCAGGCGGGAAGGAGGGAGGCAGGTAACTCTTGTCAGAGACCAGAGTGGCCACATGGTGGAGGGGGGCAGGGCACTGTGGGTGCTCATGCAGTGGGGGCACTCTGGCTGGGGACCCAGATGCCCCAGAGAATGGCACTTGGGAGGGTTCCAGCAGGCAGACTGTGGGGACAGTAAGCCAGCCAGGGAGGCCCGGGGACAGGGCAGGGAGCAGTGAATGCATGGGTGCGGGCCCAGCTGGAGGGGATGGGCAAAGGCTGCTGGGTAGGTGGGGACACTCCCTGCCCCACTGCAAGGACAGCCAAGGCGCATGCGTGATGAATGAGGGAATGAGCAGAGTTAGGATAGCGGACCCAGATTCTGGCCATAGGAGGGTCATGGGAAGCCGCTGGACACACCAGCTGGTGAATCAGGGCCCTGCTCTACGAACATCCAAGCTGCAGAGCATAGGATTGAACAGAGACCTGAAACCGGTGGGGAAATTCCTGAAACAATGCAGAGGTGAAATCTGGCACCACGTGTCAGGGAGGGGAGGGGTCAGCATGTCGGGGTCATCGTTGGCACGCCCAGGACAGGCACCTTGAATGCAGACTGGGAAACCAGATGAGGAGAAGCTGGTCTGGTGGGCCGTGGACAGCGTTGAGGTGCCTGCCATGACAGCAAGTGACAAAAATCCAACCAAACTTACAAAAGTGGGACTGCCTGTGTGCGGCCAGACCCAATTTCTCAAAGGAGGGGGTTGGATTCAACTACCTCCTCTCCGCGTTCTGCTTCCTCCCCAGGACTTAACGTCACAGAAGGCCCGCCCCCGGCCCCGGCCCGGCCCCGCCCCGGCCCCATGACCGCAGCTCACCAAACTACAACCGTTTAGCAACTTCAGCTGCTAGTTCTACCTAGCAATTTAGGATTTCTTCTTCTTTTTAATGTTCATTTATTTTTGAGAGAGAGGGAGGGAGAACAAGTGGGGGAGGGGCAGAGAGACACAGACTACGAAGCAGGCTCCAGGCTCTGAGCTGTCAGCACAGAGCCGACAGGGGGCTTGAACCCTTGAGCTGTGAGATCATGACCTGAGCTGATGTTGGACGCCCAACCGACTGAGCCACCCAGGCGCCCCAGGATTTCTTCTTGCTGGCTGGTCAGGGCTGCAGGTTCATGAGGGGTCACAGCACATTCTTGGAGCCTCCTGCAAGTCTGGTACCCCTAAACTGACCGGAAACAAAAAGTTCCCCCAATGGAGACCTCAGGGCAGCCACCAAGGAGAGGCAGAGAGCTTGCGGGGATCCACGTGGGGGTGTCTGGGCTTAAGGGACAGCTGAGGAAAGGAAGAGAGAGAGGAAGAGGGACCCAGAAAGAGACACGACACTAGGGGAGCTCAGAGAAGCAGAGGTGAGAACATCACTGCCTAAGAAAAAGGGAGGGAGGGTGAACATGGCCAGTCCTGGGAGAGGAGGATGGTCGCCCTGCAGGAGAGGGGGGAGGCAGAGCCCCAGGGAAGGAGCAGCACCCAGTGGAGATGATGAAGGTGTGAAGACAGAGCAGAGAGAGGGGAAGGGGTGAGATAAGACTGTCACCAGCGGGGATCAGAGGGGTCCTGGCAAGACTTCAGGATAAAGGGGAAAAGTCTGTGTTTGTAAGGAGTGGGAGGGGGTAACATTCACTGATAAGACGAGAGAGCTGGTGGTGGTTGACCAAGGCCCAGGAGGAGGAGGGACAAAGGGTGGATGGCCAAGCTCCGAAGCACAGATGGGGACCCAAGGAGGGAGGAAAGTGCAGATCGCTGACCCCACTGGGGAGAGAAAGAAGTTGAGAAATTCCCATTAGAAGGCCTCCTTTTACGAAGCTGGAGTCTGTCTGCACAGAGCAAGGTGGAGGGCAGGGTGGCGTGGGAACCTGGGGCAGAGCGGCCTTGGCGGGGACTGAGTGGCAGGGACTCCGGTGAGCACTGAGCAGGCTGCCTCGCTTTGTGACACAAAACGTGGCTTAGTTAGAGACCGGTCACATGGTCCTCTATCCATCTTAGAGTGTCCAGGAATGGGGGCCTTGGGCCCATGACCAAAGCCACTGATGGTGTTCACCGGGGCTGGGAGGGCGGGAGGGACTAAGGGCTAAGTCTGGGGGACAGGCCAGGCCAGCAGGCAGGTGACCCCGGAAGGGAGAGAGCGCTGGCAGAACAGAGGGCTGGAGGGAAGGGCCAGTGGGGGCAGCTTAGTCTGTTTCGAACGCAGAGCAGCAGGACTCCTCCGGCAGACTTCAGTCCAAGGGGTCCAGGCCCCTGCATCTGCTGGGTCTCTCCCTGCTACCTCTTGAATTCCCACGCAAGCTTATCTGATCGGCCTGGTGGGGTCAGGGCTTGACCCTGAATCAGTCCCCCAACAGGGCCAGCCCCTGGGTATTTGGATGTTTCTGGAGAAGGGAGAGTCAGCCAGCTGCCTGGGGAGGGTGTGCCCAGCAGGGAGAAAGGAAGGGCGGGGATATCAGTGGGGCTCAAGCTGTCGGGTGGGAGCTGCCCCCTGAGGAAGGCCCAAGGGCAGCTCCTGTGTGCACCAAGGCCAGGCCTTAGGAAGCGGAGGCCGGGTAGCCCCTGGCCCGCTCAGTGCCAGCTGTGAGAACTGGTGCGCCCCCCCCCCAGCCCTGCCCTCAGGTAGGAAAGGGGGGAGGGTTGAAGTAGCAGATTAGCCCCGGGGCAGGAAACCACTGCAGTCTTCACAGCAAGCTGGCTGGAAAATGTGAACCCGCTTCACACTGCAGCTGTGATGGGGGAGAGTGGGACTCAGACGCGCTTAGAATTCCCTATTCCTTGTTGGCAACACCCGTCTTTTCCTTCCCGGGCCCCACTGGTCACTGAGGCCCGGCGCGTGGCTGTGGAGGACCCTGTGGAGGGGACACCAGGACAAAGTGACACTGGGACACGCCCAGTGAATCTTCCTCAAGCGGCTTTCTGACCCAACACTTCCAATGGCCCTGTGGACTCGGAAAACAACTCCCAAATGTCACTTCCCAAACCTGGCCCAACCCACCCTCAAAGGACCATGTCCCCAGATGCCTTCCAATGGGGTCTGCTCCTCAGTTTTTCCCCCTCCTGGAGGCCCACCCAGATTACTCAGCTCTTCTGGGAAGATCACTCCCTTAATTTTTATCATATAATGGAATATAGTTGTCTCCCCCTTTCACCCCCCTTTTAAAAACTGACCTGTATTTCCTCAGCAAGGTGGAAGAACAGGGCAGGAGCAATTATTCCTTTTTGTGCCCCCTCCAAAATGCACCCTGCACATTGTAGCTGGTCCGTGTCAGGCCTGATTCACGGTCTTCTGGGGCTGTGTGGTCTGGGCGGTGGGAGGGGCCTCATCTCTAACGCAGGCCGGTGAGTGACAGGACTTTAGACCAAGTCAAGCCGACATGCAAGTTTTCAGCCAGTGACTTCCCACTCACCTCAGGACCGCACATTGTACAGCTTTGACCTTCCCAAGTGCTTTCCTTGGCTGCTCATTAGAATCCCCTGGGGACTGTTTAGATCCTGGGTGACTGGGGACCCAGCCCAGGCTAATTTAATCAGAGTCTCTAGGGTCAGGCGAAACACTGAGACTCTTACACGCTCCCTGGAGTTTTCTGTTGCGCAGAAGGCCGGGAGCTACCCATCTGCCAGCCTCCTGCAGGGAGACACGAGGCAGAGCTTACGGGATTTGGAGCCCAGCAGCCCTGGTTCAAATCCGAGCCCCGCCACCTGCATTCGATTTGGATCCTCTGGGCCTTGATGTCTTATCTCAAAAATGGGTATAAAGTGTCCGTTTCCCCGAATGTAAGGTGCATACAGAGCTTCCAATAAGTCCAAACCCCTGCAATGACACTCCCCAGGCCTCCGGGAGTACTTAAGGCCTTCATGGTGCTAGGCTCTCAGTCCTCCGTACCGGGGACTGTGCGGGGACAGCGACGCCCTTTCAAGGGGCTCCCCTTGCAGACAATGGCAGCACCAGTTATTTCACAGAGATGGAAAAGAAAAGCCTTATTTTTACTTCTGATTCTAGAGGAAAGAATTCATCGTCCCCATAAATTGACCTAAAGGCTTCTACATGTAAAAAATCCTCTATTACCTTTTCATTTTAGGGTTTTTCATTTATATTTTTTAAAATGTTTATTTATTTTGAGATAGAGACAGTGTAAAGCAGGGGAGGGGCAGAGAGAGAGAGGGAGAGAGGGAATCCCAAGCAGGCTCTGCACTGTCAGCACAGAGCCTGATGTGGGGCTTGATCTCACAAATGATGACATCATGACTTGAGCCAAGATCAAGAGTCACACATGTAACCAACTGACCCACACAGGCACTCCAGGCTTTTCCATTTTCTAATAAAGTATTTTTTGAATTTTATTTTAGAGAGGGAGAGAGAGAGAGAGAGATCATGAGCAGGGGGAGGGACAGAGGGGGATGGGGAGAGAGAGGCTCCATGTTCAAGTGCAGAGCCCAACAGGGGCTCCATTTCCTGACTGTGAGATCAGGACCTGAGCCTAAATCAAGAGTTGGACACTCAACCGACTGAGCCAGGAGCCCCTAGGTTTTTCATTTTCTAAAAGGGAGCAGGAGGGGCGCCTGGGTGGCTCAGTCGGCTGAGCATACGGCTTCAGCTCAGGTCATGATCTCACGGTTTGTGAGTTCGAGCCCCGCGTTGGGCTCTGTGCTGACAGCTCAGAGCCTGGAGCCTGCTCCAGATTCTGTGTCTCCCTTTCTCTCTGACCCTCCCCTGCTTGCACTGTCTCTCTCTGTCTCTCAAAAATAAATAAAAAACATTTAAAATTTTTTTAAAAAAGAACTCTAAAAGGGAGCAGGGGCTTTGTGTTGGGGAGCGGAGTCATTTCTGGGGGTGCAGTTTCTCTGGTGGTGCCCTCACCCAAGCCCTAGGAAGGGTCACGGGCCTCTCCATGCGCTGGTGTGAGCCCTTCTTCCCACACTGTCCGTGGGAGGCAACAGGTCCCTGAGGCCCAGCCTGTGTGTGAGGGACATTTGCCAATAGGAGTCACGAGTCTCTTGTGTCCCGGGTTGTTGGACAAGATTTTCCACATTCTACCACACTGTCCTGGGGACAGCAGGGACATTCTGGGCCCAGAATTCAGCTTTTAATGATACCAGAGGCAGGCACACCGAGAAGCTGCTCAGAGTTCCAAGGAAGGGGCCTCACACGTTTTCAAGAGTTTGGAGGCTGTGAATATTGTGCATATACCCGAACATAAAACAGACCGGATCGTGAGGTAAGGAAAGGCAGCTTAAGCTTGAGAGATGGTACTTCTGAATTTTCAAAGCCCTTAAACATATATATATATAAAAGATTATGGTAAAGGAAATACTGTCTATTATGAACTGAACTGTGGTTCCCCCCCAATTCGTATGTCCAGTTGTACCCCCCTCCCAACCAAACTCAACCTCTAGTTCTCAGACTGTGACTGTATTTGGACAAGGGGCCTTCAAAGAGGTAACTGCAGCAAAATGAGGCCATTAGGGTTGGTCCTAATCCAGTCTGACTGATGTCCTTATAAGAAGAAGCTATTTGGACACACGGACACCAGGCACACACGTGCACGGAGGAAAGGCCACGTGAGGACCCAGGGAGAAGACGGACATCTGCGAGCGCAGGACAGAAGCCTTGGGAGATAGAACTTGAGCTTGGACTTCCAGCCCCCAGAACTGCGAGGAACTACATTTCCGTCATTTGTGCTGCCCAGACTGTGGTGTCTTGTATGTACGGCAGCCCCAGGAGGCCAGATGGTCTGGATCGATCTTCTGCATGTACCTGACACCACCCTCATAGGGTTGGAGAAGGAGCGGCCAGGAGCTCCCGCTTGCCAGGCACATAGCAGAGGCTCAGGCACGTGGTAAGTTCTAGAGAAATGTTAGGGATTACTGTTAGCATTACTGTGAACATAGTTCTCTTGATGTTCACCGGAGGAGAACACAGGCACAAGTGCCTGCGTAAAGACCGGGCCCCGTGAGTCACTGGCTGCAGGGTCGTGGCCAGGCCCCTGTGACGCCAGGCTGGGTCTGCATTCATGACGCTCGCCCTTCCCCCGAGTCTCATGAAACACATCTTTGTAGATTTCAGACAAATAAGGAAGTGCTGTTTGGTTTTTGCTTTTGTTTGGAAAAGCAAGAGATGCCCCTGACCTAGACTAGAGGCCTGTGACAACTTCTCTTTGGGGTGGGTGGGAACATTTGTGTATTTAAAACAAAAAAAATTTTAATATTTATTTCTTTTTGAGAGAGACAGAGCGACAGAGCATGAGCGGGGCAGGGGCAGAGGGAGACGGAGACACAGAATCTGAAGCAGGCTCCTGGCTCTGAGCTGTCAGCACAGAGCCTGATGCAGGGTTCAAACTCATGAATCTCAAGACCATGACCTGAGCCAAAGCCAGATGCTTAACTGACTGAGCCCCCCAGGTGCTCCAGAATTTGTTCATTTAAATAAGGTTTTCAACTCTGGGTGCCTTCGCTGTAAAATGGATGCGGACGGCCTGCATGTCCATTTAGGCGGCAGAAGCCCTGTGGGGGACAGTGAGGTAATAGGGAGATAGGGTTTCCCCAATCCTCTCTCCCCTCCTGGCCACCCCAGCTGTGTGGCCTTGAATAAGGCATTTGGCATCTACAATGGGAAGGTGTTCTTCCCCAGCTGCTCTTGACAGCCCTTCCAAAGGACACCTGGGGATTCCGCCTGTGACCTTGGAGAGACCAAACTACTGGTTGCCAGAAACTAGGTATCCCATGGGTCCCTAGGAATGCCGTGGGCCTCTGCAGGGCAGCTTGGGGGATGGCATGGCCTTGAGCACCAGACCCCAGGATGCCCCAGCTCCCCAGCCCTCAGATCAGTGTGTACTGGGTGTGTGTCACATGCACAAGCGCCACACTTCTGTCACAGATGGTTGGTAACTGAGGATGGGCATACAGATAAGACAATGCATCTGAGCAAAAGTGAGTGCTCCCAATATGATGTCTTGACTCCTCAGAGCCTCAGAAGGGCCGGTGGGCTTCCCAGCGGGAGGTCTCCTCAGAATGGCTGTCTAGCAGTGTCCCCAACACCCCAACACCCCCAGGGAGCATAGCCATGAGGCCCTCACTCCAGGCCTGCTGACTCGGATCTGAGGCTGGGGCCAGCAGTCCACGTGCTCATGGGCCCTCCGGGGCTCTGACGTGCACCAAGTTGTGCTGATTACTCCCCTGACACAGGACCTGATCACCCGTCGGAGGCTCCTCCCACCATTGCACGTCTGGAACCCTGAATTCACTTGGTTTAAAAATGCAGATTCCTGGGGCGCCTGGGTGGCTCAGTCGGTTAAGCGTCTGACTTCAGCTCAGGTCATGATCTCGAGGTTCACGGGTTCAAGCCGCACGTCGAGCTCTGTGCTGACAGCTAGTTCAGAGCCTGGAGCCTGCTTCAGATTCTGTGTCTCCCCTCTCTCTGACCCTCCCCTGTTCACACTGTCTCTTTCTCTCTCTCAAAAATAAATAAAACACTAAAAAAAAATTTTTTTTAAATGCAGACTCCTGGGCCAGCTCCCTGGGAACTCTGCTTTGAATGTGGGGACTGTCCTAGGTGATTGGGATGTACGAAAATCCCGGCCACATTCTGTGTGACTGTGTCATCTCTTGGCTGGATCAGAGTCATCGGCCATGTCACCACCTTCCTCACAACCCAGCATGCCTGCTCCTGCTGCCTCCCCGGTCTGCAATGTCCTTGCCTTTACCGTCTTCCCTCCAGAGTCCCCACTCTGCACTTGAAGGCTCAGCTCCAAGAGCGTCTCCTCTTGAGGCCTCCCTTGGCCCCCCACCCCCGCCCCTTCTTGCCCCGGCCCCAAATGTGTTCTTGCCCGAAGTCCGCGGTAGTATTCCTATCAGGCCCCGACGGTGTGGACAGGACTGTATTAGGAATCTGGTGATTCCCTGGGGCCTGGTATTCAGCGAGAGATTCATACTTGTTTGGACGCCTTTCAATTCAATTTATTTCAGTCCGATTTAACTCAATGCAATTCAGCTTAATTCTTGGCGACATAATGTAAGAGGCCTGGGAGCCTGTCAGGAGCACCAGCACACAGAAGCCGGGCCTCGGAGGTGGTGGAAGGTCCCGCTCGCTGCTAAGGCCTTCGGACTCCCGGGAGGACTTTTCAGCTCTTCCTGCTCCGGGGGCGCTGCTGAGTGCCACGCCTGCCCACCTCCTTCCGGGCCCCTCCCGGCCCAGCTCACCTCAAAGCAGGTCCCTAAGATGAACCTGGAAGCTGCTAAGGTATGCGTTGCGACCATCATGTCCCGGGGGGCTCCCTTCGCCCAGAGCCGCCTGCCCTCTGACCTTCGTCACCATCTGCGTAATGGGGTAAGAGCAAGCTGAATGGGATGAATCTACTGCTTCGGGGGCACAGGGCACCGGGTCCTCGCTGCTGGCGGGCCTGACATCCCCATTCTACCTGCTGGTAGGGGAGGCCCCATGGTCTAGGGCATGTCCACCCAGAAACGCACAGCCGCCGTTACTAGAAAGCTGTTCAAGAGCCACTCGAAAGCCACTTGCCCTGGGCGCACAGCTGCTCCTGGCGGTGGCTCTTCCGTGGGGGCCGGGGGAGGGGCCGGGGGAGGGCGCCGGTGCCGTCCTAGGTCTCACGCAGAGCAAAACGGTGCAGCGAGGATGGCGGGTCTCCAGGAACCGCACGTCGGGGCGGGGTTTCCTTGCAGCAGCCTTGGGGGGAGCGCGTGGCCCCAGCCCCTGGAGACCATGAGATGCAGAAGCTTCGGGAGAGGTCTGATGACAGTATCAGTGCGTCTCCCTCTTCCTGCGTCTGAAACAACAAAGGGAGAGAGTGACCTGAGAGGCTTTGGGACAGCCCTGGAGTCGCTTCCTTCCCCGGGGTAAGTGCGTGGCTGGGCAGAGGCCCCTGGGCTGTGGGCCCGGCTGCCCACCAACGATGCTTCCTGCCGCTCTTTTCGGGTTCACGTGAGAAAAGACCCAGAGAATCTCCGCCCCCCCATCAGCCCCGCCAAGAAGAAGCAAATGGGAAAAATCTAATACTGGGGCTCGAAGTTTCTCAAATCAGTCCATCCTGGGATTCCCAAAAAGAAGGATAAACACTGTGCCTCTTTATTGGGATTAGGCAAGACTTTCATGCTTTCAGTGAGAACCCAGCATAAAAAGAAAAAAAAAACCACTTAGTCATTCTCCACGAGTAAAGCAGAAAAAGCCACAAAGCCTGATCTCGGGAGAGATCTGGGCGGGAGGTGGGGGGTGGTTGCTTTGTGACTGAACTCGCTCAAGGATAGTCTCACACACGCTTTCATTCACTCAGCGATATGCATGAAGCGCCTACTATGTGCCAGGCCCTGAGCTGGGAGCGGGGGCTGCCCCGGCAAGCAAGGTGGGGTGCTGCTCCCACGGAGCTGGCTGCCGAGTGGCGGACACAGATTCGGTCGAGTCGCCGTGAACGGCATTATAGGAACAGTGCCCCCAGACCTAACTGTGGGTGCCTGAGGGGGTTGGGGGAGGCTAAGAGAGCTTCCTCTGAAGAGGTGACGTGAAAACCGAGGTTGACAAAGTGAGACCCCCGCCTCTCCCAAGTCATCAGTATCAATGCGACAGTAAGGACAAAACAGCCGGAGCAGGTGCCTCCTGACTCCCTGGGCTCCGCATCACGGCTGTGCGCTTCCTGCCGAAAGGCATAATCTGGATCTGATCGCCAGGACGTAGCACCCGGGCTCTAGCTGGGGGCCACTCTGCGAAGCAACGTGCCTGCACTCCTTAAACATGCTTTTCGAGTCCTGGAAGACTCAGGGAAGGTTTTAGGTTAAAAGAAACGAAGGAGGCCTGACAACTAAATGTAATACATGATCCCGGACTGACTCCTGGACCAGGAAAACAAAATGTAGCTGTGATGACTGTCCCTGAGACGATTAGGGAAACCCGACCGTGGCCTGTGGATTCGGAACCCCCAGGAGTGTTAGCCTCCTGGACTCTGATCACTGTACTTTGATTATGCAAGAGACTGTTTGTCGATCGGATATCAACCCAGGTGTGTTCAGGGGCCAAGGGGCATCATGTCTGCAATTCACCCTCAAATAGGGCAGAGTGTGCGTGTGTGTACATATGTGGCAAAGTGTTAACAAGTAATGAGCAGCAGGAAGGTTAAGAGTAGAGGGAATTTGAGCTACTTTGCAACTTTTCTGGAAGTTTGAAACTGTATCAAAATGGAAGGTTACCCCAAAGCCAGGTGCTGGGCCAGGGGGTAGGGGCAAGGTGTCAGTCAAATCCTGCATCTAGGGAGAGGGCTGGGCGGTGGCAACGCTGTGGTGTGTGCAGGGAACAGGCAGCTCCGCGAGGTGCAGGGGATACGGTCAACGTGGGGATTATGCCCCCACCTCAGGCTCCGATGTCCGGCGGAGGCCAACGGGGAGGATTCGTCTTCGCCCTGCAGAGCACAGGATGGGGAGGCCAATCCACGCGGAGCGCAGTGGGGCGTGGGGGGGGGGGGTTGGAAGGGGGATGGGCTGCCAGTGGGATTCGGGGTCTCAGCCGCCTCAGAAACTGCAGACCGCAGCCCTGCCCACGTGGGCCAGCTGTGCTTGTCAAGTGCAGGAAGTAAGCTGAGAGACTGCTAAGAGGTAGGAAGGAGGGGACCTGTAAAACGGGGGTTTCCTTTGGAAGTGACCGCACCAACGGAGACAGGAAACCAGGAGAAAGTGATTTAGGGAGGAAAAGGACCAATTCCCAGGTTGAGTTTGAGGTGCCTTCGGCACACTGGTGTTCGTCACGGGGAGGGGTGCAGGTGGCGGGGCAGAGCAGCGGGCCAGGGCTCCTGGAGTCACATGCCTGCCCTTACTCTCTCTAAGCTGGGTGGTGACAGTGGGCAGTCTGCTCCCTGCCTCCACCTCCTCGGCTGCACCATGATGGGATCAGGCCTTCTCACAGGGCAGGGTGCCCTGGTCGTTACATGGGTGAACACAAGTAAAATGCTCAGAAGAGTTTCTGGATCACAGGAAGTGCTCAAAGGGTCAGCCGCCGCCACCCCTGTCAGCTGGCCTCTGGGGGATCCCACAAGAGGGCAGGAACAGTAGGAAGGGGCAAGTGAGGCAGCCCCATTCCTGTACAAGCGAAAGGAGGGTCCCCAGGGGCCGGCAACCCAACCCACCCTGTCTGTGACGCACTAGCCTTCCTGCCACTCGGCTAGTGAGGGGCTCCCCGGGGACAAGCGGAGCAGATGGGCTCCTTCCTCTGCACCAGGCGATGCCTTCAGGGTGGACACCAGGCTCTCCTGGGGGCACACTGCAGTCCGTGGGAGTACGGGGCGTGCTTATTAAAATGCAGGCTCCTGGGCCGAAGCCCAGAACTCGGGTCAGAAGCCCTGGGGATGGCGCCTTGAACACTGTGCTTTAAGCAAGGCTCCCCCGTCCAGTCTTACGGGCAACTGCATCATGACTGCCGGCGGAGAGAAGTAACTGTTGAAGTAATGCATTTTGGACGGAGGCAACGAATGGCAATTATTTCCACCCTAATTGCAAATAATTATGTTGGACCCTGAAATAACATTACTCCCTAAAGTATGCACAACTTTAAAGTGACTAGGCATTTTCCATCATCTTAATAAAGACGGTATTCCCTTGGGTGGAAAAAAAAACCGGAATATTTCAGAAAGAAAAATCCATGTAGGTTGAGGTGGTTCTTCTTTTTACTTTAGGTAAAAGAAGTCTTTCAACAAAGTAAGAGCGACAGGTCTCTTCAAATATACACAGGACTGTCATGATGGAAGCAGGTTTTTTCTAAGATGATCTGGAGAAAACTGGGACACAGACCACAAGGAGGCGATTTGTGTTCAAGAAAGAACTCAGTTGAGCTGGCCATGGAGGGGAATGGGTGCCTGGCCTGGGGAGGGGGGTGTCCATACAGGGAGTGACAGAAGAGAGCCTTGGCTGGACCAAAGCTAAACCAGATAACTCTTAAGATTCTTTCCAACTGTAATAACATATGAGGCTCTGTTAAGTGCAGAAAATAACAAGGGAGCCACCCTTTAGGATGTCACAGTCTGATGATGGCTTTTTAGTTGGCTGACATATGAAACTTAATGAGGAAAAGAAACCTACTTCTCACTGGTGAAAATTAGGTTACTCTGGACCACGCATTGGGATACGCTTTTTCTACACGTAGTTATCCTAAAAAGCTCAGTGCGACACTTGACATATAGTGAGGGCTTTATAAATATTCATGAATATTAGTGACTAATAACTCCAGGTACTATGATCCCATGTTAAGAAGAAACAGGCTGAGATCAGTTAAGAGACAAGTCTAAGATTATCCAGTCACTAAGTGGGTGAGCCTGGAGTCAAACAAAATCTAGCTCCAGTAGCTCAGTAGCTGTTAACCACCACACTGCACTCATGTCCAATGAGTGAAAATATTTAGCTAGTTCATCTGAAGTAAACGTGTGTGTGTGGACATGATGGAGGCCAAGCAGAGGGGTGGCTGGCTCTTGGAAGGTTAAGGTTAATCTAGAGGACACATTGTGGGCGTGGCCGGCCAAGGCCAACACTGAGGCACAGGGGTGTCTTTTACAGCATTCACCTTTCTACTGATGCGATTCCTCACAGAACTTCAAAATCCAAATCACTTCATGGACATCTTAGCCAAAGCACTATTTTTCACTTTGATGTTTAGTTTTGGGGGTTAGTTGTGGAGAGCAGGGCGTGCATAGGCTGGTTGGGTTGCATTGCTTGAAGCAGTAGTTTGCTTTAGGAGAGAAAAATTCCTAACACAACCTTGTCTTCCAATCCTTCAACCTTTCTAGCGGTGCTGGGGGCAGCCCTGGGACCGAGCGCTTCGCTGCTGTACCAACTGTCGGCAGCAGATGGCAGCAAAGCACACCGATGCAGACAGATATCGGGGAACGCAGGAATAGTGCTTATGCTTTCAAAGGTCATAACATTTGGAGACTTCTAAAGAAGATCCCTACTGATTTAAAATTATGAAACCCAAGGGCATGTGGGTGGCTCCGTTGGTTGAACATCTGACTCGATTTCAGGTTCTGATCTCACGGTTTGTGGAATCGAGCCCCACGTGGGGCTTTGCGCACTGGCTCTTTGGAGCCTGCTTGGGACTCTCATGCATCCTCTGCCCCTCCCCTGCTCATTCTCTTTCTCTCTCAAAATAAACTTAAAAAGTAATGAATTGTGAAACCAAAAACACACAATTATTAAAAATTTAGTAATTGAAAAAAAATATATATCTTAACACAGCTAGTCTCTTGACTTGAAACTACCTGAAGGGGGCTTCACTTCTAAGTATTCTTTGGTCTCTTTCCTCATGGTGATCTCGTAATGGCTAGTGGGCAGACTCCGTGCACCTACGAGAGCTACTCAGCTGTCTCAACTTGGTATAGATTGCTGTTTGTCACTATGCACTAAACAAAAAAAAATACTTAAGGTTACAATTCACGCACAATTGGGGAACTGACTTTTCATTTTGAAGCTACAGCTGATTTCCTTATTTTTTCACTTCCTTTTTTCTAGAACTCACCTACAGGATTTCATATCAACCACACTTCAGCAACTCCTGGGCACTGGCTTGCCAGTTCCCTTATTTTGTTTTGGCAAACGCTTCCTGGCGGCGCCGCAATGTACAAGGAAGAGGCCGTTTCAGCCTCTTGCTCTTCTCTAGAATCCTCCAGGGTGCGGCAGTCCGCCAGGTGCGCCTGAAGTCTTGTGCGCGTGTGCACAGAGGAAGCCAAGACTTGGGCAGGTGCGAATCCAAAACACAGTGATTCGACCTATTTTCTCCTGGGTTCCCGGTGAATGGGGACCAGGCTCCCGCCTGGAAAACGTCCATATCATGAGAGAGGCAAGAGAATCCTGTGAAGGTTCTGGACACAGACCCACCTGTGTTCTGATCTCAGCTTTGTCACTTACTAGTTGAGTGAGTTTTAGTAAGTTACTTGTATATGCAGATCCCTCATTTGCAAAATGAGGATATACCTACTTCCCTCTATGGTTGTGAGATAATTAAGTAATCCATATATATTCAAACATCTATCGTGTGTTGACTACTGGGTTAAGCCTTGGTGATCCAGTAAGTTAAACAGAATTCCTGCTGTCACGAAGCTTCCATCTCCAGAGGGGGTGACAGACCACGGAAGAACAAGGTAGTTTCAGACAGTGCTGAGGGCACGCGGACAGGACAGTAAACAGCCGTGTGATGCGGGTGCTCGAGCGGAGGCCTTGGACGAGCGCAGCCGGTCAGGGAAGCCTCGGCAGGAGGATCAAGAAGATGTGGGCTGAGACTCGGGTAAAGGGAATCACTGCCAGGGCTGGGGCCGGAGGGGAGCAGAGGTGAGAGGCAGGGGGGCGCGGGGGCGCCTGTGGGCAACGGTGGTCTCCATGTCCGCGTGAGTGTGACTGGAGGCCAGACAAGGGGCAGGACTGGGATCACTGGGCATGTGGGGGCACAGGGACGGGGAGGCAGGGTGCCGGGGAGGAGCACTCCTGGCTGCAGAGGTTGTTTATTAAATTTAAGAAACAACACATGGGAAGCTTGGGTTCCTTTAAGGAAAAAACAAAAAAATACTCTCCAGGATTTTCCACCAATAATCTAAATTTTTTTTAATATATAAAGTGACAATACACCCAAGTTTTAAAACGGCTCATTTTATGAGCTACCACAAAACTGCCCACCATTGTGGTTCTTATACTGATTGTAGGAGGCTCCGGTAAATTTATTTCTTCCATTATAAAATATAAGCATATCACAAACATCTTGAAAAGGGAAAAACCTACCACCCTACCACAAAGCTGCTTTAGCCTTTGGGGTGCACACTGCTCTGCTGACTCGGCTAATCTGAAATGTATACGATAAATGTAAGCACTGTGGACAAGAAATTAAAATGCTGGTTCTTACTGTCCTAATATTTTGGTTCTTTTTTTTCCCCCCTTTCAGCAGCAAAGACTAAAAACATGACGTAGTTACAAACACTAAATTTCCAAAGATTTCTGGAGATCTCCACACTTTTCCCCTAAAGAACACATTAACTCAGGGGCACCTGGGTGGCTCAATCAGTTGAGCATCTGACTTCGACTCAGATCTGTGCTGACAGCTCGGAGCCTGGCGCTGCTTCAGATTCTGTGTCTCCCTCTCTCTCTGCTCCTCCCCCACTTACTCGCCATCTCTCAAAAATGAATAAATATTTAAAAAAAAAAAAAGAACACATTAATTCAGTTCTGCCGCTTGTAATTAAATCTTGGAAAGGAAACTCTAGGTACTGACTCACTGATCTATGCCAAGTAAGTTAAGCCAAAGACGCATCCCTGCTTGCTTAAGAATGTTTAAATATGGTCAGAGTGTGCAGTCCGTACACTTACTGGGGACCTAAACTTTCTGCATGTGAGGGCTGGAGTGTGGGTTCGGGGGAGGAGGGAGGGGGTGTCTTAGGACCATCCCCTCAACAGTCAACTCACAAATAGCACAGGTCAAACTCCTCCCTAACTCATCTTTACTCTAAGACTTTCTTACTTGAGATGTCAGAATTTTAAATGCAGAAGATGTGTGAAGCTTTTTCAAACCAATTCTAGAAGGTAATTAAGATGAATATTGTAGTTTTCTTTTTTTGCTCAATGTTTTAAATTCACTTTGTGCTTCTCTAAGACCTAGCAGGAATAGGGGGTGGCTCTTCAGGAAACATTTTGTACTGCATACAAATCCTTTCAAGATCAGCTTTAATGAAGGGATATGTCAATTTTAGAAGATGCATTTTACAGGACAACAGGCGGTTTAGGAGGCATGTTAGACCGATGGAAATGACAAAGAAAAGGGGTGCTCTTGGATTTACCAACCTGGAAATACGGTGATTTCCAGATACTCATATAGCAGGAACATTTCTCAAAGCTGCACAAGAATTAGTTATGGTTTAATCAGGCCAACTTTCACTGAAGAGTCCTAAAAGACAACCAGATAACACCTTAAACACAGTCACCAGATAAAACCTCACACTACAGAAGAAAGTTGTGTCATAAGTAACCTGATTAAATACACTGCCAAAAATCACATTTCCAAGTTTGAAAGCACTATAATTAAAATAGTAAACCCAAGACCTCCTGCAACGAATTACGAAATCTGAAAAGAAATATTTGAACCAGAAGCATTTTGCCTAAAATGAATGAGTTCAGATTCCTCTGAAGTTCTTAAAATATTAGATTTTGAAGTAGAGAGAACTGTAATCTAACTCATAGCAGAGCTAAAATTAGTTAAGAATTTATTAAATACGTATGTGCAAATGACTGTACTTGGACTTAAGACTTAATTCTGGATACATGGAAGTCGTGTTACTAACGAATGGCGAGAAGTTAGATTGGGGAGATTCACGCAAGGAAATAAACATCTGTGACTTGTTTGTTCAGGGTTACAATAAAAAGTGTAAGTGAACATGAATCACAGGCAGTTAGAATGGCACCAGGAAAACAGCTGGGGACTGAGGTGATAAACACACGCAGCAGATAAAGCTCCCCAAAGCCAGTGCAGACGGAACAATGACCGCACCTTGGGGTTGGTCAGCGGAGACATGAAAAGGAGGTAAGAGCATCCAGAAGCAAAGAGGAATCGGCCGGGGGGGGGGGGGGGCTGGTGCCCAATGGGTTAAATGCACAGGTGGAGGCCAAAGAACTGAAGAGTTGCAGAAGGCTGGCACGTGGGAACAATGAGGTTTTGGGGGACAGAAGCTAAATTGAAAGAAATTTAAAAGACTGAAAGCCTAGCAAAGAAAAAGAAGCCAATAGCGTAAGAGATACTTTGATGAAGAGAAAACAACATAAACAGCAATGCAGCTTAGAGGGGCAAGAGAATCCTGCAAAAGACCACAGACAGAAGGGTTTCTGTAGAGGTGGGCACAGACTGTGAGGATGATGGGAAAGGAGGTGCACATCTGGAAACAGAAGTGTCAAGAATCTGAAAAACAGGATTGGCGACAGTGAGCAAGACCTCCTAATAGCTCCGGGCGCCTTGTGTAGACAGCATCAGCACAGTCCAGTCTTCACTGCACAGAACCAAGACAGCGCCTTTCCAAGATTCCTCCTCGAAACCAGACCTATCAGGCCATCATCGGCCATGTGAAAAGTCACTGTGGTGACCAATGAATGGGTCACAGGGTCTTACCGGTGGTTCTGGAGACGAGACTGCTTCTAGGCAGGGCTTTGGGATAATCCGGATGCGTGTTACCCAGGTGGAACCCAACTGCAGAGTCCCGAGAGAACACCCTCAGGCCTCAGCCCCTCCTAGGTTTTCTTTCCTGCTCCATGGAGACACAGAGTGCCAGCAGCTTGCAGGGGAGAGTTCAAGTACATAACCGGTGTTTTTAGCCATGAAAAAGTTCATTCGATTATGAACAGTTTTGAGATATTAAATGCAAGACCTTAAAACACATGAGACTCTACTCATCAACTGCCTGGGAGAGTTCAAGGGACGCAGTCCTGGTTTCAAGTGTGCTTTAAACCTTCCACCCCGATGGTGGCTACAGGTGCTTTTAGAAGAGCCGCTGTCCAGGATATTTATAAATCCATCCTGACTTCTGGCTGGGACAGCACAAAAAACCACAGAACATATGTAACCTCAGAGGAAGTATCACCCAATCCTAAGCAATGAAACGAGAACACAGGTAAGCATATTTTGTGCGTGAATGTGAACGTGCTCCCTGAGTTTTCAGACCTTGTCCCAAAAAAGCTAGAGATAGAAATGGGCCAAACCTGCACCATGGGTGCCTCTGGGCAACTTGAAGTGGATTCAGCACAGGTAATGGAGTTATCCAGCGCAGTTGGAAGGGTTAAGGAAGAATGTACAGAACACAGAGCGGATGTCTCCTACACGTGCACCTGCTTAATCTGAACATTATTCTCGACTAAAGTAGCTCCCCCACTCCTTTCTAAAATGCTTTTAGAGCCTGAGCACCTATTTTGACAAATGTATAGTAGATGATCAAATAGATTTCTGAAAATACACAACAAGACTGATTCTCTTTGGGTAGCTCGGCGTGGAGCTCGAGGAATCTGAGGACTTTCGAGCTCCCCTTGGCAGCGCCACTGCTCTGGCGCACGGTTCCATCTGGAGAGCTAGCCATAGTACAGGTCCATCTTAAGACTTTCACTCCTTATCTTAAAAAACCACCACCAGTGGAGGGCACTTGAGGGGAAGAGCACTGGGTGTTGTATGGAAAACAATTTGACAATAAAATATTATGGGGAAAAAAAAAAACCCACCACCATTTAGCTTGTCTACACAGACCTTAACAATATTACTCCACACAGACGTCCAAAAAGTGCCAGATACCCCCCCCCCCC